>NC_142034.1:46874178-47210249 GCF_982192425.1 Myodes glareolus | reverse complement strand
ATCCTGGAATTTCCAAGACCCTGTCTTAAAGAAAAAAAAAAGGGAGGAAGGAAGGAGAGACAGAGAGAGAGAGAGAGACAGACAGACAGACAGACGCAGGCAAAGAGGCCGGTCAGACATTTAGGGAAAGGTTTCTGACACAAACCTAAGAATCTGAGTCTGACCAAGGACCTCACACTATGGAAGAAGAGGACTGACTCCCAAAAGTTTTCCTCTGGCCTCCATTTGCATGCCATGACTCACAAACACCACCACCCTCAAAATAAAATAAATGTAATTCTTAAAACCAGACAAAGGATCTAAATAAAGGATTGCACTGTTTTCAAGGCAGACACAAAAAATCAATAGGGTATATGAAAAAATGTTCAACATTATTTCATCTTCAGAGATGTGCAAGACAAAACCCCAAAAAGAAGCCAGCTGTGGTGCCGCACGCCTTTAATTCCAGCACTTGGGAAGCAGAGGCAGGCGGATGTCTGTGAGTTCGAGGTCAGCCTGGTCTACAAAGTGAGTTCCTGGATGAACTACATAGAAAGAACCTGTTCAAAAAAACCAAAACCAGGATCTAGACAGGAAAGAGAAAAGTACAAGATCTCGTTGAGTAAATTGGGAACATGGGGATCATGGAAGAGGGTAAAAGGGGAAAGGGGAGGAAGAGATAGGAGCGGAGAAAAATGTATAGTACAATAAAAGCAATAAAAAAATTAGTAAATAGGAAAAAACAAAACCAAGCAAATAAATAAGCAAATAAATAAAAATTAAAACCAATGAGGGGCTGGAGAGATAGCTCAGTGGTTATGAGCACTTGCTGCTCAATCATGAGGATTGAGCTCAGATCCCAGCACCCATTCTGGGCGGCTCATCATTAATTCCAGTTCTAAAGGATCCAACAAGTACCCACGCATGCATGTGCACATACACTCACACAGACATACACACACACAAATAAATTTAGGAAAACCAGCCTTGCTGAGATAAAGCCTCACTTGTGGCAAATTCCTGACCTTCCCATCTTTGCCTCCAAATCTGAGACTACAGGTCACCAGAATGACTAACCTTAAAAGGAAAAACGGTGAGTGTCGGTGAGGGTGTGGGATGGGAACACTTCAATACCACTGGCAGAGACCTTAATTGTGAGGTTATTATGGAAAATGATATGAAGTTCTCAAAAACTCCCAAATGAATCTACACAGGGCATATACCCAAAGGAGATGAAATCCACTCTCTTTACAGATAGCTGCCCTGCCTGGTTCACAGCATTAAGTTTGTAACAGCTAAGACGTGGAAACAAACGTGTCTTTTGATGGACAAATATGGGTTAAAGAACTGTGGTGCATACATGCAGTGGGATTTTATCCAGCTTTTAAAGAGCTTTTTAAAAGAAGATGCTGACATCTGCAACAACATGGATAAACCTGGAGGACTTAAGAGTAAATGAAATAAACCAGACACAGAAAGATAAATTTGGTGTGATCTCTCTTAGGTGCAGGCTCTTAAAATCTAAAGTCAAATACAGCTGCTCTCAGTGTCCACGGGCCTGCACTGCCATATTAATCTAATTAGGTATCAGAAAAATGGGGGGGGGAACTGTAAGAACTGGGGCTATAGCTCAGTGGAAGAGCATGTGCTTAGCATCCGCAGGGCCTAGGCTACAGTAAGCACACAGTACATGTATGCTAGGTGGAAGAAAGAAAGAATAAAAGAACGGCAACAGATCACTCTGAGTCACCCCAAGACTAGAGCATGCTGTGCTACCTTCCTGCTCCTCCCTACCCACTGAGCGCAGGCTTGCTTTCTCCATCCGTGGGTCCTTTCCTAAGCTTATGAAGTCTTGCTCATGGACATTCCTGGCTGTTCACATTCCCAGTCTGATATGGCAATCAGCCACCTCTAAGTGTAAAGGGGTTAGGAAGGATGAGGGAAAGGGTGGTGATTTCCCTAGCGCTTTGCCAACCTATTCCGACATTCCTTAAGAATCCCTCGACATCTCCACTGTAAGACAGTATACCCAGCACATGCAGCAACCTCCCCTGCCTGCCTCATACCTCATATCTTCTTTTTTTTTTTTTTTTTTTTTTTTTTTGGTTTTTTGAGACAAGGTTTCTCTGTGGCTTTTGGAGCCTGTCCTGGAACTCTCTCTGTAAACCAGACTGGCCTCGAACTCACAAAGATTCACCTGCCTCTGCCTCCCGAGTGCTGGGATTAAATGCATGTGCCCCCACCATCCAGCCTGCCTGCCTCATATTCTTAGAAATTATGAAAAGATTTAAACAGAAGTCAAAAGTCAGACAAGAAAGTGGGTGATAGACTAGTAGTCTGTGGGTTTCCTGGTAGAACAAGACTAAAGGAGAAAATAACAAAGCCTACTCAAAAATGAAAAGACAGAGACTGGAAAGATGCTCAGCAGTTAAGAGCACTTTGTTCTTTCTGCATTGAACCTGGGTTCAGTTCCCAACACCCACATGGTGGCTTACAGTTACCCATACTTTCAAAGTCCTCTTCTGACCAGCACGGGTACCAGGAACACACATAGTGCATACACATAGATAGACGCAAAATACTCATACACATAAAATGAAAAAAAATAAATCTAAAACCTAAGAAAATATAAAGACAAGAAGTGGTAGATACCAGGAGCAGGAGGGAGCTCTGAAGGCAACCTCTACTTGACTCAAATCACAGTAATGTGATTGCCAGGAGCAGTCTCTGCATCCTTACCCTACATGCTCAGTCAGACACCGAACAAAACAAAGCACCGAGAAAGATACTTCACAGGGAAAATAGAAAGAGTCAATCATGAGTTACTGAGGAAATTAAAATTAAAGGGAGCAGGTAATGACTTTCATCTACCAGACTGAATAAAATGAAAATGAACAACACCTAATTTGGTGAGGGATGGAGAAACAGGTCCTCAAGCACTTCCAGATGGTTCTGTTTACCTATTAATCTTTTTTTTTGGGAAAAAAAAATGAGCTGTGGTTCTTAAAACTTCAAATGCATATAACCTTAGGACCTAGAAGCTACTCTGCTTGCACATGTGTGAAAGGAGGCATTTCTTGAGAATCAGAATAAGGAATCCAGGGATATGGAAACAGCTAACTAGTCTATGGCAGTCCACACACGGAAAGAGGCAGTTCTACAAACACAGCATAATGTACAGGCGACAATCTAAAGGGAGACCCAATAAGCTGATAGCAGTTACTCCTCCCAGGAAGTGCCAGAGGATCCGAACTGAAGCTAAAGAATTCAGACACACCTGTTTGTTTACTTTTAGTCTTTTTCTTTGTTAGTGTTTGTAGCATGAGGGCCAGCTTATTGGGGTTTCTGTCCCACCCAGTACCCCAACAAGCCAGCAAGTCCCAAGGAAAATCACATGGAGATCTCTATAAGTTATAAAGCTGATTGGCCCATTAGGTCAGGCTTCTTGTTAACTCTTATAACTTATGTTACCCCATTATCCTTATCTACGTTAGCACATGGCTCCGTACCTTTCTCAGCTGGGCAAGTTACATGCTGCCTCTTCGGTGGTCTGCACAGGAGTGGCGAGAGAGCTTCCTGTGTCCCAGAAAACTCCCAGTCTCTTTGTTCCACCCCTACTTCCTGTCTGGCTTTCCCGCCTATACTGCCTGCCTGGCCAATCAGTGTTTTATTAAAATATGATTGACAGAATACAGACAATTCTCCCACTCCAAGTGTTTTGTTAGAGGTTCTCATCCTAAGGCCTAGGCTGGCCTCAAACTCAGGCCAGATCTCTAGCTCAGCCACCTGAGTCCTGGGATTATAGATGTGAGCCACTCACATCTAGTTTAGACTTTTTAAATAAAAGAAAATGCATATTTATATTACTTGTATAGTTAGATAAAGAAACATAAGAGAACAGAAATACGTAACAGACAGACCTTCCTAAGAGGACGGGATAATAACAGTGCTGCTAGGGGCTGCCTCTCACACCGCCTCTGCTTCCTGGTGTTATCTCCAACAGAAAGGGCCAAAGAGACACTGAACTCACTGTCCCCTTCCTTCTTCAGGAGCCTCTTCTTCCTCCTAGGAATCTGTCTTCTCACTGGTCCTGAATCTGAGATCAGAACTTAAAGGTGGAGACCAGGGAGATGGCCATTGGTTGAGAGCACCAACTGCTCTTGCAGAGGACTCAGGTTCCACTTCCAGCACCAACGTGGTGGTTCACAAATATCTGTAACTCCAGTTCTGTGGGTTCTGTGCCTTTTTCTGACAACCGTGGACACTAGGTACATGTATTCCACAGACATTGTGCATATATGTATGTCTAACTCACAACACATAAAAAACTCACGTACACACATAAAACACAAATAAGTAACTAAAAGAAATTCTAGGGAAACCTCCAGGATGGTAAGAAGAAAGAATAAGTCCAGAAAGAAACTCATCACTGTGGTCTGAGAATCAAGTTCCGGTGACACTGTGCATTGTCTAAAAACTGCCGTGGGATCCACCACCCCACATGCTGCTTTTACCACTGTGCCTTTGGCATTCTTCTCATCAGAGAGAAAATGGAAGACATGTTTTGTTTTGTTTTTTATTTTTCTCTCCTGAATCTCAATGGTTTTGCGAAGCCGTGTGAGGCAAAGCCTCTTGGTGCATTCATCCTTAGGCCCCAGCTGCCTTACTACGAGAATGACTGAGTAGCCCATGAGAACAGGGATCACGGTCCATAGCCTGGCTGAGGTGACAGTGAACACCAGGTGCCAGCCATAGCAGTCAATGGCTCCTCAGGTCCCGTCATCAGCTGCCTTAACTGATGGTGCATGGAGCAGACATGAATTATTATTACCCAAGCCTGGCCAAGTTTCATGAGCAAAATAACTGCTTTAGTCCAATAAGTTCTGTGGACAATGGACAGCTGTATATATTAACATACATGAGTGTACTTTCTGACTCTGGCAGCCTCCAAAGGCGAGTTAAAGGGTATGAGAGTGAGCTCACGTAACATTTGAAGCTGCTTCCCAGAATAAAGGGGAAAACATGTGGAACCATCTTTTCTTATGGAAAGAGCATTGTCTGTAAGGACATCTTACCTTTCAGAAAGCTGTCGGATCTGTGGGATTCCCATGTACTTGTGAAAGTGCTCCAGAACATTCATTACACCCTGAAGGAGGTTGGCAACTTCTCCATACTGTCTGCGCCTGGTCATGGCTCTGCAAGGACAGAAGTTGAGAACTAGAAACCAAACACTGAAGACACAAGATAGAGATGTGGGATAACCTCGATAGCTCTAAAACAGGCAGCAGCCAGATTTAATGAAACTTCCCAAGTGCTGGATATACATGGTGCTGAGCACCAGGGAAGGAAAAACAAAAGGAGTTAGCTCCAGCTCTCCAGGTGACATCACTCAAGTAAAGGAGTGTCAAGTAAGCACTGAAGGAAGGTAAACTATGTGCTAAATAGCAATGTAAGTTATATGTCATGGGGCACAAAGGAATGTGTCTGTTGGGTGCTCATTGGGTGGCAAGAGGGGACTCTGGGCAGACTATTGGTTTGAGCTGGCATTGTGTCAGGAGCAGGGTTTTAAGGGAGCATTGTATAAAATATCACTGAGGACTGCGGTATATGGGAGAACCAAACCATTTTTCTAGATTACAAAAGGGAATGACTGTTTGTGATTCCAAGCTAATTACAATCTGCAGTTTTAAGCCAACGATAAACAACGGTACCAGAGAGGTCGACTTGCCCTACTGCCAAGGGTAACATGAAGCTTAAGTAAAAGATGCTGATAAAATCAACAGCTACAGGCTGGCGAGATAGCTCTGTGGTTAAGAGCACTGGCTGATCTTTCAGAGGACCCAGATTCAATTCCCAGCACCCACAGAACTCCCAAACAAGAAATGCCATCAGCCTGTTTTGGTTCCTGGTTTCTTTTTCATGGTACATTTCTGTCAGTGTTATTTTCCCGGCTTCCTATCTGTTTGTAATGTTACCTTGTTACTTCTTTTAGGAGCAGGTCAGTCAAACTCAACTTCTTCCTGTGAATCTTATTTTGAAGCATTCCAAGGACTTTCAAACCCAAGTTGCTGACTTGGGGCTCATTGTCTGAAGGGGTGGAGGCATGTTTGATAAGGACATGGCAGGGCTTTGGGGCCTGACAGAGAACCTGTAGTTGATCATTGTGGTGGCCCATACGAGGAAGCTGACAATCTTTATTTGCAGGATACTGACTGCCAGGCAGGCACTCTGTCTGCAAGCTGGTATAACTGCTGCGCTCCCCTCTCCCTTCCTTCCTGAGCCAAATTCTTCACTATGATCCAAGGTCCTTGCTGCCAGTTACTTCGCCTTAACCCTTTCCTGTTCTGACACTGCCTTCCTTGTTTAAAGTATTATAGATATACAACATTCTAGACTACTAAAGGAAACCATAAGAAGGACTTTGATAAAAGTTTTCATGTTATCTGAAAAAATGCAGGAAACTAAAATAATAAAGAGAAGAGAAAGAAAAGAGAAGGTTGTCTGAGTAAGAATGTCTGGCTAAATCAGAAGAGCTGAAATAGGAGCCCCAGGAGTATAGTAAGTTGTAGAAGGTCAAAGGAAGTATGAGATTTGATCCTATTATGTTAATTCTGGTTGGTTTTCTTCATTAAAAAAACAAACAATTTTTGTGATTGCTGTGGGACAATGGTCTATACCCTGTCAATTGTATTTTAATAAAACACTGATTGGCCAGTAGCCAGGCAGGAAGTATAGGCGGGACAACCAGGCAGGAAGTATAGGCAGGGCGAGGGGAACAGAAGAATTCTGGGAAGAGCAAAGATTTGGTCTACAGTTGCCATCCAGACACAGAGCAAGCAAGATGTGACTGCCTCGCCAAAAAAGGTACCACATGGCCAACACAGACAAGAATAATGGGCTAATATAAGATGTAAGAAAGAGTTAATAAGAAGTCTGAGCTAATAGGCCAATCAGGTTATGATTAATGTAGATCTCTGTGTATTTCTTTGGGACTTAACGACTGGGGGACCTGGTGGGACAGAAACCTTAGTCAACAGCTGATGATTCACTACAAAATGTTTGTATTAGGAATGGGGTCATACTTTTAAAAGGAGAGAGGGGAACAGAACACTGCTGACTGCATCCCTGTACCCTGTCTTTCTTTCTCTAGGTGACTTGTAGGAGGAGTTACTTTCTATCCCACCACCTTACCCCCAGGCTCCCCAGGATGAGAAGTCCTGGAGGCCAGAGGGGGAGGAATAAACACACATTCTCAGAGGGAGGAGCTGTCAGCCAGGGCTGACTCCATGGTCCTTCCATTGTGCGCTGTGGGCCACCCTGAGGTTAAGGGCAGGCAGCAGCTAGTCCATTGGTCCTTTGCCACTAGCAACCTTTAAAATTAGAAATTACAAAATCCTAAATTTTCTGAGAAGTCTGCAAGGCTAGCTGACCTGTTGGATTCTGTCCTTTTCACTCACCAGACCACATGGGATGATTGTTTCCAAAGGCTCCAGGTCCTCTTGACTACTGAGGAAAAGGGCCGAATCAGAACAGAGGCTTGGAAATTGGTTCCAGGCCCAGATGGAAGACCAGCCACCAATGCAGACCTCATAAATGTTGGTTTTCCTATGATGTAACCCAACTGGGATTTCAACAAGGAGAAAGGTAGGAAGAGGCTGAAAGTCTACTACCAGACTCTCATGGGGAGGGCTCTGGGCTGCCACAGGTGACCCACAAATTGGTCCAAAGTTAGTCAGATACGCCAGAGGTGTGAAGAAACACCAGAAGTGTTCCTAGAGAGGCTGATGGAAGATTATAAGACCTATATACCCTTGGATCAGGAAGAACCAGAAAATTGATCTACAATCAGCCTGGCTTTTGACAACCAGTCAGCACCAGATAACCACTGTAAGTTGCAGAGACTAGAAGGTTTTAAAGGTAAGGGGTTGGCTGAACTCATTGCGGTTGCTGAGACAGTATTCAATAATAGGGAGATCCCAGAAGACAGACAGACTAAGGAGCTCACAAAAGCTTTACAAAGATAATTACAGGGACTCACCAAAGTCCTTCTAGAAGCGCAGGCAGTCCAGAGGTTAGAAGACAGTCACTGGTCTTTGGAGACTCACCATGTAAAGGGAAAGGTCTAAAGCAGGGATAGGCCTAGTTTGCAAAAAGGCCAATGAGCCTACTGTAGGAAGTTGGGTCACTGAAAGAACAAAGGTCCTAAATGACAGGGCTCAAAAGTAAAAGTACTAAAACTAAAAGAAATAAGCGATTAAAGGTGACAGGTATCGGAGCCCCTCCCTGAGCCTTGGGTAACCCTAAAGGGGGAGGAGAAACCTATAGATTTTCTGGTAGATATGGGAGCACAACACTCCATTCCAAACAACCCCTAGGCAAAATGTCACCAAACAATCCTGGGTGCAAGGGTTCAAGAACTCTCCTACCATCTTTGATGAAGCACTCCATGAAGACACGGGTAAGTACCGACTAGCCCACCCCAACGTCAGTTTATTACAGTATGTGGACAACCTCCTGATAGCAGCTGACACCTTGAAATCCTGGGTTGGCTTTCACATTAACTGTGTAATTCATGACTTCCCTTACAAGACATTTCAAGGAAAGGCTCAAGTTCAATCCATGGTGCTCCAGTGCCATCTCTACCTGCTAATCCAAAATGCCTGGTGGGAAGGAATGAGGAGGGGGATTCTTCCAGTCCCACTGGCTGGCTGTCCTGCAATGGACCAGGGAGTCTCTGTTCCCCACGGTAGACACAGCAGAGGCTAGGCATGGTATAGGCACTCCTCCTTCCTTTGGGGGATATTCTGCCACATTTACATTTCTGTGAAGATGGCTGGTCTGTCCACTATGACTAGGGCAGGGGAATCAGATGAACTCCCACCCCCCACCAGACAGGAGCTGGACTGCTAGAGGAGGAGGCTTTGAATCAGGGCTTTGTGCTGAATAACCAGTAACTTCTTTTAATACTGTTTCTAAATGTGCTAAACAGAAAGCTACAATCTTGGAAACATGGGTTTCAGAAAAAAGTGGGTTGAATGATACATCAAAGATTTGTTTACAAATGGTCTCTTTGGTTTGGTGCAACTCAACCCAAGAGAAGGAGAAGCAGCTGCCAAGGCAGAAGTCCCAGGGAGTGACTGAGCTGACTCATCGTCTGACTTACTGGTCTAGATTCTACCACACCAAACGACCCATTTCTCAGGGTCATTCTCATGGGCTTTCTGTGGCCTCCTCAGGTCACCCACCCATCTTTTTTTTTTTTCATTAAGGCAGATGTTTGCCGTCTTTTGCAGTGCTGGGAGCGGAACCCAGGACTTTGAGTGGAACCCAGGGCTTTGAGCATGTCAAGTAGGCACTCTGCCGCTCGGCTGTATCCATCCCCAGCTCTTTTCTTACTGAAGTTGTGAACATCAAAAGTGACTGAACACTTGTGATCAAAGCTCCAAAGGTGGGGCAGAATCGAGAAGCTGGCTTGGTTTGGAAGTAAATAACTCCATGAGGTCACTGTCCATCCGTGGAGCATTTCCCATGGGCCCCTGAGAAAGTTCCCACTTCTCACTTACTCCAGGGAGTCGACCCCACCAGCGAGCATATGCAGGTGGTTCAGTGTCGTGATTGAGGTGGTCAGGTGGCGCTTGGCATGGTCTAACTGCTTAATATCTCGGGTGATTTCCTTCACCTAAACATTGAAAACAACAGGAAAAAAGGGGGAAGGTAAGGAAGTTGTAAACTTCTAAGCTACTTTTCAACAAAATCATACACATAAAATCATCTAAAGCAACCTCAGGTTAGTCCCTAGAGAAAATAAAATACCCTCATAAAATACAACTCAAATAATTTACAATAATTCATGCTTTGTTTGCTTATTTCTCTTTTTTAAAGATATATTTTTGGGCTGGGCGACACATGCACACCTTTAATTCCAGTACTTACAAGACAGAGGCAGGCAGATCTCTGTGAGTTCAAGGCAAGCCTGTTTTACATAGTGAGTTTCAGGACAGCCAGGGCTAGGTAGAGAGACACTGTCTTTAAGGGTAAAAAAGCAAAAAAGAAAAGATTTATTTTCCTTATTTTATGTGTATGTGTGTATACTAAAGCCCATAGAGGCCAGAAGAGGGCACTGGGTCCCTGGAGCTGGAGTTAAGATGGCTGTGAGCAGCCTGAGGCGAGAGCTGGGAACCAAATCAGGTCCCCTGCGAGAGCAGCAAGTGTTCTTACTGCCATCTCTCCAGTCCAGCTTCTTTCTTCTTAGAGACAAGGTCTTGCTACGTAGCTCTGGCTGTCCTTGAACTTGCTATGTAAACCAGGCTGGTCTTGATTTGTGGCAATCTTCCTGCCTCTGCTTGCCAAGTGCTGAGATTATAGACATGTACCACTGTACCCAGCTCTGTCCCTTTGGTCTAGATCTACTACATGTAAATGACCCCTTTCTTAAAGTCATTCTTTTGGGCTGGGTGTGGTAGCATATGCCTATAATCCAAGTATACCACTTGGGAGGCTGAGCCATGAGATCACAAGTTCAGAGACAGCCTGGGCTACACATTGAGTTTAAGGTCAGTTTGGATTACTTAGCAAAACCTGCCTCAAATGTTTTTATTTAATTTTTTTTTTAATTTGGCATCTCTTCAGATTTCATACCTAGAGTCATAAAAAAAAAATCCTCGGAGAAAGAAATTTGCTTTGGTTTTTGCTCCTGATAGAACATAAGCATTGAGCATAGGGCAGAGTAGTCAAGTCCAGCACAACCCTCTGCAGTAAGCATGCTTCTGCCACGACAGGTGCTAGGCTCGGCCTGCTGCATTGAGGCAGTCTTTATTAATGAAGATATAGCTTGTTCCTGATGTCCAGCTCAAAAAAAGACTGGCTCAAGTTTTTGTTTTTTTTTTTTTAAAAAGGGTAAAAATTTAGTGCTTTTGGCAAACTTAACATGTAACCTCCTAAGAGGAGAAGGGCAGTCTAGGGAGCAAAAACTGCCAGTTTTTCAGGGGGACCCAAGAGAATGAATGGAGCATGATGTGGGAACGCAAGTGTCTTCCATTTAGAGGAAGTGGTGCAACAAAGAAGCTGGGGGAAGCCCTCCAATTCACTAACATACAGTCTTTCACTAGGTTGAATCTACAACGACCAAGAACCATGCATGAGTATATGTATGAGTGTGTGTATATGTGTGTGCACATGCCACAGTGTGTGTGTATATGAATGCCAAAAGGACAACCTGTGGGATTATCATTTTCCAACTTGTGAGTCCCAGGGATCAAACTCAGGCCCTTAGGCTTGATGGTAAGCATCTTTACTTACTAGCCCAGGCGAAACCTTCTTAATAGCAATTTGGTTTGGTTTCCCAGGTTTTATGACACTTGGAAAGAAAGGAGTTCCATGGATACCAGGCACAAACATTTTAATCATTAGATACATACATGTCTCAGTAAGGTGGAAAACCCTATAGTGAGTTAAGCTCATACAACCTGGTTTTTAGTTTAAAGACTCTAGACAAACTGGTAAAGACAATTCTGTTGCAAAGCCACAAGCCTTTACTGCACAAGACCCTGGGGTCTATCACTATTACCACTACAGGAAAAAAACTGAGTGTGGGTCAAAAGAAGCTGTGGAATGACAAAGCATACCAGAAACTCATCTGGCCCAGTAATCTGATCATGCACTTCTAACACTGAAGTTATCATCCTCTGAAAGCAATCCCTGTGTCTCTTTCTGGGCTACTTTGCTTCAATCCTACCGTTATTTTTGAGAGAGAGCTTCAGCACGCAGCCAAGACCTTTAACTCTTTTCTTAAAAAAAATAATTTTTATTATTATTTCATGCACATTCAGCTTTTTGCCTGCAGGTATCTGTGTGAAGGTGTCAGATCTCCTGAAATGGGAGTTACAGGCAGTTATGAGCTGCCATAAGGGTGCTGAAAATTGAACCTGGATCCTCTGGAAGAGCAGCCAGTGCTTTTAACTACTGAGCCATCTTTCCAGCCCAAACGTTAACTCTTGATTGGCTGCTCAGCCTCCCCTGTGGAGTTTACAGGTATATACACCACACCTGGCTCTGATCTGGGAGGATTTGTTTTATGTGTATGAACAATTTGCCTGCATGTATGTCTGTGTACCACTTGTATGCCTAGAAGGGACATCGGATTCACAGATAGTTGTGAGCTGCCATGCAGGTGTTAAGAATCAAACTGGGGTGGGGTAGTGGTATAGTTTACCTTTAATCCCAGCACTTGGTAGGCAATGGCAGGAGAATCTCTGAGTTCGAGGCCAGCCTGGTCTATAGAGCAAGTTCCAAGGTAGCCAAGGTTATATAGAGAAATCTTGTCTCAAAAAACTAAAAGAATCAAACTGGAGTCCTGGGGTCCTCTGAAGGAGCAGCCAGTGCTCTAAACTTCTGAACCATCTCTCCAACCCAACCTCTGGGTTTTAAACCAGTCATCTATGCCTCTTCTCACCCCTGCATTCGAGGGTTAACAAATCCTCTTCCTCTGACACTATCCTATCTCATGGCTCCATACCACAGCTTACTAATCTTTTCATTCCCAGGATCTTCTATCAAATACCCTATGCTGCTTTAGGCAAGCTAATTACCTGTTATTTTCTAAACAGAGTCTTTCTTTTTAATGACTTATTTATTTTTATTTTAAGTGCATTTTATTTTATGTGTATCTTGCCTGCATGCATGCCTGTGTGAGGGTGTCAGATCGCCTGGAGGCAGAGTTACAGGTAGTTGTAAGTTGCTGCTGCCATGTGGGTGCTGAGAATTGAACCAGGTCCTCTGGAAGAACGCTGAGCCATCTCTCCAGTTCCCTAAACAGAAACTTTAATGGCAAGGGGTGCTCAGGGTAAATGTATGAAAGGCTATTCTGCAAAACAGATTGCTAAAATTAATTGCAAAGGTCACTCATGCGCATCCGAAAAGGACAGAGCAAGATATAGTTGGGTTCAGATTCAGACAAATGTAAGGCCGAATCTCACAGCTCTACCACTTACACATTCTGTGTCTTAGAGCAACTTTCTTGTTGAGTATCAGTTTCCTCATCTACAAAATGAGTAATCAAAATAAATAATTAGAATAAGAGCAATGACACTAAATCTCACTGGAAGATTGTCAAGAGGGCTACATCAAATCAGTTTATAAAGGAATTGGCACTGTGCTTGGCACCTTGAGAGATTTTGCCAAGTATTAATTCTCCTATCATTGTGTCCCACTTGGCTGGAAGAGGGTGCATAGTCCAGAACAGCAGCGTAGAATCATAATGTCATTGTTGAGCATAAAAGCTGAGTATAACTGCTGTATTTGGGAGACAGAGGCAAGTGGATCTCTGTGAATTCAAGGCTAGCCTGATCTACACAGAGTTCCAGGCAAGAGCTTCATAGTAAAACCCTGTCTGTAAAACAAACAAACAAACTTAAGTACAACAAACTGTAGCAAATGTCATCTCTACTAGTATCACTTGATAATTATACTGCTTGGTGGTATGCACTGTACTCCTGAGAAAATGCAGATCCTTGGGTACTCTGCTCAGAGGTCCTGTGAGGTAGACATTATTATTTCATAGCTGAGAAAACTGTCATTTAGATGTATCAGATGACAGAATCTCAGCCCAGAAACCCAGCACAGCCTGGTGGCTCCTGAGGAGCAGCTGTGATAAAGGCTAGGTTCCTGATCATCAGGGCGCTTCTGAGCTCATCACTTACAAATTCAGAGAGTGGGAACTCATGAAAACTGTGTGCATGCATCCTGGGCATGATTCCCTCACCCCAGACCTGGGACCAGTGTTAGTGAGTACTTACCAGATTACATCGCAGATACCTTAACTGGGGAACACAAGCTAGAAACACGCTAGAGAAAGACAACCAAAATGACTAGGAAACTATTTGTGGTGAGGGGTGGTGGCGGATTGTTTCCTATTTGAAAGCGGCTGCAAATGTAGGGCAGCAAGGCCCGTGAGTCACCCTGTCTAGCGGCTCCCCTGAGGCAGTCAGGGTGCACTCACAGGGAGGAGTGCATGACTGCAGCTGGCAGGCAGGGTGAGAACGAACCTAATTACTGGGACTGGATGAGACACTAACTTCCCATTCTGGGTGGAAACACATAAGGAAGAAACCTAAACTCACCATTTGTTCTGATTTTTCTGCTTTGTCTTTGATATCCTTGATTTTACCAAAGAGCTGCTGAATGGCTTTCTGGGCCTCTTCGAGTGCCTAGAAAAAGAGAGGTCAATAAAAAATGAGGAGCAAGGAGAGGAGGCGCCAGTCATTATGTTATAATTAATTTCAGTCTCCCAAAAATTTTGATCAGAAACTCTCTTGATTCATTGTTCTTGCACTACGGTTTCACTGCACCAGAACAGGAGAGTGAGATAAAGCCTTGCATGTGAGTACAAGCAAATTCTAAAAACTCTTAGAATTTGCAATCTACACCATAAAATTTAAAGTCGGTTTTTGGTGTTCTGAGACAGAGCCTTATTATGTAGCCATGGTTGGACTAGAACTCTCTGCAAACCAGGCTGATCTCAAATTTGCAGTAATCCTTCTGCCTCTGCTTTTCCCAGTGCTACTGTGCTAGGTATAAAGTTTCAATTTAAAACTAAACTATTCCCACTATTTTGGTGATTACTATGCATGTTACTGATAACAAAAAGATACACATCTGTCTCTCAATGTTTGCATGAACTTTCACACCTGTGAAGACAGCAGTGGCTCCAAGTTAGAAGTGAGGTAAGCTCTGGGTACTGGTTGAGTATCAGTTTCCTTGTCTACAAAATGACTCTAAAAGACTATGTCAACAATCACCACCACCAACAAAATCAAGACTGGTATGGGGACTCCAATTTTGTGGCAAATCTTAGACATTTATGGTGCCCTACTTAGAAACCAATGAAATGAAGTCAGAAGGTAGTAGTGAGCCAAATGTTTCTAAGGAAATAAGCCCCCACCAAGATGGATGGGACACACAAAAGACATTATAGCTTACACATGGCCTGTAGGAGGGAATAGGAGGGAAGGCGGAAGAGCGCTACAGCTACATGTGGAGGACGGGGGTTTGTGATAACCCACAGCTGTTCAGTCACGTCAGTCAGAATTTCACTCAGTCTTTCAGTCACTCACCCACATTCTGATTAGGTGACTGTATGAGGGGAGAGGGAAGGAGAGGTGAAGGAGAGAACTGAGCCCTTGTATATTCCAGCTGTCTAGAAGAAAAGGTGGCGGCAAAGAGAGGTTTCAAGAGAGAGACCACCATCAGCAGATAAACCAAGGACTATGACATCACCAGAACCAAACAAGTGCATACAGATGAGAAAGAGCACTCACTCCTTACACTAAATTACGACAGAGGACTGCCCCAGCAACTGGGAAGATGCTAGAAACTGTGGCAGAAGCAGATTACAAGGAGACAGGGAGAGGGGAGCAGACAGGGATGACGTCAGGAGGAGAGTGACACAAAGCTGGGCTGGCAAACAATGGCCTGGATTCGTCTGCCACTTGTCTAGGTAAATGATGAGGTTTGGGAGCACAGCCTGACGTGCTCATTTTCATCATACAATGCCAGCAAGGGGCAGCTGCAACATCACATGGCCCACAAAAATGAAAATAATTGCGATCTGGCCCTTAGCTAATTGAGCTAGACATGGTGACACATGCCTATAATCTCAGTACTTGGGAGTCTGAAGCAGGAGGATTGCCATGAGTTGGAAGTGAGCCTGAGCTACTTAAGGAGACTTTAAAAAAAAAAGAAAGAAGGAAGGAAGGAAGGAAGGAAGGAAGGAAGGAAGGAAAAGGCTTGTTGGACTCCAACAGACTACCTTTGACAAGTTTTTGCTATGACTGATGAAGCATGAAAATGCAGCAAAAAATGAACGGAGGAATTCCCAAAGTGTGAGATGCTTGAACACTCTGCTATGTAAATAGTTCAGAAGGGGAGGAACAGGCTGTGGAGTACTGGGATAATTGTAGAGGAGGACTGTTGCTTTTATAATTTTTTGTTTGTTTTTGTAGTGCTAAGAATAGAGCCCAGGACCTTTATAAAGTTCTTGCTTTACCTTGGAACGACTAGCTGTCTAACAGTTGTACACACCCAAGGCCATGAATACGCATGGCAACTGTCCATTCAGGGTTAGTTAGGATAGTCCCACCATGTGATGACTGCATCACGTGACAATGCCAAAGTTATTACTGTTATTGTTATTTTAGTTTGGCTGCACTGGTTTGTTTGGAGGGTGGTATGATCTCACGGAGCCTAGGCTTCCCTAGAACTCACTATGTATCCTAGGAGGACCTTAAACTTCTAATCCTCCTGCCTCTAGTGCCAGGATTACAGACATGTAATTACTACCATGCATGTGCTTCCCTCATGCCAGGCAAGCACTCTACTAACTGAGCCGGATCCCCAGCCCCTACTTTAGATTTTTAAGACATAGACTCAGTATGCAGTTGAGGTTGGCCTTAAACTATGATTCCACCTCTGCCCCCAAGTGTGGGGGTTATAGTACTGCTCAGTGTAATTATGGCTAGCTCACTCTCACCCTCAAAAGTGGCCCTAGTGAGTCTGGCAAGATGTCTCAGCAGTTGAGCCCTGGATGCTCTCGCAGAGGACCCAGGTTCAATTCCTAGCACTAGCATGGCAACTCACACTGTCTGCAACTCCAGTTCCAGGTGATATGCAAAACACCCATACAGACACACACACACACACACACACACACACACACACACACACGCAGAAATAAATAAGTAAATAAAGATGGTCCTGGTGATAAGTCATGTGGTCACTTTACCAAGAGCATCTAGACAAAGCTATATATAGCACAGCTAAAATTCAACAAATCTTTCCCAAATAATTAAAAATGTCAGCCCTGAGTGACAGTGCTAAGACTATCCTGCATCAGGGTGCTGCTGTCCACCGTCCCTAACTTCAGGAACAACCACAAGCAGTGGTTCAAAACCATACTTCACCTGATGTGAAGTACCATACTTCAGCCTGATAGCATCTGCCTGGGTAACCAAGTCGAATATCAAGGTGCCACTCCAGGAGAGGGGTCAGTGCACCCTAAGCTCATTGGAGGCTTCTAAACATGCTTTTGAGTCATGATGTCAGAATACCATAGAGTATTCTGTATACCTTACAGGCAACAGCCTGTCAAAAAGGACTTTCCTTCTTGGTCATGGCTTGTGTGGCGTTCTATGATGTTTAAGGTGTGCTATGCTACAGTGACATGTTAATGGGATATAGCCAAACACCTTAAAACCGAAGACAAAAGGACAGGTTAGACACTAAGGAGGCTCCTGTCCTGTATCCTCTCCAGTCTGCTTCTGCCGAGGGCATCGCTTTCCTTTTCCAGAAAAACAAGACCCACACAATCTTATATTTCACAGACATCAAGAAAGATAAATGGTCTGCCAGATTTTTTTCAGCCTTTGCTTGCTATAAGAATGTACTGAAGCACATGAAAGTTAATGTAATTCATTTTCCAGAGTCAAAATGCTCCCTTTGAAGTTTTCACTCTACAGAGGAAGTCCCTTCTCAACTAGACCCAGTGTTTAGTCAACTGCATCACAGAAGAACATTTCTTTCCTGGGAAGAGTGCAAGGGCTATGAAGGAGAAGATTCTTCTTAAAATAAAGACACTAACATGCACATCGACACAGATAATTAGAACATGCCCTGGAAGTTTCTAGTTCCATTCCTGGACACCATTTAAAGATGGCACTTTCCCATTTCAAACTGGATCTGGATTAAAAGCAGAATGAATCACCCAAAATGTCTGTTTCCATCGCCCAAAACCTTTCCTCTGCCTGGTGTCTCTGAGCGGAACACTGCAGTGTGGTGGCAGGCTGAGCCTGGGGTATCATGGGACAGCAGTTTCTACTGTGACCCTCTTTGGCACCTCAACACCTGTACTCAGAGACACAAAGTGACCCACTGCGTTTGCTTCCAAGACTCAGCAAAAGCCATTACAGTATCTTTGTGCTTCTGCACACCACAAACTTTAGCCATGACCTTCAAGTGTCCTGTCTCCTGAGATACACTTTGAGCCAAGTCCTGGCCACGCCAGGTCACTGGCACAGCAGAGAAGCAGCAGGGACCCTGCACAGTTGTCTCTACTTTCTTCCTTCCCTTCCTGTTTCTTTTCTGCAGACCAGTCATGTGTCACCAGTACAGAGAGAAGGGCTGGATCCCATGGCAATGCTCTTGGTCATCAAGCTCCTCCTCTGGTTTGAGGATGGATCTAACTGGGCAGTTAGCTTTACCAGAGAAATCTATCACTTTCTGGTGAGCCCACAGACAGTCTTCAGAAACTGAAATCCCATTTGCTACCATTTGTTGCTGCTGTCCATTTTTTAAAGATCTTGTAAAAGCCAGGTAGTGGTGGTGCACGCCTTTAATCCCAGCACTTGGAAGGCAGAAGTAGGCAGATCTCCGAATTTGAGGCCAGCCTGGTCTTATAGAATGAGTTCCAGGAAGCTAGGGCTACACAGTTGGGGATGGAGGGGTTGATTTTGTATGATTTAGGTTGTTTTGAAACACTTAAAGTGGTAACATTTAAGGTTTCTGGAAAGGAAATCAGATTTCCTGCCATTTTGCCACCATTGCTATTTTACCTTGACATTTATCTGCCGGTTCCCCTTTCTTTTCTAGTGCATGGGAAATAAACAAGCTGTACTGGATAAAAGCATGCGCTCTGGAGCCAGAGCCAGAGACTGAAGTTGGAGGCTTGGCCTTAACCACGTGATCTCTGTCAAGTCACGTGACCTCCAGGAGGCAGGGTTTTACCATTACTAGAACAGAAATAATAGCACCCTTCCATTGAGTTTTGTTAGGACGAATCCTGGGATTGGGGAAGAAATCTTTGGAATTGTTGACCCAATACATCCCAAAACCTGCAGGTTCCCTCTCAGGGTATTTTTACAGAGTCCTCTGTTAAAGAAGCAGACTGGTTCTATGCTGCAATTATGAGTTTTCCAGAACTGAAATTGGGAAGGAGAGTTGGAAGATGTGAGGCTAAGTTAGACAGCAGCAAGGTTCTCCAGTAAAGGAAGATTAGCCTCTTGGGAGAGACAAAGCCAACACAGAGAGACAGACACAGGCACTACTCCAGGTCTGAGCCTTGGCTATTTGACAAGGTCTATGGAGACATTTCCCGGGGCAAACTATTCAACTCCCTTCACAACAAGCTACATGAGGCTCTCCCCAGCATTTCTTCCTCCATGTTTGTTTGTTTAAGACAGTTTAAATCAGGACTTTGTCTTTGTAACCTGGGAGGGTATATGAGTGCCATGCTCAAAGAAGGGAAATCAGAACATTGGTCCCTGACTGCGCTGATGGAATACAAAGGTCATCAGTGATCTTTCTGGAAAGAGCTTTGCAAATAGGCAGGCAAAGTCTAGTACCTGAAGGTGTCCTGGAAGGACGAGAAGAATGGCATCTTCCAAGAATGCTGAAAGTCAGGCGTGCTTCAGGAAAGTCTGACTCTTGTTTGCTTGTTTATTATCTTTAATAAACCTGAGTGCCTGCTTGGTATGGTGATCATCTTAGCACTCAAGAGGTTGGGCTAGGAAGAACTCAAGCTTGAACTAGCCTGGGTTACACTGCAAACACTATCTCAAAAGCCAAATGGCAATAACAAAACAAACAACAATGAAAATCTCTCTGCTGCAACTATAATCCTGGCACTGGGGAAGCAGAGAGGAAAGGATCCCTAGGGCTTGCTAGTCAGCTGCCTAACTCAAACTGTTAAGCTCCAGGTTTAATGAGAGACTCTGCCTCAAAAAACCAGGGAACTACAAGATGGCTCAGCATATAAGAGCTCATGTTGCCAAGCCAACAAGAGCTCATGTTAACCCCAAGTTTGACTCCTAGAACCCACCAGGTGGAAGAAGAGAACTGATTCTCACAACTTATCTTCTGTTCTTCATGTTCTAACCTCTAAATTAACTCATTTTGTAAAAACTGTAGCGCTACTGAGGGATACCAGGCGTCAACATCTGGTCTAGACATGCACATGTACATACATGTGCACCCCACTCCCACCCCACAGAAATGTAACTGGAAGAGAAAAATGATACATGGAGGTACGAATAAAAGAATCATTCCTCAGCATTAATAAGATAACCTTCTAGAAAGCAGAAACTGGCAAGGGATACATCTGAGCCCTACACAGAGGCCCCGATGACATCCACTGGTGGTAGAAACATCCAAGTAAGTAGCTTCTATTTATAGAAAGTCCTTTCTGAAACTGTGGGCCACCCTGTACCATTCAGACCTGTTGCTATGGAAACAAGACATCCTCAGCTGGAGCAGAGGTGCTCCAAGAAGCCTCAGCGATGGTAACAGCGTAGCTCCTCCAGAAAGACGTTCAACAGCTGCAGAGGCTACAAAACTCTTCCTGCTGCCCCGGCCCCATAGCACTGTGTTTGCCTTGCATCCTACAACACACTGGCTAGCAGCACTGGTCAGGGGCCATGGGGGCACCCATCAGATGAGAGTCACTGGAGTTCACACTGATTCCTCTGTAGCCCATTCAGAAACCCAGAGTATAAAGGGGCTTTATTTACGGCACAGGTTTCTTTCCAGGTCTGTGAACCAAAAGAATGTGCCGAGCAAAGGGAGTAATTCTCACTTTATTTGCTAAAATGCTCTGTTCCACATAAGTTACTTTTATTTACGATTTCTGCAAACCACATCCACTGAAAAATGTGAACCAATGAGATCGTTTTTATTATTTTTGGGACCCAAGCCAGAAGTTAAAATCCTGAGACAAGGCTGGGGCCCACTCAGCAGTCCCCAACAAGACTAAACGTTTACATTTCAAGTTCTGTTTCTATAGCGCCCACAGCTCACAACACACCAGTCTTGAACTTGCAGGCGTGGCCTGAGCCGTCTGCATAGCTTCCCTGGATGGCATGTAACCCTTGTTGAGAAAAGCATTCAAAGCAGCCAGTCAAATGGCAAAAGAAAAGGAAATGTTTAAGGAAAAAAAAAAAACAAAAAAACCTCAGCTGCTTTTGTTGAATAAAATGTACAGAGATTCCATACTTTAGGAAACAGGCGCATTGAGAGAACGGCTTGTCCAAGTGTAACAAAGGATGGCTTCCCACAAACAGCCAGACTTCCAGTGCCAAGTCAGGGTCCTTACTTCATCCTAATTCCCTGTATCTTACCATTACTTCTAATTTTAGCTACTGTGTGACTCTCATCTACGCTATGGGTGTTTGTTCAGGAGAAAGCAACATATTGTGGCAACACCTAGTCATCCTGCCGAAGGGTTTGCTGTGATGTCCTGGAGACTCTTCCTGCTTCACTTACTCCCTTTGGGAACTCAGCAATTCCTGTTATTTTAGTACCACTAGTGGGGCATCCAGTGGCCACAGGGCTCTTCCCATCCTAGGGTTTCTCCTTCAGTCATGTCTCCACTGTGCTGGCAGACCCCAGTCTGGGGAATGTCATCATAGTCACTGCTGCTGTTGGGACAAGCATACGTACTAGTTAGCTTCTCGGGCTCTGTAGCAAGAAAAAGTGACTCCCAAATCTGCTTGTTATTATTTCAAAAGACAACTGGGGACCAGAGTCATAGCTCAGAGCAGAGCACTTGCCTGGCACATTGAGGCCGTGTGTACCACACTCATCGTTATAAAAATAAAGAATGAGGGGCTGGAGAGATGACTGAGCAGTTAAGAAGAACACATGCTCTCTTTCAGAGGACTCACGTTCAGTTCCCAGCACCACATGGTCACCCACGAACACGTAGCTAGGCTGCAGTCAGAAAGTCCCGGCCATCCTCTACTGGCCACAGCAAGCCCTAGGGTTACACCATGCACATGATCACACATGGCTTTTCACATCAGTGCTGGGGATTTGAACTCAGGTCCTCATGCCTGCGGCGCAAACTCTCACCCACTGAGCCATCTCCCCTTCTTTACTCTCTTCTCCTGATTTACTAAAAAACAAAACAAAACAAGGAATCATTAAATCTTGTCAATAGGCACGTGTATGTTAACTGGAGGCTATGAAGTGAGTGTACTCAACTATACTGCTCAATACTCACAATGTAGGTATCAGAATCAGAACCAAAGAGGAACCCAGAATCTTTCTTTTCTCCACAATACAACAGGGAAACAGAAATCAGCATTTTGACATGTGGAGGCAGGAAGTCCAGGAAGTCACGGTCATCCTCAGCTACACAATCCTCCGTTTAAGGCCAGCCTGGGCTACATGAAACCCTGTCTCAAAAAAGTAAATAAAAATGTAAAAGAAATTAGAATCCTGTCATGTGATTCAACACTACTGAGAGGATAACAAACTTCTTGTTCTTAAAAAAAGTTTAATAAAGACAACTCAAAACACCAAACCAAAACAGACTAGAAAGGCATTGTTTCTGTTCTGCAAATTAATCTCCCCAGAGGAGACCAGGGAGTACAAATCAGAGCAAAGGAGATGTTACAGCTTTATTGCAGACCCCGAACAATCAGGAAAGACTGACAGGAGAGCTGCAGGCAGCCCAGACTGCTCTGAGTACTGTATTTCTGTGGCTAACGGGGAAGGGAAAATGAGGCCAAGTTCTTACATGAAGACAGGGTTTCAAATTCCCACCCATTGTTTTCACACAGTTGAATGACTTCTCGTGTCAAAGATTTGAGACCCAGGAAAGCTCTGTCTGCTGGCAGAGTTACTTCCATTTTTTCCTAAGGCAAAGCTGAAATTTTCAACCTGAAAGTAAAATTTCCCTTACAAAGCCTCTAGCTATCAGCAATCACAGCAAGAGTGGCAGCTACAGTAGTGATGAGTGGCAGTTTCCTCTTTAGATGTAGACTCCAGTTTCAACCTGGACCTGAGTGCTTTCAAAGTGGAAATGGAGAGGTGGCAACGGTTATGCTGGGCCTTTCTTGCAGGCTTCCCTAAAAGTGTCAATTTATGAGGGTGGCTCGGAAGAATAAACATCTCTGTTCCTTCTTGGCATAGTGGCTTTCTAAAGCTATTTTTAATAACCACATCCCAGACAAGCAGGACTTGTGCTTTGATGCTCATGAACAAAACAGCCTGATGGCTGGACTTGTTAACTAAGTCAAAGCAAAATGCAGGGTGGTTTTAGCTGGTGTGAGGAGAGCATCTCTGTAATTAGGCACAGACACAAAAGTTTAAGACTATTGCTTAGTTAGGGTTTCTAATAGTGTGAAGAGACACCATGACCACTGCAACTCTCATAAAGGAAAACATTTAACTGGGGCTGACGTACAGTTCAGAGGTCTAGCCCATTATCATCATGGTGGGAAGTGTGGCAACATGCAGGCAGACATGGTGCTAAAAAGGTAGCTGAAGAGTTCTACATCCAGCTAGGCAGACAGCAGGAAGAGCCAGACATTGGGCCTGGCTTGAGCATCTGAAATCTCCAAGCCCATCCCCAGTGACACACTTCCTCTAACAAGGCCACACCCTACTCTAACAAGGCCATACCTCCTAATAGTGCCACTTCCTCTGGGCCTATGTGGATCATTTTCATTCAAACTACCACAACTATGTATGGCTTATCCGAAACACAGTTTCATGTATTAAATGAAGGCAAAATAGCACATTCATGTTAATGCACTTTGTGTTTAGACAAAAAGAAAAATACTAACATTTTGAGCAATATGGAAAATGTCTTTAAGATCTTAAATATTAAGGTAAATTATCCGTAGTTCTACTTTCAGGTATTTACTGAAATGAATTGAAAGAAGATCCCTGAGCAGAAGAAAGGAAAAACAAAATGTGGTAGGTCCATACAATGTAACATTACTCAATCATAAAGGAGATGAAGTTCTGATACATGGCATTAATACAGATGAACCCTGGATGTCTTATATTGCTGCGACAAAACACTATGCTGATAGCAATGTCAGTGGAGCAGCAGGTGGCAACTGATCGGCCTGCCAGATCACAAGGCACTGATGGGCGAATCTTTCTCAGATAAGCAAGGCCCTGAGGGTTTCGATTCCAGAATGTCTCTTGCTACTGCTATATCTTTACATGTTTGCCTCTGCCATTTTTCTCTGGTATCTGCAATGGTGTGAAGGGTGTGGCAGAATTCTCACTGACTTTAACGTACAATTATCTCATGGAACTATCACAATGTACTGGACATTTTTACCTATGGATTATCATGAAGATAATTTCCTCGTAAACTATACTGTTTAATTGAAGTAATGGTTTAGTTTTATATAATAATAGTATTAGTTTAAATAGGATTTTGATGATTGAGGGTTTTAAACAAATATAATAAGGGATTATGATAGATGCTAGTTTAGTAAGAAAATTACTATAGACAAAGGTAGGCTATAGTGTTGCCCCTGCCCCTGGTAAAGCAGGGGCTGCAGAGGAGAGAAAATAAAAACAAGGAAGTGTCACACAGCTAGAACTTTTGAGTTTCTCTTGAGGAGCCATTTGGACTGTGGCTTAGGTTAATGATTAAAGAAAACAACTGAGTTCCAGAAGCTAGGCTAGCTCAAGTTCTTTTAATCTTAATATTGAGAGATGTGTTCACAGGTTTTGGTGTGCATCATAGCTAAAATAAAGCTTTAAATATGACTTAAGATTGAGTTAATATGTTTTTGTTAATGACTTTGAGGTAGAAAATCTTGGGGAACAATTTAAAGTTTAAAAAGGCACACTTTTAATAGTTGAGTGAGGGACTCATTGAGGTCAGGGAACAAAAACAATGGCAGCCTGGCTATTGTTGGTTGATGTACCTTTCTTGCTAGGATGGGTTGGTAATTAATTCCTTGTATCCATTTCTGCCCTCAGCTTCCTGATATATAAAACTGTTGATGAATGGGTATGCACCCTGAGGATTTAAAGTAAAGTTGACTGATTGTTTTTCATAAAGTTTAGATTTATGACACTTTTAAGATTTTTTATAAGATTATAATAAAAGGATTGGTCCTTTTTTTATAGCTGCAAAATGCAACCTGCCAGTAAAAGAACTGGCTGAGAAAAGTGCCTTGCTTGCTTACACTTTGTTAATCTATAACAAGTTGTTTGGGCATGAATGTATGTGGGTTCTTGGGGATAATTATTTTTCACCTGTAATACATAAAATGTTTAATCATGTAAGGGAAAAGGAAAACATATAGGTTTTTAACTGTATTCATTGTAATCATTTATTTAAAAGGTAGAATGTAACCACATTTTAATTTTTATATTGCTTAAAAGATTTTTGCTGGAGTATATAAGCTGTAAGAGAAAAAATAAAGAAGAGAGAAGGAAGTCACCAGGAAATAGTGAGAAGGAAGTCATCAGGAAGTAGTGAGAAGGAAGTCATCAGGAAGAAGTGAGAAGGAAGTCACCAGAAAGTAGTGAAAAGGAACTCACCAGAAAGTAGCAAGCAGGAAGTAGTGAGAAGGAAGTCACCAGAAAATAGTGAGAAAGAAGTCACCAGAAAGTAGTGAGAAGGAAATCATCAGGAAGTAGTGAGAAGGAAATCATCAGGAAGTAGTGAGAAGGAAATCATCAGGAAGTAGTGAGAAGGAAGTCATCAGGAAGTAGTGAGAAGGAAGTCATCAGGAAGTAGTGAGAAGGAAGTCACCAGGAAGAAGTGAGAAGGAAGTCACCAGGAAGAAGTGAGAAGGAACTCACCAGGAAGTAGTGAAAGGAAGTCATCAGGAAAGATACAGGAGGAAAACATGAGGAAAGAAGAACAGAACAGAAAAAGAATAGAGAGAACAAGCAACAGAAAGAATAATAAAATGAAGGATAAACTTTGGCCCTCAGAAAAGGCCTCATGTGTGTGTTTGTCTGTCCAAGTAGCTTGCCTACTCTACATTTCATCTTCAGTTTTTTCTGATCCTCTGAAGGTTTACCATGTACAGCACCCGAGGTGAGATCCTGGCATGGTGTGTGTGTGTGTGTGTGTTTCCCTTTTTCATCAGTCCCAGAGAATTAAGTTTTATTCCCTCAGAAAAGTCAAGGTGAGTGATTAGTTGGCCAATCCCATGGCTCCCCTTCAATTCCTGAAATGATAAAGGCTGGTCCTCACGGCAGCAATGACCGAAAAGCAAGTTGGGGAAGAAAGGGTTTATTTGGCTTACACTTCCACATTTGTAGTCATCACTGAAGGAAGTAAGGACAGGAACTCAAACAGGGCAGGATCCTGGAGGCAGGAGCTGATGCAGAGACCATGGAGGGGAGTTACTTACTGGCTCGCTTTCTCTGGCTTGCTCAGCCCGCTTTCTAACAGAACCCAGGACCACCAGCTCTGGGATGGCACCACCCACCATGGGTTGGGTCCTCCTCCACTACTCACTAAAAACACCTTAATGCTGAATCTCACAGAGGTGTTTCCTCAACTGAGGCTCCTTCCTCTCTGATGACTCTTAACTTGTGTCAAGCTGACACACAAAACCGGCCAGTACACTTGCAGATGTAAGTGAAATACGTCAGAAATAAAAGGTCAGATATTGTTGGATTCCATTTACATGGCATACCTAGAAAAGGGAACTCCATAGCGAAAGATTATTAGAGGCCCCAGGAGGCTATGGGAGCTTTTTGCTTAATGGTTACAGAGTTTCTGATAGGGGTGAATGAAATACAGAGAGTAGTGATGCTTGGATGGTGCTGCATACATTCTATGAAATTTCAACATTAACAATGTGCTATATCAAATGATTCTGAATAGTATAAAAAGAGAGTTAAAAAATTACATTGTATGTGAATTTAAAACTGTTTAAATATAATGATATAGAACTAGCAAGAAAGCCTAGAAGGTAAAGTCTGATAACCTGAGGTGGATTTCTCAAACCCACAGAAAGGTGGAAAGAGAGAGCCAACTCCACCCCTTCCGACTTCTTTTTTTTTTTTCTAAGATTGATTGATTTATTTATTACATATATAACATTCTACCTCCATGTATGCCCACACGCCAGAAGAGGGCACCAGATCTCATTACAGATGGTTGTAAGCCACCATGTGGTTGCTAGGAATTGAACTTAGGACCTCTAGAAGAGCAGCCAGTGCTCTTAACCACTGAACCATGTCTCCACCTCCCCCTTCTGACTTCTATATGAATGCCATAGTCATACCCTGGACTTTTAAACACACACACACACTGGTACAAAATGATTTTTAAATGGAGTGATATTTATGAAGAAGCAAAAGTTATATCTTTGTTTAATTTTTGGATCAGAGTTGTGCTATGCAGTCCAGAGGGCTTAAACTTGAGATTTTACTTCCTCAGCCTCACAAGTGCTGTGTCACAGGCATGAGTCACTCTCCACCCTGCCTGCCTCTATATGCCATATTTGCTAACCAAATTTAGTAAGAATTTTAAAGAGGATCATAAATATATTCCTTAACACTTAGCTCTGTTCTCAGGTGAAATTAAGAAAAAAAACTATATTCAAAGATTATATTTTAAAAAGGTAATTTTTTTTAAATACCAGTTTTTCTGGGAGGTTGAAGCAGAAGGATTACAAGTTTGAGGTTCGCCTGAACCACATAGAGATATCCTGCCTCAAATTCACAGACACATACATACACACAATACACATACACACAATACACACACGTATAAGTTTGAAGTCAAACTGAACCACACAGGGAGAAAGACCCTCTCTCTCTCTCTCTCTCTCTCTCTCTCTCATACACACACACACACACACACACACACACACACCTGAGGTCAGTCTGGACCACACAATCATCAGCTGAAGCATTTACTGCCACTTCTTAACCTGAGTAGCCCAGCAGTGAGGGGTGTGCAAGATACGTTGCTTCTCATCCTCACAACCCTACAGCAGGCATTGTCTTCATGGCTCAGATGAAAACCTGGGGCAAAGGCCGGCTGTGATGGCGCACAGTTTTAATCCCAGCACTAGGGAGGCAGAGGCAGAAAGGTCTCTAAATTCAAGGGCAGCCCAGTCTTTAGATAGCCAGGGATATAGAGAAACAAGAGAGAGAGAGAGAGAGAGAGAGAGAGAGAGAGAGAGAGAGAGAGAGAGAGAGAGAGAGAGAGAATATGAGAACCTGGGGCTGAAAGAAGCAATTCAAGACTCAGCCCTTTCGTGTGACCAGGCTGCCATCCACTGCTGCACAGGCAACACTGCCTTTCTTCCTCACAGAGGAAAGAGGCGATAGCTACTCAGATTCCCTGAGACAGAGGGTTTTACAGACAAAGGGCAGAGCTCCAGTGAGGCAGCAGTGTCTGTGAAAACAAACAAAACAGCACCACCAGGATAGGCCAAGCATGGTGGCCTTACCTGTAATCCCAGCATGTGAGAAGTCAGGGCAGGAGACTTAGACCAAGGCCAGCCTGGGCTACTTAAAGAGACGCAGTCTCAAAACACCAAAGAGGAAGACAATGTGCAATCAAGCTTCAGGTGCAGTAAGAGGACGTCTTACCATAATCAGATTAATCCCAGCCACACTACAAGCCAATTAAGAACCCTTGCTTCAGCTATAGCTAAGTGTTCTAGAAGCAAGCAAAGTAGAATAGTCACATGGATTTGACTTGTCAGCTAAAGACAGGCACCCTCAGCCACTGCACCAGATGTAAAAGTCCTGGTTAGGAAATGGCAGCAAGGCTCAAGCAATATGAGGGACACTGTGCTTACAGAAGGCTGACAGCCAGATTGTTCCATGAGTCAGTGTTGTCTGCATTCCAGGGACATGCTCAGACCACAGCAATTTTTGCCTGAAAACATTCTGAAAAGTACAATTCAAACAAGAGACACAGACAGACAGACAGACAGACACACACACACACACACACACACCCCAGAAGGTGGAGGCAGGTGCTATGGTTTTCACCTGTAGTCGCAGCTACTAGGGAGGCTGAAGCAGAGAAATGTTCAGCCATTCTTAGTTACTAATGGGAAATAATAGCTTAAACTTCAAAACACTTATCATTTTTAAGGTGGTATATTTAGGAGGAGAAAACAAATAGCAGTTGTTATTTGTTTATTCATTTACTTATTTACTATGGCCAGATTCTCAGTACATAGTCCACACTAGCATCAAACTCATGGTCTCCTTACCTCGGACTCCCAAGTGCTGGGACTGCAGATGTGCACTGGCATGCCCCCTGGCACGATGTGTGCTTGTGTATGTATATATCCTTGAAACTATTGCCATTTACTTCCTTAATTCACTTCATCAATCAATGGGCTTAATTTTTGTGGTGGCTTGAAAGAAAATGGTCCCCATAGGCCTATAGGGAGTAGCACTATTAGGAGGTATGGTCTTGTTGGAGAAAGTATGTCACTGAGGGTGGGCTTTGAGGTTTCAGAGGCTCAAGTCAGGCCCAGGGTCACTCTCTTCCATCTGCCTGCTGACCCAGATCCAGAGCTCTCAGCTACCTCTCCAGCACCATGTCTGCCTGCATGCTGCCTTGTTTCCTGCCATGGTGATTATGGACTAAACCTCTGAGCTATAAGCCAGTCCTAATTAAATCTTCTTCTTTATAAGAGTTGCCATGGTCATGGTCTCTCTTCACAGCAATAGAAACCCCAATTAAGACAATTTTCTTCCTAAGAAAGGATGAAAGAATTTATAAACTAAAAGTGGTAGAAAGTAAAACATAAACACTCCTGCCTTTACACTGTTGAGAACAAACTCAGCCACATACGGTAGAGCCTTAAGCCCAACCTGGTTCAGTTTGGGAAAGTTTCTGTTCTAATACTTGAATTAGATGAGGTGCTAATTTTTGTGATGAAAAGCAGTGAATATTTTCTCCCTGGAAAGTAATACACTTTCCTGATTTGGTTCATATGTATTCATGATATCCCTATGGCAAATGAAGTATTATTAATTGCCTTTTCTAGAGAAAACAGAAACAGAATGATTAGGAAACATGGACCTGTACCAGTGAGGTGTTGTCTTGCCTGTCTGTCATCCTAGCATTTAGGAGGCAGAGGCAGGAGGATCAGGAGTTCAAGACTAATCTAGGCTACATAGTGAGTTCTAGCATAGCATGGTCCATAGTGTGAGATATTGTCTTAAAAAGGGGGGGAGGAGGAGGGGCTGGAGAAATGGATCGTAGTTAAGAGCACTTGCTGCACTTCCAGAGGACCTGAGTTAAGCTCCCAGCACTCATGCCAGGAAGCTCACAACTGCTTGCAATTCCCAGAGCACACACTTACACAGACATATACACATAAATAAAAATAAATCTTAAAAAAGAGAAACAAGGGCTGGAGAGATGGCTCAGAGGTTAAGAGCATTGCCTGCTCTTCCAAAGGTCCTGAGTTCAATTCCCAGCAACCACATGGTGGCTCACAACCATCTGTAATAGGGTCTGGTGCCCTCTTCTGGCCTGCAGGCATACACACAGACAGAATATTGTATAGTATACATAATAAATAAATAAATATTAAAAAAAGAGAAACAAGCAAGCAAACCAACACACACACACACACACACACACACACACACACACACACACAAAGAGAGAGAGAGAGAGAGAGAGAGAGAGAGAGAGAGAGAGAGAGAGCTTGAAAATAACCAAGAACAGGTAAGAACGTAAGAACCATATGTTTTCTGGGCCTGGCACTTTAGACTGGAGTCAGGATGAGGAGAACAGAAGTCTCTGTTGGCAAAGCACACGGCTCTGAACCCAACCTGTTCCACTTTCTCATCTACAGCTTGAATGAAGAGAGAGAGGGCACACATGGCAGGTTTGATGGTGATAAAGTGGGAAGCCTTTGAGGTTGAAACGATCAGGCAAAACACAAGATACAACTAAGGGTGGGACACATAAAGCCTGGTGCAGATTTTAAAGAATCTATTGCACAAATAGAGAAGAGAGTTTAAATGAGGCTCGTATGAAAAAGACCTGGGGGGCTGGAGAAATGGCTCAGCAGTTAAGAGCATTGACTGCTCTTCCAGAGGACCCAGGTTCAATTCCCAGCACCCACATGGCAGCTCACAACTGTCTGAAAATCCAGTTCCAGGGCATCTGACACCTTCACACCTATGCACATAAAATAAAAATAAATAAGTCATAAAAAATTAAAAAAAAAGAAAAGAAAAGAAAAAGACCTGGGGCAGTGGTGCAGAGCACTGGGCCACAGATGTGTTTGCTTTGGCCTTTGCAGTGTTTAGGAAAAACACCAAGCCAACATTTAAGAGCTAGAAGAGGCACAGAAAAACCCAGATTCCTGGCCTCTCTTGAAAAACTGATAGATCTGGCAACTGTGAGTCTACATTCAGACCTGACCACAAGTAGGCTACAATCGGCATGTGGCTGTCCCGTTGAGACCTGGCACTCACTCTCCCAAAGGAGAAAGACATGAATCACATACTCTGCTTAGGCTGCTTCCTTATCTTCAAGGAAGGCCATTCTTGCAACCCTCAACATGCGGGCTGCAGGGACTGACAATCAAGGAGATCAACAAGGTGATGTGGTGCTGGAAAGCCTATCAAACCCCAGGGAGCAGGAGAACAGTATCTTCACAGAAGCCACTTAACTTCTGAGGAGCTACAACACCCCCCCCACCCCAGAGAATCTAGAAAAATCACTGTCTTCCCTCCAGAAACATGTCTATCCATATAAAACAGTAGTTAATTTCAGGGCACTGATGGACCCGGATGGTCACAGAAAGCAGTTATCTGAATGAAACACCCTCGACCTGCATCAGGCCGGGCGTGGCTGCCTGCTAGACTCCATCACCCTCACCTGAGAGACTAGCTGGTCTTCCCAGCCATTTGCCTGGAATTCTGCCACAACTGCACATGGCTTGAGGATCTCAGGAGGAAGCAGAGAATATAGGCTGGTGAAGGTTAATTAAAGCAGTGCTTCCATATGTGTTGCTATGGGAAAACCATCGTCTATGTTGGATGAAGACTTTCAAGTGTGGATGCTTTGGGGTCACCCACACTCCTGCCAGTAACCCCTCATCCATGCACTGTATGTAAATTCAATAAACTCATCTGTGAACTCTGGTGAAACCGTACTTTTAGTCACTGGGGTCTTACGAGGAGAGGTAGATTGTGGCCTGTGCCTCCCCAGAGGAATTCTCACAACAGGGAGATAGAGCACGCCTCTGCATGTTCACACAATGTCTACTTCTAGGGATCACACATCAAGGGGGATGCTGACAAACCCCATTCAGAGCAAAGAACCAGAACAGTGAAGGCTCTGGAAATTACATCAGAGTTAAGGAAGTTCAGGAAGGCTATGTTAGAAAAGGAACAGGACAGTCATTCTAAAGGCAGAAGCTGTAATAGAGACAAGGATTAGGTGTACCATGGTCCAGCTGGCAGAACTGAAACTGATGAGGGCCACAGCAAATATACTTCCATATTCAGTTCAGTTTGAGAGAAAAGTTTATTCCAATTAAAGCTGAACACATCTGGAATAGTGTCTCCCCATCTCACAAACAGTCATACTTCTGCAGAGTCAGAAACTGTCAGAGGAGCTATCTCAAGTATTTTCAATTGGGTGGAAGCTCACACCACAACTGTCTACAGCTTTTTCCACATGTGAACGTCAGTGAGCAGAGACATTGGGGAGGGTGGTAATAATTCTCTTTCCTTCCTAAACCTCAGCCAGGCTCTGCTCAAAGAAACAGCCATGCTGTAGCCAAGCTGCACAAAGAAACAATAGCACAGGCTGACCCAGCATCGGTGATTCTCAGTGAGCTTCCTGGGAACTGTTCAAGCTTTGGCCCCACTTGATTTCAGTGCCAACCATTCCCTCCTCTAACCTGCTCTGAAATTCACCTCTTTCTAGCTACCTTCCAGTTGTCTGTTTCCATTCTTGGGAAGCTACATGAATTTCTGAGCATATCAGAGCATGAACTGGCTCACTTTATCCACACATTTCCAACATGTGAACATCGAATTAAGGTTTTAGACTGATGATTTCGACAGATGAAAATGGGGAGGATTAAGTGCCACAGGAACTTTGTAAGAGCATTGCAGTTGGTTAGACGAGGTCACAGGCTAGATCACTACATGCTGGCCCACAGGAGAGGTGGTCAACAACCAAAGGCTCTCCAAAATGTTTAGTTAGCACATTGCTAACCAAGCAGCTGGTATTCCAGAAACTAAAAAAAAAAAAAAAAAAAAAAAAAAAAAAAAAAAAAAAAAGCCTTATTGGATCTTCAATTTAAAAATCTGTCCAAATATTTTTAATTATTTATGTGCATATGCCTGTGTCTATGTGTAGGTTTGTATAGGGAGTGCAGTGTCCACAAAGGCTGGAGGCATCAGATTCCCCACAGTTGGAGTTACAGGTGGTTGTGAGCTGCCCAACTTGGGTACTAGGAACCTCGGGTCCTCTGAAAGATCAACAAGCACTCCTAACCACTGAATCATCACTCCAGCCCATGATTTTATTTATTTATTATGTATTCATTTCCAAGACAAGGTTTCATTATGTAGTCCTGACTGGCCCAGAAACAGGCTGGTCTTGGCTCACAGAGATCCTACTTCTGTTTCCTGAGTGCTGGGATTAAAGGGTGTGTTACCATGCCCAGCCCCAAACAATAAAAAAGAAGTGTTCTCAGGGTTGGGGAGATGACTCCATTGGTAAAGTTTCAGTGAAGGGACATGAGGACCTGAGTTTGACCTCGAGCACTCCCGAAAATGTATCTGTGACCCCGGTGCTGGGGAGGTGGCTATCTAGGGCTTGCTGTCTGGCCAGCCTAGCTCAATCAATGAGCTCCAGGTTCAATGAGAGGACCTTGCCTCAAAAGCAAGACCAACACACAGTAGTGCACACATACCACACACATGTACAACACATACACCAACACAAAAGAACGTTCCTGCTAACCATGTCTTTTACAAGGCCTGAGAGATGGCTCAGCGGCACGAAGGCCTAACGAGCTGAGTTCAATACTGGAACCCAGAGAAAAGTGCAGAGAGAACTGACTCTGCAAACATGGTTCTCTGACCGTGATGTGTGCATGGGCATGCATGCTCACTACTCTCCTCCACAACAATAAACCACTGAAAATATCTTCTAAGAGATCATGAAAGGCACGTCTGGAGGCATGAATCTGTAATCTTGGCACTTGAAAAGTGGAAGTAAGAGAGTTTTAAGAAAGTACTGCATGAGACCCAGTCTCAACAAAACAAAACAAAACAAAAACAAAGGAACAAACAAAAAACCCAAATAACAAAAAGGCAAACAAGCTCAAAGAAGACTCCACGAAGAGCAATAAAGCTGAATGCTTGCTTTACACAGGTTGACAAGCTGCTCAGGGGATGCAGAGGTTCCATCTAGGAAGGGAAGCTTCCCTTTGTTCTCACTGCTGCTCTCCTGAGTGTTCTCAGCCTCTGGAGAAACAAGTTCTGAAAGCAAACTGCTCATGTTCCATGGAAGAGAGGAGCATGGGGCCTCCTGACCTATAAAACCCAATATTCTGGCACATCCATAATCCCCTGGTTTGGGCCGGTCAGCTGGAGACTCCCTTCAGCAAGCCACCCGCTGGAGTCAAGCTGTCATCCCTAGGAGCTGACAAGGACAGAACCAAGCGCACTCTGCTGAAGAAAGTCTCCACTTGAGCTGGCATTTCAATCTGTTGGAAGAGACAGATGGAGGGGATGACAGGAAAAGCGATTATTTCTTCTGGGCTTCCTCTCTGTCTGGATTCTAAGGAAACAACACAAAATTCCATCACAGACTGAAATGCGATCTAAACATTCTTGAAAACATGATCTTGCTCTCTGAAACACGAACTGCCCGGCTGACAACCTGTGACCCATTTCCAAGTGAAGGTGGGGAGAGGCATTCCTGAGGCCTACCCCTTCTGGGGCTTGCTCCCCATTGCTCCCCCAAGCTGCTCTTTCATGGCCCACAAGTTAAAACGTAAGCAGCCAGGACGTGTACAGACATAGCATGACCCAACAAAAAGTCCCGATGAATCACCAGCTCTCTTTGCACATTCTGAGGACCTTCAACACCCGGAACTCTCCCAAGTGTTTTAAGGTTTCTGCAAGTCCTTCTAAATGTAGGATGAATCACAAAATACAGCAGTGTTATTCCACGTAGCAGTAACCTGGGCCTATTCACATACAAACTATGGGCTGGAGATACAACTCGGTGATAGAACTCTGCACAGTTGCCTAGCATTCAGGAAGCCCCCCAGTCCTATCCCTAGCACTGAACACCCCCTCACCAAATCAAACTTTATACCACCTCAAACATGACTCAAATGAAGCTTTTGCAGCCAAGGGCAAGAGCGTTTGTCTACTCGCAATGAATGATCTAAGACATACCAAATGTTCACTGCAGTTGCATGAAGGCCTGCGTGGACTCAAGATGAAAAAGATGGTTCTTGCTTTCCAGGAGACTACAAACTAGCCAAGGGGTCAAGAGCTATTCATTAGTAAGTGAAGGGAGACCATGAACTCAGGAGGCCAGGCACAGCGGAGGGCTGGGGAGTGACAAGTGACAAGCGGGAAGAACACACATCTGTTTCTCCTCTGCAGATGAAGAGAGGGTCATGTCTCCGTGGGCCCAAAATTCTGAATCCTTTGGTGTTTTTCAGATGGGATAAATAAAATAATACAAAAATTAGCATTTTAGTTAGCTCTTAATGCGTAAAGTTTTGAAATTTAAAAACTGGAAGAAAGGGAGGCAAAAAACAAAACAAAAAAAGCCCACTTCAGGCCTTAGTAGTGAGAAGTGATTATTGATCTGACAGGTCTGGATTCCCTGCTGTGAGGCAAATTTGAGAGGGATTGTCTAGATCAGGCTAATAAACCAGGAAGACCCACCCTAAATTCTATGGGCTGGGGTCCTAGACTGAATAAAGAGAAGAAACTGAACTCAGTAGCAGCACTGACCCCTCTCTGCCTGATTGTGGGTGCAATGTGACTCAGCTCCTGTTGCCAAGGCTTCCGGGTCAGGATGGACTGGATCCCCTCTGACTGGAGTCAGAATAACCCCTTCCTCCCTTAAATTGCTCCCTGTTGGGTGTTTCGCCACAGTGGTGATAACGAACACAGGGACAAAGAACTACACAGGCATGGGTCAGAAAGCATGTGGCGTGTGGCAGAGCAGGAAGTTTTCTGTGCTTAGAACAAAGAAAGAGACAGAGTTGGAACCATCGACGGCAGCCTGAAGCAGCAAGTAAGGGAATGTGCCCGACTTCACTGGCATGTCAAAAGATAGCACGTTCTGAGAGACCAATGCCATGACCAGACATAAGAAATGGAAGCTAATCAGCACAATGAGGGACCCTTCCTCCTCTCTATACTCCTAAGGTCCTGTTTACATGGGACCTGATAGACGAGAAGAAAGTAGTGAACACTAAGATCCTGGGAGAGTCCAGGAAACAGGATGTCTTAAGGCGTTAACACAGCAACAGACAGCGGTGATGAGAAAAAGGACAAAGACGGGCTGCATGCAGACGGATAACAGAAGGGTATGTCAAGAGCGAAAAGAATGACAGCCATAAAATGTAGGAAAGCATAGATGGATAAAACAACGGGGCTGGGGCAATGGCTCGACAGGTAAGGTACTTGATTCTCAGGCATGAGGACCTGCGTTCAGTTCCTAGCACCCACGTAAAAACCAGGTGCAGCAAGGCACACTTGCCATCCCCACACTGGGGGTGCAGAGACAGAAGGATCCCTGCGGGGCTTGCTGGCCAGTTTAGTCAAATTGGTGAGCTCAAGGTTCAGTGAGCTGCTCTGCCACATAAGGGGGCTGGAAGATGGCTCAGAGGTTAGGAACACTTATTGCTCTTGAAGAGGACCCTAGTGAAGAGCCTCCAGCCAGCCTGGAGCTGGCAAACATGGCTCCGACAGGTCTTGTCCTTCTCTCCCATTCCCTCTGCCTGTTTTAGACAGTTAGGTCACAGTCCTGGAGCTAGTCACCAAGGTCTGTCCCTTCTTTGGCCACTTCCTTCTTCTGAGGCTGACTACCAAGGGCCAGCAATCAATGTATTAAAGTCCAGCAATCAAAAGCCTCCTTCAACTCATCTAATTAACATGCCCAATCAAAATTAAAAACCTCATCCTGACACGGGGCTTCCCATTTTACCTTTATAAACCACCATTTGCCTATGGGCTATGTCTGTCTCCTCTCTATCCAGACAGTTCTTTGTCTTTCGGGACAAATACCCCTGCCCTGTCTCTCCCTCCCCTTCTCCCTTGTCCTCTAGCTCCTGGTTTTTCTCTTGTTTCCTGCCCTCTGTCCCTCTGGGACAGATAAATCTTAGTGCTGAGAACTTGGTTGTGGGGGTCCGGAGCTGATACTTTCCCTTTCACTGAGTGCAGTTTCCAGCACCCATCTGGTGGCTGACAACCATCTGTAGCTCCAGGTCCAAGGGGTCTGACACTCTCTTTTGACTGACACATATGCACCAGGTACATACGTGATGCACATATGTGAGGCAAAACATTCATGCACATAAAATAAAAATAAATATAAAAAACTTCAAATAAATAAAAAGCAACAATAATAACAACAACAAAACCAACTGGAAAATATAAGAGTCAAGGCATCTTTGAGCCCCTAACAGCAAGAACGGGGATGTTGCCGTGGACACCTTTGAGCCCTTAGCAGCAGGAACGGGGGTGTTGCCGCTGAGAAAACGTGTACCTAAAATTGGACCCTGTCTTACACTCTAACTCTGAGCAGCCTAAGAAGTTTTCAGAAGTTGTACTATACTATACTGTACTATAAACTGTCACAGAGCTGGTCACGGCAGGCTGCAGTTGTAATCCCAGAACTCAGCAGGCCAAAGTGGGAGGACTGGGAGTTTGAGGCCAGCCTCGGCGGTGCAGTTAACACTGTCTCAAAAACACCAAGGCTGGGCCGTGGCTCAGTGATCTAGTATGCACAAGGCCCTGAGTTTGATCCCCAGCACTGTAAAAAGCTGAGGAGGACAAACGAGAGGAGTGGACATCCCAACAGTGCATGGCTGACACCGTAGAGAGGAAAGGCGCGCTCAGCACCGCTGTCATGACGGCTACCTCTGACATACGACGCCTAAACAGAATCCAGATAACATCTGCCTTCGGTAGAGAAGAGTACCTCCTCTCCACAGGTTTCTTCCCCCTTCACCTCCTCACAACGGTCCTCTGTAATGAGGAGGAAGGAACTACACCACACTGAAATGCACGCAGCCCTGCTGGATGGTGGGACAGGCATAAGGAACCATAGCTGCCTCACATCAACATCCACAGCAATCACACTGAGTCCCCAACAACCAAACTGACAGACAAAAGCAGGGGCTAGAGATAGGCCTGGAACATAGGACATGCCATGTCTGTTAACTAGGACCCTTCAGTTTGTCCATTATAGCCTGCAGATTGCTGGCCCCTGAGTGAGCTGTGTATTAATACATGGTCTGATCTGGAGGACACTGAGTGAGAGATCATGGCTGGCTGGAGATACTACCCATGTCATGGTGAGGCAGGTCATTCATGCTTCCTGCTGTATATGGACAGACTAATAAAGTGCAAACAAACTGACCAACATTTTGGTCACGTGGGGTTTTAGTCTCTATGAAATTACAGGATGGTAACTAATGCAGAGGGATGCGTCACTTACTTGCCTTCCATCCTGCCCCACATTTGTCTGACCTCTCACGACAGTCCGGATATTGTCATCCAGTCTCCTGGAAAAAAAAAAAAGGTAGGATATAAGTCATTCAAACAAACTCAACTCTGGGTAAACCAGAAGAAACAGAAAATCATTAATTCACTCATCAACTTTGCTGACTGCACCTATTTAATGCAGGAAACCACACGAGCACAAGCAATAGAAGAATGAGGCCTCGGACCAGAGAGCAACACGGATACAAGGAGTCACCACCAGTGCAGATTTAGGATTACCTTTGCTTAAAAACTGGTGAGTTCATATTCAGAAGCTGGCTGAAAGGACCAATAAAACTGTAAATGGTTTTCACAGAATAAATCAGCAAAGACAAAGTTACAGATGTTTTAGCGAAACAAGCCAGCAAATTCAAATTAGCAACCGCAAAATCCCTGCTTTGGTGACCTTAAAGCAGTCAAAGAGCTGGTGTGATTCATGAGATCAGTGCTTGCTCTTCATGCCCTGGTGGTGCAGCCTGTCAGAGGCAGATCTATGGCTTCCGGGATGTCTTTTCCCAGGGGCTCAGCAAGGGCTCCTGCGTGGCGCCTCCACCAGATGAACTTCTATCAGCCGGCTTCATTTTGCACTTGAAGAATCTATTTAAGGTACGGTAGCAGGAATGCAGGAAATAGCTAGCTGACAGGGCTCTCTGGACTGCCAGGATGTTTCTACTTTCTACATAAACTCTGGTAACTTTCAGGTCTCCTCTAGAGTCATTATAGCTGAAGTCAACAAAACAAGGCTTTTTTTTTTCATTATTTTACTTATTATTTTATGTGTGTGAATGTTTTGCCTGCATGTATGTATGTGTACCATATGCATGCCTAGGGCATTTAGAGGTCAGAAAGTGTCAGATCCCTGGGACTGGAATCACAGATGGTTGTGAGTAGCAACGATGATGCTGGTAAGCAAACCCAGGTCCTCTGCAAGAGCAACAAGTGATCTTAACCCCTGAGCCTTCTCTCTAGCTTACCTTTGTGTTTCCTAAGGCACCACTAGGAAAATACATTTATAGGGCAGTGCCCTATACTGAAAGATCTAAAGAATGGTAGGGAAACAAACTTATCTTCCAGACTCAAAATGAATGTTTTCCATTTTCAAAATGAGTTTTCTCACCAAAAATCAAACAAAAATAAGATGAACATGGTGGCATACACCTTAATTCCAGCATCTGAGAGGCAGAAGCAGGCAGTGCTCTGAATTGGTCTACAGAGTGAGTTCCAGTACAGCCAGAAACTTCATAAAAAGACCCTGTCTCAAAAAAAAAAAAAAAACAAAAAACAAAAAAAACTCCAAAATATATTTGAAGCATACTTATATAATGAAAATACGAATTCCTAAACCTAGACCTGGATAAGCCAGAACAAGGCCACTGGGAAGGAAATACCTGATGATAACATGGACAATCAGGCTCTGGGTTACCAAAGTCTTTAATTCTGGACCACACTCAAGTCAACCGGCAAATTCAGTATCATTGTTCCGGGTAACTAACAGGTATAACCCCATCTCCAATTCTGAGTCATAGCACTACAAAAGGTAAGCCTAGTAAAGAATAAAACTATTAAATATTATAGAAAAGTTCCTGCCTCCTCCTCTTCTTCCTTTCTTCTTCTTCTTCTTTTTTTTTTTTTTTTTTTTTTTTTTGATAAGGTCTCATGTATCCCAGGCAGGTCTCAAACCTTGAACTTCTGACTGTCTCGCCTCTAGCTCCCACGTGCTAAGACTAGAAGAGTGTGCACCCACTCCTGGTTTATGGGTTTGTGGCATGCTTAGGATTGAATCCAGGGCTTCATGGATGCTGGGTTAGCACTCTTCTGAATTACATCACCAGCCCTGATGAACTGATTTGTTTCGTTTTGTTTTAGAACAGGGTCTCACTGTACGGTCCTGGCAGGCTGGGAACTCACTATATAAAACAGAGTGACTTGAATCTCAGAGATCCCCTTGCAGTTACTCCCAAATGCTGGGGTGGAAGGTGTGCACCACCACAGCCTGTCTGATGACCACTTTTTTTAACAGTCTGTTCCAGTTTCCTTCACTGCGTGTGGGAAGTTAAATACTGGCCAAAGAATTGAGCTCCTTGCCATAGAGTTTGCAGAAAACCCACAAGAAAGAATTATTTTTAAATTTGAGATTTTAGTGCTTTCATCAAAACAAAAAAGCGATTCAGATATGAATAAATTAATATGCTTTTCATTAATTAACAATCATATGGTATTACTTACCTTATTTTCAGTCTAATTTTGTTCACGACATCATCTATGTTTGCCAGAGACTACAATGAAGAAGAAAGAGTGCTGGCTGTTAGTCCACTTCCTGAAGTTCTCTTTCACAGGGAAATGATGATACCTCAAAGTTTAATCTTGATCCTACAGTTAATTCTTTTAAAAATCATCCTATTTTAAAAATTGACTTTCATTTTGTGTATATGTGCACATATGTGTATATGTATGTATGCATGTTTACATAGCCCACGAGCACACAGATGTGCAGTCTCCCTCAGTCACTCTCCACCTTACGTGTTGGGGCAAGGTCTCTCACTGGACCCAGAGCTCAGCAATTTATCTAGTCTTCTCTTCTAGCTTGCTCTGGAGACCCCTGTCTCCACCTCCTGAGTGCTGAGATTACAGGCAAACCACTATGCTCAGTGTCTACATGGGTGCTAACGATCCAAACTTGGTCCCCACACTTTTTCCCCTCGGCAGTGAGCCACTTTCCCAGTGCAATTCTTTTTAAAACTAAGCAGTAGTTGACAATACACCCATTCTCTTTCGAAGTTTTGTTGGAACACAGCCACATTAGTCAACTCCCATGTTTATGGCTGCTTGTATACTGCAGAGGAGGAGCTGGGAGTTGTGACAGGTACTGCAAACCTATAAAGCTTAAGAGACTGTCTGGACCTCTATGGAAAGTTTACTAACACATAATATATAAGGCTGTGGGCTGGGTGTGGTGGCACACTCTTAGTTCCAGCATCAGGAGGAGGAGCCAGGTAGGTCAAGGCTGGCCAGCACTACAAAGATTCTGTTTCAAAAAAAGGAAAAAAAGACAGACAAAATCATAAAATAAACTACAGCAAAGAAATGGGATGAATGAAGATAGTTGGATGACAATGTCTAATTCTTTTTTTTAAATTAATCTACTATGTATATAGTGTTCTGCCTGCATGTATACCTGCAGGCCAGAAGAGGGCACCAGATTTCATTACAGGTGGTGGTGAGCCATCATGTGGTTGCTGGGAATTGAACTCAGGACCTCTGGAAGAGCAGTCAATGCTCTTAATCGCTGAGCCATCTCTCCAGCCTCAACTATGTCTAATTCTTACTCACACACCACTGCTGGGGAGAGCCAGGAGCAAAGGTATGGACTGCACAACCCCACTGATGTGGTTCTAGAACAGGTGCAATTATTTCTCACCTTAGAAGCTAGAAAAATGGCGCTCTGAAGAAGCCAGTGACTGCAGAGAGGCGAGAGCCCTCCGAGCACCGTGTCAGCCCTTCAGGTCCTGAGCCCTCCAGGTCCTGAGCCCTCCGAGCACCATGTCAGCCCTGCAGGCCCTGAGCCCTCCAGGCCCTGAACCCTCCAGGTCCTGAGCCCTCCAGGTCCTGAGCCCTCCAGGCCCTGAGCCCTCCAGGTCCTGAGCCCTCCAGGCCCTGAGCCCTCCAGGCCCTGAGCCCTCCAGGCCCTGCCGGAGTGATGGCGTCCTTCACTTGGGAAACGCATCAGGCTGCTCACTGAGTATTTGCTTGCTAAGGCTAAGCATAATTGTACACACCTGCAATCCCAGGACTCAGGACTTTTGAGGCAGGAGGATCACAAGTTTGAGGCCAGTGTACTCAATAAGACCCTTTCTCAAAGGAAAAAAAAGGAAAATACAGTCTGGCACGGTGGCACACACCTTTAATCCCAGCACTCAAAGCAGAGATAGGTGAGTCTGTGAACTCAAAGACAGCCTGGTCTACAGAGTGAGTTCCAGGACAGACAGAGTGGCAAGAGAAACCCTGTCTCAAACAAACAAACAAATGGCATACCTCTCTATAATACGTTATCCTTCACTAAAAAATTAAGTTATTTTTATGGATGTATATGCGTTAGGAAAATGTCTGGAAAACCATATGCTGGAACATGCCAGTGGATGGAATCTAGAAAATCTGAATTAGTAGCTTAAGGGAAGGAATAATTTCAATGTTTCTTGTTTTTTGCCTCTGAGTATTTGCCTACATTCTAATTCAGCTATAATGACTGTCGCAGAATAGTGAAATGAATGAACCTAGAGAGAAAATGTGGTGAAATGGTGCCCCCTAGTGGAAGATAGAAAGGACAGCAATGTTCTAATTCCCCTTTCTTCTTCCCCAACAGAAACTTTCTCAGGAGGAACTATGCTTATAAATTGTGTCTGGCTCTCTGCTGACAGGAGGAAGCCAGAAGCCTTCCAGGAATAGCCCTGAGGCGCCACAGTAGTCTATCCACATCTCTCCTTGTAAGCCAAGGTTTACTCTCAACTTTCAGAAATCCAAAAGCAGTCAGAGAGAGAAGGTGAAATTCAGAAAAGAAAAGCTGCTTTAAATGGGCAATCCAAGGCAACGGGGTGAGTTCAGTCCTATTGTTAGGTTCGTCCCTTCAAACTGGGACGTTTGTGACTGGGTGTGATTTACATCAATGTAGGAACAGCCAGTGAGTTACCCAGGACCTTGTGCCTGGCCCACCTCTGCCACTGCCAACTCGCTCAAGGGCAGCTCTTCAACCTCCCCGAGTTTCTAAGAAAAAAATGGGTGTAACAGTTCCTGGCCTACTAACTCTGCTGGAACTCACTCTTAAAACAACAACAATGACTGTCTCTTGCTGGGATTAGGTGTGCATATATTCTTTAAAATATTTTTATATTTTAATATATATACTATATTATGTTTAAAATATATATTTTAAGTATATATTCTTTCTATTATGTTTTTAAAATGCTATTGTACATCTGCATAATTATTTTGGGTGATTCTTAGAAAACAATGTTGTAGTTTAACCAAGACCTTCTTGTCAAAGGACTATCACATTCAAGAAACGTGTATAGTCTTTAAAATATTTTGTACAGGTGGAACTGGAGAGATAGCTTAACAGTTAAGTGCACTTGCTGTTCTTCCAGAAGACCTGAATTCAGTTCCCAGCCCATGTCAGGCACCTCATAATTGCCTGTAAATCCGACTCAAGGGACTCTGACACTCGCTTCTGACCACTGCAGGCACTGAGCACACATAATATACACAGATAGAGACACACACACAGGCATAAATAAAAAATAAACATTATTAAATTTAATTTACTTGTAGCACAAGTACCATGGCTTAAGCATAAAGGTCAAAGGACAATTTGTGAGTCTGTTCTCTTCTGTTATGTGGGTCCTCAGACTTAGTGGCAGGTGCCTTTACCTGTTGAGCCTTTTCACCAGTCCATGTATATAATCTCTTCTCTTTCTCTGTCTCTCTGTCTCTCTGTCTCTCTCTGCCTCTCTCTGCCTCTCTCTCTGTCTCTGTCTCTGTCTCTCTCTCTCTCACACACACACACATTTTAAACTTTTTTAAGATTTATTTATTTATTATGTATACAACATTCTGCCTTCATGTATGGCTGCACGCCAGAGGAGGGCACCAGATCTCATTACAGATAGTTGTGAACCACCATGTGGTTGCTGGGAATTGAGCCATCTCTCCAGCCCCTAAAAAATGTTTTAAAACCTGGTTGAGGTAGTGCATGCCTTTAATGCCAGCACTTGAGAGGCAGAGGCAGGCAGATCTCTGTGAGTTGAAGGCCAGCCTGGTCTACAAATCCTGTTCCAGGACAGTCAAGGTTGTTACACATAGAAATTCTATCTCAAAAAACCGAAAACACCAACAACAAAAATTTATGTTAGTACTAAGGGGTTGGAGAGATGACTTGTGATTAAGAGCACTGGCTGCTCTTGCAGAGGACCCAGATTTGGTTCCCAACATCCACAATGGTGGCTCCCTGCATCTGTAGCTCTAGTTCCAGGGGATCCTACCCCTTCTTTCAACACTGTCTTCTGGGTTCTGGGGGCTCTGACACATGTGGTGTACTTACATGCAGGCATAACACTTATATACATAAAATAAAAAATGTTTTTATAGTATTTGAGAAATCTGAATGATGGCAGTTAGGAATTTGTCATCACACCTTTCTAAATCAGGGATACTATCAAAATTAATATGGTTTATATACTCATGTATAATTATGTATATAGTGTATATAATTATATGTTATAAAATTGTTTTAATTACAAATATAAAATATTTATAAGGTATTTAAAATTGTTAAAACAATATACATGACCAAAAATCTAGACAGTAAGAGCGTGCGGTGAACGCAGGCTTCCGCTTGCCCCGTGCCACCTGACTGCAGCTTCTCCACTTTCTCAGACAGTCTGAGTAAAGAGCACATCCACCCAAGGGTAGACTGCCGTGCCTTTTCACTCAGCCACCTGCTGGAAGGACACCAGTCGATACTGACTGCACCACAGTGCCATTTCTTGAATCTGATAGTCCTGAGACCGGAAGGTCTTGGTTAAACCATAACACTGTTTTCTAAGCGTCACCCAAAATAATTATGCAGATATACAACTGCATCTTAAAAATCAGAGTGGGCAGGTGAGACGGCTAGGCGGGTAAAAGAACTTGCTGTGCAAGCCTGCCAAGTTTGATTCCCGGCCCCTCCAGTGGATGGAGAGAATTAACTCCAAAAGCTGTCCTCTGACCTCCAGGAGCACACTGTGGAGCAAATAAACCTGCACACACACATGCATACAAGAATAAATAAAACAGCAAAGACCTGTAGACAAGGCCCAATGATAGGAAAAAGATTAGGTCATAAAGACCTATTTATCTGATGGCCCTTCTGCCATCCCTAGAAACACTGGACAGGCAGATAAGAAGGCAACAAGGACCTGGCAGTCCAAGGTCATCAAAAGAACAGAAAAGAGGATTCAGGGCATAGCTCATTAGTAGAGCACTTCCCTAGCATGCATGAAGCCCTAGATTCAATCCCTAATTCTCCCGCCCCCTTTCTCTGTCACTCACTCAAAAAGGTCCTACACTTCATTAGCTGATAGACTCGCAGTCTTCCTATGGACAGACGTGAGGGAGAGGAAAGAGTGCTAACGTTTAGTGTGGTCACTTCACAGAAATTCTTTTCCTTAACCCCCTGAGCTGTGTGAGGCACACAATCATCCTCCTTCAGGTTGGTTCCTAAAATTCAGGAAGTCGATTCTGACAAGACAGATCTTTGTCTAAGGTTGTGGAGATCTGTCTGATTCTAGTCACTGTTCATATATATCTAATATTCCGATCTCTAGATATCAATATCTAGACGATTGGACGGAAAGACAGAACCACCCTTGGGCTTGTTTTAGGGGCTGGTGCCTGGTGCACACTAGGCCATAGGTCTACCACTGAGCTACACCCCCAGGCCATGCTAACTCTCTGCAAAGGTTGATCTTCCTTTCCACCTATGCCTGAGGGAGCTGACAAGCCCCAAGTTCAGCGCAGCCTTCACAGCCTTCAATGATGTGGGAGTCTTCCCTGGAGCTGGAGGAAAGGCCCGAGGGAATGCAGCGACTGTGCACGTCACTGGAAGCTACACATCTTCTCTGACAACGACTCATCTGGTTTGACGGTAATGGGGTTGTATTGCTAAATGTATCCATTACTGAAACGCATTTCCTTCACTTTGATAATCTGGGAAAATGGCCCTTTCCTCAGGAAGGTGTCCGTGCTGTGCGTCTCCGTCCTCCTCTTCTTCTAGGAAAACTGATGCTTTAAGAAACAAATCCGGGGAATTTGTCATCACCTGGGCTTGTTTGCTCCTTCTTTTTCCTTTTCTCTTTCTTCTTGATAACAAAGACTCAGAGCATCTTGAGATCAGTAAGACTTCTTTTTTTGTAATTATTTTTTAGACATGATTTTGCCATTAGACATGACAAGGCTGGCCTTAAATTCATGACCCTCCTACAGTAGGGTTCCAGGTGTGTACCAGAGTTAAAATGTCAAAAAAGTTTGTTTATTTGGTTTATTTATTTAATGTGAGTGTCTGCATGCATGTATGTGTGCTAAGTGTATGGTGCCTGACAAGGCTGTGAGAGGAGACTGGAATGTGTGGACTCAGTCTTTCAGATGCTTGTGTGGGTGCAGGGAACTGAACCTGGGTCCTCTACAAGATCAGTGCTCTTAAGAGTTGAGCCATATCTCCAGCGTTTATTTGGGTTATTTTGAGTGTCTCAAGTAGGCCACGATGGTTTTATACTCTCTAAGTATCCACATTGGCCTTGAACTCCTGATCCTCTTGCCTCTAAGTGTTGGAGTTACAAATGATACCATGGCCAGCTAAGTTCTTTTTCTGCCCCCAAGTTTCTTGATTATACGTATTTTTTTTTCTTTTGCCCCTTTTCTTTTTTCCAGCATTAGGAACTTGAACCTTGGAGCCAGGCAGTGGTAGTGCTCACCTTTAAACCCAGCACTTGGGAGACAGAGGCAGGCGGATCTGGTCTACAAGCTCCAAAAGCTACAGAGAAACCCTGTCTCAAAAAAAAAAAAAAAAAAAAAAAGACTTGAACCTTGGGGCTTGAGAGATGGCTAGTGGTTAAGAGCACTCACTGTTCGTCCAGAGGTCCCAAGTTCAATTCCCAGCAGCCACATAGCAGTTCACAATCATCTATACTGGGGTCTGATACTCTCTTCTGGCATAAAGGCAGGCTGGTCTTGCACTACCAGACTCAATCAATCCTCAAGTGCTTTATAATCAATCCTCAAGAATTATACTGGTTTCATAAGTTTTAAAGCATCTCCTCTCAAATCTCCAATAGCATGACAAATGATGTTTTGAATTCACCTCTAGGAAGCTAAAAATGTTTTTCAGATCATTGTTAGTAAATCTGGCTCCTCTCCGTCACCATGTATGGAACTTTGTTAAGTACAGAGAGCTGAGATTCCCCAGATCTGACAAAGGGAAGACATCTAAGGATTTGTGGCCCCCACTCCAGCCGCAGCATCCACAGCCATGTAAGACATTCAAGAGAAATACAGCCTAATCACCTCATCTACAGAAACAATCTAAATGTGAAATTATTTTTTGTAGGCCCACGGTATATACAGATGGGTTTTGTCCAAGAGTTAAAAGAACTGGTAAGTTAGGCCACTACTTCCTACTGCTTTTTCATTCAGATCCGTGGGGATCTGGGCTAGTAGATGCCTGGCTGAGTATAACTCTAGGACCAGCAAAATAGAGCATGGCCTGACCCTGTGTTCTGCACTTTCTGATTTACTGGAACAAACATCACTGCGTACTATCATGCGTGTGGAAGCATGATCAGACAAGACACAACTGAATCTAGGGACAAACAAATTTTCACTTTAAAAAGCGTGTGTGTGCGCGCACGCGCACGTGTGTGTGCATGTATGTGTGTACAACCATTACAGAAAGAGGTGAAAACCTGGCAGCTTCCTATATAACTTCCAACACTGATTGGTTTGTTTGTTTGTTTAGTTGAACTGGCGATCTTCTTGCTGTTGTTTTGAGACAGGGTCTTGCTATATCGCCCTGGCTGTCCTAGAACTTCTATTTCGAGCAGACTGGCCTCAAATTCACAGAGACCTTCCTGCATCGGACTCATGAGTGTTGGAATTAAAGTGTGTGCCACCACCTTCCAGCAAGTCAGCCTTCTCGATAAACAGGAAGAGGCTATCTAAGGCAGTTGGTACCAAGCCTCTATCGCCAGCTAGCCCTAACTGCCCTTCACAGAAATGTTGAGAAATGAAGGCTACTTACAGAACCTCCAAACAGACAATCTAACACTATAACATTTTTCAAATTTTATTTTAAAAATTAATGTATTTTTAAAAACTAGACAGTCAAACAAATCCAGAGAGAGAGAACTTTATTATTAAAGTCAGGAGAAGATGGAATGACGTTGGCAAAGGCAGTGTGAAGGCATGTTTGTTAGGGTGTGAACAGTGGTGGGGAGATGCACCCGCATATTTTCACACGACGACCGCAAGGGAGCCACTCTTGCCGCTCACACCTACTCTGACCCTGTTTACCACTGACATGTTCTTCCCCCTTGCAACACTGAGTAAAGGTGCCAACACCTGCCAAGTGGAGCAGGCTACAACCAAAGCTTAGCCTCCTTAACGTAGCCTATGTGCCATTCCTCAGGGAAGCCTCTGGCTTTTTTGTTTGTTTTGGTTTTGTTTTTTTAAGGCAGAATTTCTCTGTGAAACAGTCCTGGCTGTCCTGGAATTCACTCTATAGACCAAGCTGGCCTCTAATGCACAGAGATCCGCCTGCCTCTGTCTCCCGAGTGCTGGCATTAAAGGCGTGAGCCATCAGCACCCCACTAAGCCTCTGGATTCTTAAGCCCGCATTTCAGCTGAGCATTCTGCCATGTTTACTTACTATTCCGCTCATTATCTCACTGCCAAGACCACCAACGCAGTGGAGAATCCAGTGCTGCTAAAAGTTTAGAATGCCTACTGCAATCAATACCAGATCAATGCTAAATCTTAACAGTCTAGTGGTAGAAGTTAGGACTCAGGTACAATACTATAATCACTACTAACACAGACAAATCCACATTTCCTTTTAAATGTAAATGCTATGAAGCCTTATCAAGGAAGACTGTAAGTTCTGAGTTTATAAAGACTATCTCTGGTGGCTGACTCTTTCATCTTCAGATAAACTTCTCTCCTCCAGTCCCAAAGAATTAGGCAGAGGAGGCACTTTTACTGAGTAAATGAATGAATGCATTTTATCTACACAGGCCTCTACTTAATTCCTTCACGCACAAACTGGGTGGCTCCCTGTCAGGCCGTGATCTCTCCATCCAGCCTCTGCATGAGGCTCTCAGCATCTCTGATGGTCTCTGCATCACTCCTCACTGTCCTCCTGCTCCTACTGTAGAATGACCTGCTTCCCTGTCTTCCTGCCCGTACCGCTGGCTAGAGCAGTGTTTCACTAGACTGCCACAGGCCTGCTCCTCTGTCTCTTAGGTCTCGGTATAAGAGGAGCTGCTCAGAGCGAGCCTTTCTTTATGCTCTTTCAAAAGGCCCCGACCATGCCGTGTTTGGCATCCCAGGAGATCGTCAGCTATACTGGATCACTTCTCGTTGATTTATTCCTTGTGTTCCTTCCCACACTGCATCCCATGAGACCGGAACTAATGTGCATGTTGCCCATTTCTCTCTAGTTTCTTAAACAGTCTCCAGTACCTGGTACACTTCATAAATGACTGGGAGTCTTACTGGCTGACTGAATAAACGGACCCTTCGAGAACCACCTGACAGCACCTGGGTTCTGATCTTCCTAAGAAAGCTCTTGTCTCTGCACTGCACTCTCCCTTCCCTGTCTTCCTCACCGCACTCAAGTATCCCTTCCGCTGTGATCACACACACTTCAGTGGCAACGATGAGTCCCCGTGCCCAGAACAGTGACTGACGGCACATGACAGGAGCCCAGTAAACATCTGCTTAGTGAAGAAATAAAAAACCCGAAGTCGGGCATGGTGGCACACATCTGTCACCCAGTGCCAATGAGGCAGAGGCAATAGGAGCACGCTGGCTATACAGTGAAGACCATGCTGGGCTATATTAGACCCTGTCTAGAAAGAGAGAGGGGGAGAAAGGACGGCAGGAAGGAAGAAGGGAGGGAGAGAAGGTGGGCGTATGGGCCAAAGTCTACCTGGCCTTCCCTCAAATTTTCTGGCTTCTAACTCTGGATTACTGTAAGAAAACCCCTTCTAGGCAAATTACACAGAGAACATAAACAAAATGTCTACAACTTTACATTTTAAATGCTGCTTTGTAAGGTGGAGTAAGGTTTATCCTGCCTGCCTTGCTCCCACTTTTCCTCCTTTGTTATAAGTCCCAATTTATAATACAGACTTCGGTGAAGGCTTGAGGGAGACTCTCACAAATTAGAGGTGCCAAACTTCTAAAACTATGCTCGGCAAACAAAGAACCCCACGCTGCTTCACTTGGCTAATTGACCCAGTTAGTTACACTTGAACTTAAGTGATTTGAACTTAATGTCATTTATCACACCAATCACAACACACAGGACGAGCCAAAGCCATCAGGAAGAAGGAAAACCTAAAGCTGTTTACTTACTTGCTCTGTTGGAAACAGAGTATTGATGTACTCAACGGCATTGAAGTCAGCTTGATCAAGAGGATCCTGGCTTGGAAATACCTACGTGATAACAGAAGGTTGCTGGTTAAAATGGATAAACACAGGTCCATTTGGGCTTTTTTTCATTTTGGTTTTTGTTCCAATTAGAAGGACCAGGACCAGCAAGACGACTCAGGAGCAAAGGCACTAGTCAAGCAAGCCTGGCAACCGGAGCTGGACCCCCGAGTCCAGCTTCACAAAGTTGTCCTCTGACTTCCACACAAATGCTGTCCCACACATCACATCACGTACACACAGAGAATACTACTAAAACAAGGGAACAAAATTATCAAAATAGGGATTTAAAATTCAATCTTTGTATTAGACAGTAGGTTCTTGAAGACAAAACAAAAACAAAAAAATTTTCAACTTTTTTTTTTTTTTTGATTTTTCAAGACAGTTTCTCTGTAGCTTTGGAGTCTGTCCTGGAACTTGCTCTGTAGACCAGGCTGGCCTCAAACTCACAGAGATTCACCTGTCTCTGCCTCCCGCATGCTGGGATTAAAGGCGAGCACTCCACCGCCTGGCTCAAAAATTCCAACTTTTTCATTTTATAATGCTTCACATACAATGGATACTCAAGAAAATATGGGGGGCTGGAGAGATGGCTCAGCAGTTAAGAGCACTGCCTGCTCTTCCAAAGGTCCTGAGTTCAATTCCCAGCAACCACATGGTAGCTCACAACCATATGTAATGGGGTATGGTGCCCTCCCTCTTCTGGTCTGCTGGCATACATACAGACAGAATATTGTATACATAACAAATAAATAAATATTTAAAAAAAGAAAATATGTGACACAGGAATTGAGGAAACGAGAGGAAAGCCACAAGAAGACAAGGGTCAAGGAGCACCAAAAAGTGCCAGCAACCATCAGAAGCAAGAAGAGCCAATGCAAGAGTCTTTCTGAGTCTTCAGAGCGAGTACAGGCCTGCAGATGCTGTTTTTTGATGCTGTTTGTTGTTTTGGTCTTTGAGTGATGAACTATGTAGTTCAGGCTTCCCTGCAACTCATTATAAGGCCCAGGCTGGCCTTGAACTGGTCCTCCTGCCTTAGTTTCCCAAATACTTGGATTTCAGGGGTATGCTAGAATGCCTAGCTCCTGCTAATATTTTTGATTCAAGATTTTAGACTTCTTGGGGCTGGAGAGATGGCTCAGCGGTTAAGAGCACTGCCTGCTCTTCCAAAGGTCCTGAGTTCAATTCCCAGCAACCACATGGTGGCTCACAACCATCTGTAATGAGGTCTGGTGCCCTCTTCTGGCCTGCAGGCATACACGCAGACAGAATATTGTATACATAATAAATAAATAAATAAATAAATAAATAAATATTTGTAAGGGGAGATGGGTAGAAAGAAGGGAGAAGGGGAGGATTCAGGAGAGCTTGGGAGAATGGGATGGGTGGGATAGAGGAAGGGTGGATATGGGGGCAAGGAAGTAAATATCTTAATTAAGGGAGCCATTTTAGGGTTGGCAAGAGACTTGACTCTAGAGGGGTTTTCAGGTTCAAGGAGAGGTCCCCAGATTGTTCCTTGGGCAGCAGAGGAGAGGGTGTCTGAACTGGCCTTGTCGCCTAGCTACACTGATGAATATCTTGCATATCACCATAGAACCTTCATCTGGCAATGGATGGAGATAGAGACAGAGACCCACATTGGAGCACTGGACTTAGCTCCCAAGGTCCAAATGAGGAGCAGAAGGAGGGAGAACATGAGCTAGGAAGTCAGGACCATGAGGGGTGCATCCACCCACTGAGACAGTGGGACTGATCTAATGGGAACTCACCAAGGCCAGCTGGACTGGGAGTGATGGAGCATGTGATCAAACTGGACACTCTGAATGTGGCTGGCAACGAAGGCTGACTGAGAAGCCAAGGACAATGGCACTGGGTTTTGATTCTACTGCATGGACTGACTTTGTGGGAGCCTGGTTTGTTTGGATGCTCACCTTTATAGACCTGGATGGAGTGGGGAGGGCCTTGGACTTCCCATGGGGCAGGGAACCCTGACTGCTCTTAGGACTAGAGAGGGAGGGAGAGGTGGGGAGGGGGAGGGAAAAGGGAGGCAGGGAAGAGGTGGAAATTTTTAATAAATAAATTTTTAAAAAAAGATTTTAGACTTCCAAAACTGCGACAGAAAAAAAATATATATATACACACACATATATATACATATATACAATTTTTTGTCAGAAGAAACCGATTCTGGGATGTGGACATGATGATTTCATTTAACACCTGCAGTGCTGGGTATTACCCACTAAAGACTGCAATGTCAGCCCTCCCACGGTAGAGGACTCAGAAACCCTGGCCTGGGCAGCTGCAGTCACGTGAGTGAAGTTTCACCTATTCACTATTTTCTTATTTATGTCTGTGCAGTCACGTGTTGTGTCACAAAGCCTGCAGCCCAGCTCTCAAGCAAGGGGATCAGGCATTCAAGGTCACCGTCAGTTACACAGCAAGTCTGAAGTAGCCTGGGTTATAGGAGACTCTGGCTCCAAAAGAAGAAAAGAAAGAAAGAAAGAAAAGACTCTCTTTTGATATAACTCTGGTGAAATGTTGTCTACCCAGAGGCTCCAGATTCAATCCCCAATACTACAAAGAAGGGGGAAAAAAAAGAAAGAAAAAAAATGTGGGACCTCTGCACACAAAAACAATATGTATGTGCATATATATGTATATATTGCGGTGCTAGGGATCAAGCCCCAGTGCCTCATCTGTGCTAGACAATCCTCTACAAGCTCAGCTTGCCCTGAAGGAATCTTTATGCTTCAGATAGTATCAAAAGATGGAGAACCGGCATTCAGGTTAGTAAAAGAAAACTGTCTTCTAAGAAATATAACTAAGTCTCCTCAAAAGTCACAACTTGAAAAATAAGTAACAGGTGGGTTATAAAAGGCCGGGGCATGGTATAAGCCTGCAATTGAGAGGTGGTGAGTGTGTGCCCGCTACCAGAGTGCTGGGAGGACCGGAACTCAAGGTCAATCAGCTGGACAGTGAGTGAAAGCTACAGAAGACTGTTTCCAACACAGTATGTGAGGGCGGAGACTGGCAAGATTATCTCAGCAGGTAAAACCATTTACTCCAAGCTTGATGACCTGAGCGCAGTCCCTAGGTCCCACATGCTGCAGAAGAGAACTGACTTGACTCCTGCAAGGTATTCTCTGACCTCCACGAGCACTCTGTGGTGCAGATGTACACACACACACAAATGTAATAATTAAAAAACAAACAACAATAACAATAAAAACAACAAGTCAGTGATCCTCTGGGAACCGAATTCTACCAGCTCAAGACATAAAACTCCGCAAAGCAATCTTCAGAGGAACAGCGTCCTACGGAAGGGTTAGAGAATCATGGCCAGGTGGTGATGACACACACTTGTGAGTTTGAGGCCAACCTGGTCTACACAGTGAGTTGTAGGGCAGCCAGGGGTACACAGAGCAACTCTGTCTCAAAAAACAAAACAAAAACAAACAAACAAAAAAGAATCACAGAGATGGCCCAAAGTTCAGAGCACTTGCTGCTCTTGCAGAAGACTTGGGTTCAGTTCCTAGCAGCTACTGGCAACTGTCTATAACTCCTGTCCCAGGGAATCTGAAGCCATCTGTGGTGCACATAAACTCACTCAGGCTCACATATATACACAAAATAGTAAATAAGTAATTGTTTTGATTTAAGAATAAAACTGAATGAATCAAAACGTCTTGCTAAGAAAGGAATTTATGACTTCCAAGAGGAGGCAAAGTCAGTGAGAGATGAAGCTTAGTATTTTCCTTAAAAGCTTAGCATTTTCACTTCCGTACTGTACACCTATGGTGGGAATACACCACACGTAAATGTGATTACACAATTAATTACACGCACTCAGCAGAGGGAGTGCTGCGAACAGCACCCGCCATTGTAAAAGGGTATGAGGAAGTAAATGAATTATCCACTTCCTCTAACTGCTCCCAGTTTGTTTCTTCATTCCTCTCTTCCTATCCCTGGGTGTCATCCCGGGCATTAATAGATTCCACACAACGCTGTCCTTGACTTAAGCTCCTTCATCCGGTGACACCTATAAAGAAAATGCCTGGCCCCAGTGTTGGCAGAGAAAGCACCAGACTTATCAGACGACCTTTATTTAGACACTGTATTTCATGGGTCATATAGAGGATTTCAAGAGGAACATGGCTGTGGTGGTATTCATTTTATGCAATGCCTCTGGAACTCACCTCCGGGTAAAATGTGATTCTGTTATATCAACCCTTAACTTGATACTCTTTATAACAATGCTATTGTTTAACTAGTTGCAGAATTTTTAGGATTGTGAACAATTAAAAGTAAGGGGAAAAAATCTAAATTCATCTTGACATCAAGTGTCTGCTGACTAAACCTTGAAAATGTGAGGCTAGAAAATGTAGCCAGGCACTGGTAGCGCATGCCTTTAACAAACACTCAGGAGGCAGAGGTAGGCAGCTATCTGAATTCTGAGTTCAAGGCCAGCCTGGTCTATAGAGTGAGTTCCAGGACAGCCAGAGCTACACAGAAAATTCCTGTCTTGAAAATCCAAAAAAATAATAATAATAATAATAATAATAATAATAATAATAATAATAATAATAAATAAATGTATCATAACATGATAATAACAACAATGTGATATTCTGACATTGCCAGTTCAGACAGTAATTGACTGATGTAATGATCTATTCTGTCTCTTTAAGAGACAAGCCACGCCCACTCCCTCCCCTGTCTGCTGAGACAGGCTGATCTTCAGCTTCCAGCCTGAGTTCCCTCTCTTTTCCATCTCCCTCTCAAAGAGGCAGCTTCCATCTCTCCCTTCTCTCTCTCTCTCTCTCTCTTTTTCTCTCTGCTCCTCTCTCTGTTCTTCTCTCCTTCTCCCTCTTCCCTTCCACAACCCACTGAATAAATATCCAACCTTACTCTGCATGGTGTGCCTATCTATGTCTCTGTCTCTTGCCTGCCACCGTGTGTCTCCCTGCTGCTTGGGGGCCTGCAGCCATCCCTGCCTGGGACTGGCTGCTCTCAGGGCCCTGCTGCCTGCCATCACATGGCCTGCTGCCACTGCTTGGGGACCTGCAGCGTTTCTGCTGCCTACCGCTGGGGATCCTGCAGGATTTTTATTAATCCATTTCAACTGTACTGTTTCTGCCATCAGAGCCCAGGAAGTCTAAAGCACTGGAATGTAGGCATTTCCTGGCTGAAGGAAGTAGGTGGTGCAGGAGCATGGTCCCAGCACCCCAAGTCTTACCCAATGGGATATCAACCTTGGGATGTAAAGATGTGGTTTATAGGAGTAAGACCAGCATCACCCAGAGCACACATAGAAAATCTGTAAGTGGGACAATATAAGCACAGTATTTAGTATTTAGTACAGTGGCAGACTACTGGACTAAAGGCTAATTATTATTATTATATTTAGTAATTATTAATGGTTCACCAAGCAAGTTCCAGGACAGCCAGGGCTACACAGAGAAACCCTACCTTGAAAAAAACAAAGAAAAAGCATTACTTGTCCATATATACTAATTAGTGGTGTAGAATTAAAATGTTATTGGGCAAACTTCCCGATAGTGGGGCATACTCTTCCTCTTCTTTCTTTTCCACCAGTACTGGATTGAACCTAGCTCCTCGGCACATGGCACAACGCTCAGAGATGTGCTCTGCGCTGAGCCATAGCCCTAGCTTCGAATGTGCCTTTTTTCCATCATAACCCCCATGACAGTTCCTTTAAGGAAGATCTTTCTCCCTTTATCAAGAACAAAACCTATATGGGGCCTAAACAATTATTTCTAACATCTTTACCATATATTTTAATAAACTGAACAAGGAGATTTAGTCAACAAGAGAATTTCTTGTCAGGAAGAAAGGACTCTTAGAAATATTCTCCAACGTAAGCCAAAATAGCAGATATTCTTAACCTTTTGACATTTTTACTGTAATTATATGTGTGTGGCCTATGTGTGTTGGGATGGGGGGGGCACACAACAGGGCAACTGACGCACACGTGTTCTCTCCCTCTACTCTGGGGTTCCTGGGGGACAGACTCAGGTCATCAGGCTTGGTGACAAAGTGCCTCTACCCACTGGACCATATCGCTGGCCCTCAACCTTTTAATTATGGTAAAGGTCTGTCTTTGTTTGCTTTCCCATTGCTGTGATAACACACCATGACCAAAGGCAACTTGGGAAAAGAAGAGTTTATTTGCCTTCCAAGTTACAGTGCATCTCATCAGAAACCATAAAGAACGCTGCTTACTGGCTTGCTTTCCATGGCTTGCTCAGCTTGCTTTTCTATACAGCCTAGGCCCAACTGCCCAGGGGTAGTATCTTGCACAGTGGGCTGGGCCATTCTACATCATCAATCAAGGACATGCCCACTGACCTGTCCATGGGCCAATCCGATGGAGGTAATTCCTCAACTGAGGTTTCCTCTTCCCAGATAACTCCAGCGTGTGCCTCTCTCGCTCTGTCTCTCTTACACACACACACACACACACACACACACACACACACACACACACACACACCAGCACAAGAGCCATTTTCCAGTATGACCGCCCCCTACCCCATTCTGTCATTTGCTTCTGGAATGAATGTCTCCTGCTGCCAATTCCGAACCACTGCAAGGGCTTGAGAAAAGAGAGAAGGAAGACTAGTCTGAAAAAATGAATGAGATCTCACAATCTCCCATAATCTGAATTATCCAGTCACGCAGTTTCTCCTAGGTTCACCCTTGTCAAAGAGCACAGCATCTCGGCCCAAACCCGGCAGAGAGTGACAACCTGAGCTTAGAGAGGACGCGTTTGATCCATGAGCTGAGACACCCGTTCCCACCTCCACCAAAATCCAGACACTCTCTGTGCGCTGGGCTGCCACCTTTCCAGCTTAGGAGGGTGGGTTCCGACCGGACCAAAGCCGCCCGGTCCTCCAGAGCTCCCTCCAAGAGGGTGGAGCGCTCACCTGCTCGATGGCTAGTTGCACCTCAGGCGTGAGCTGCAGCACGGCCTCCAGCTCCTCCACGAACTCCAGTTCCTCCTCCTCCATCATCCCGCCGCTCAGTCCCGACGGCCCGCTCCAACCCTGCTCCTGCGCTGTCACCAGGACCCCAGACCTGCAACCCAGCAGGTATAGCGCTCGAGAAAGCCGCTACTCCTTCAGCTAGCCGGGCACTTCCGGAGAGCCGGGCACTTCCGGGAACCGGGGGACTCTGGGATAGCGGAGGACTGACCTCTGGAGGCATGGCTGTCAAGTCCCAGGGTTATTCCCAGACAGCCCTTAACCACAGGTTCCTGGTCGCCCGTTGCCGGTCCTTTCACCGGTGGAGGCCTTCTCCACCTCGCCCAGGGCGCGTCCCCCCCCCACCGGCGCCTCTGTGTCGTGGGAGCGCCCCAGAGAGCCGCAGCCCCAGCAGTGTCGCGACGGATGGGCAGCAAGCCCCGTGGGCCACGAAACCAGCTCCCCGTGCCACCCGCTCGCTGGGCCCCCTTGGTAAGGGACAGTATGTGTCCCCCTGCCATCGGGAGTGAAATGACCCCAGCTGGTAAGTGGCAGCGTTGCCAAGGACATTTGAAGGTTGGGAGAGCGCCTGCTCCTTAGATAAGGATCCACTGGGCAGAGTTGGTCTGAAGCCTCCTCGCTAGGGTGGGGGTTTGGGGACAAAGCGACCCAACACTGGGAATTGTTTTTTGAGACTGAATAATATCTGGGCTGTATGTACATCTGTGTTTACATTCTTGATAAGCCTATGATCTTGAACAAAGTATTCCCATCTGCCCAGCTTACCGCCACGTTAGGTGGGGTGAGCATTAAATATTGGAAGTATTATGCAAATTGAAGCTGGTAGTACAGGAAATGTTAGGATGTCTAACCTTGTACATCACAAAGAGAGGAGCCAGATCACCCTGTGGAACCACTTTTCCAGCAGCCTCTGGAACAATGAGGGAGTTGCAGCCAAGGGAAGGTTGCCTTGCCAGTTCAACATTGTGAAACCCTGGATGGAGGAGTCTCTGGCCCTGCTTGAACTTCTATTATTTTTCAAAATTGCTTCAGGAATATATATATAATTTGCTTTTTTCATTAAAAAAAAGTTGTAGTATTGGGGATGGAACTTGATTGTAGTTTTAGTTTGCCAAAAAATATGTGTAAGCAATATAAATTTTAATCACAAAGAAATGCTTAAAAATATACATTGCAGGAGGAGAGTGGAGGTCAGTGAGATGTTTCAGCCAGTAGAGCACTTGTCCCCAAGCACTATGGCTAAATTCTTTCTGGAACCCACATGGTGGAAAGAGTCCTGACTCTTCGTATGTTGTCCTCTAACCTCCATGCATTTGGCACACACATATATTATTGACTCATAAAATTATGGTTTTGAAAATTATTTAATGACATAGGAATGTACACACAATGTGTTTCAGAAAGTAGAATATATATTTCTGAGAGCAAAATTGACTGTGTGTGATGGCACTAGCCTATAATCCCAGATGGATGAAGGTGGAGTCTGGAGGACAAGAAGTGAGTTCGAGGCCAGCCTGGGTTACATGAGACCCTGTCTCAACCAAAAGTCAATGACAAAGAAATATTTTTTTCTGCATTTCTCCACATGTCTACAATGAACATATAGTATTATCAGAAATTTTAGGTGCCAGCTTTTATTACCAGAAAATATAGGTGCCACCTGACTGTGGTAGCACATGCCTGTAAATACTTGTACTCTGAAAACTGAAGTAGGAAGATAAAGTTTGAGGCCAGCTGGACTATGTGGTAAAACTCAAAATTCAAAAATAGCTGGGTGGTGGTGCCACACACCTTTAATCCCAGCACTCGGGAGGCAAAGACAGGCAGATCTCTGTGAGCTTGAGGGCAGCCTCGTCTACAGAGCGAGTTCTGGAACAGGTTCCAAAGCTACAGAGAAACCCTATCTCAAAAAAAGAGAGATGGCTCAGCAGTTAAAGGTACTTTCTGTTCCTCCAGAGGATCCAGGACCCGAGTTTAGGTCCCAGTACTTTCATTGAGCAACTCACAACCAAATGCAACTCCAGCTCCAAGGCATAAAACATCCTCTCTGGCCTCCCAAGAGCTCTCACAAACAGAAGGCAGACAGACATATACATAATTAGAAAATAAAGGGGCTAGGTCTGGAGTGGTAGTATAGGCACATGCCCTCAATCCCAACACTTAGGAGGCAAAGGCAGACGGATCTCTGTGAGTTGAGCCCAGCCTGGTCTACAGAGTGAGTTCCAGGACAGCCAGGACTACACAGAGAAACACTATCTTAAAAACAAAAAACAAACAAACAAGTACAGGGGTTAGAGAGATGGCTCAGCAGTTAAGAACACTGACTGCTTTCCCAGAGGAGCTGGATTCAAGTCCCAGCACCCACGTGGCCGCTCACAATAGTCTGAAACTCCAGCTCCAAGGGCTTTTATGGCTTCCTTGGACACCAGGCATGCACATGGTGCACAGGTGTACATGCAGGCAAAACACCATAGACATAAAATTAAGACAATAAGATAAAACAAAAAAGATAGAAAGGGAATATGAGTAGAAAGAGAAAGGAAACCATGTGTGCCATTCCTGAAGGAAAGCACAGCTTTACCTATTGATTTAGTTTTCTATTGCAAATTAGGTATAATTTGCATACAGTAAAATTAGCTCTTCTCGGTTTCCAGTGCCATGAGCTTTGATAAATGCACAGTCACATAAGCACACCACAATCCAATTAGGACATTGCCATCTTCCCCCTACTTTGCTTTGCATCCATTCTAGTGCCTGGAAACCACTGCCCTGAGTTTTAGTCTTAGAGTTTTGACTTTTCCAGAATGTCATATAAATTCCATATAAGTGGAATCATACAGTATGTCGCCTTTTGAGTCTTCCTTCTCTCACTTAACATAGTGGATTTGTGATTCCTCCGTGTTATTACTTGTGTCCTCAATTTGTTTCTTGCCATGAGTACTCCACTGATTTATCTACTCACTAATTTGAAAACATTTGGGTTGTTTTCAGTTCTGAGGAGTTGTGAATAAAGCTGCTATAAACATTCCTGTCTACATTTTTGTGTAAGTTTTTAATTCACCAAAGTGTATACCTAGAAGTAAGATTGCTAAGTGGTCTGATCTTCCTGTGTTTACAGCTGTAAGAAAGGGTATTATGTTCACATTCCTACTGACAATGTTTAAGAGTTTCGGCTACTTAGAGAGTTGCTTTATAATGATGATAATAGCTAATGTTTCCTAATGCTTACTATATGTCATACACATACCAAGCATACTACATACCTTGACTCTTAATCCACAGAGCAATTCTGAAGTTTGTAATTACCCTAATCCCAATTTAACAGTTGAGGGAATAGAGGGCTGGTTCAAACAAAACAACCTAGATCCTATGGCTAAGTGTTTCTGTCATTCATCCACGTTCAATTACTATTCAACACCTCTTCCTACTGGTGACAGGCAGCTAGGCTGGGTGCTGAGTTCAGCGAAGAACCGGATCCACCAAGTGCCTGCCACCATAAAGTTAACTGCACGGAAGGAGATAATATTCATACAAATGAAGATGTGATTGTGATAGGTCCAAAGCCAGACAATGACAGTGCACACTGAGAGATGTACTAAGAGATCATGGGTGTGGGCGCCGCTGGGGAAGCCTTCTCTCCGGAAGTGATTCTTAAGCTGCAATGATGCGGAAGCAAAGGGATGGCAACCAAAATAATAGTGTGTGCAGAGCCGTGAGGAAGAAAGGACCTGGCTAGGATGTGGGGTTTTGAAAGTCAGGGGCAGAGTGGTACAAGTAGTGAATTGGGTGGAGCCAGGTGCTTTAGTGTTGAGAGCTGTCATAGGAAAAGGATAGCCTTTGAAGGACTAGAGGCAGAGGAGTGGTGACACCAGGTTCCCTGCTGTCATCAACACTTGTCCTTCTATTTTCCTGTCTTTGTTTCTGAGCTGCCTGTATTGTTCCAGAGAATCTAGAGCCCAGGTGTCCGTGTCCAGGCCAGATTCATACTGTCTACTTTTTGCTGGTTGTCCTTCGTATCCACTGTCTGTGGTCACTATCTGCTACCACTCAAAACCATCCTTCCTTCTGAAGTTCCCAACTCCAATAGTAATAATATATTAAATGCAAGTTCAACTTAGGGGATTTGTACAGTACAAAAAATGTGGGCTCTCTAAAAGAGTCCAGGTAGATAATAGTTTAAAACCTGCATTGTGGCTGGCTCGATGGCTCAGCGGGAAAGACACTTGCCACTAAGCCTAATGGCCTGAGTCCCTGGCACCCACATGGTAAAGGGAGAAAAACTAATCCCACGCACTCCTCCACCTCACTCTTACACTTCTTCAAGGACAGGCTGCACACAGTCCCCGATGGCCTGCTGATCCATTGGACAGGGCCTCGACATGCAATTTAGGGAGCTCCGATTACCATCTTCTGACCTATGTGCACACACACACAAATAAATAAATTAATGTAATAATTTTTTTAAAAAATAAATTAGGATAGCCAGGTGTGGTGGCACATGCCTTTAATCTCAGCACTTGGGAGGCAGTGGTGGGTGAATCTCTATGAGTTCAAGGCCAGCCTGGCCCATAAATCAAGTTCTAGGACAGCCAAAGATATATAGAGAAACACTGTCTCAAAAACAAACAAAAAAAAATAGGATAAGCAATGACAGGCCAAGCTGTTTATAATAAGCAAAGAGGAAAAAATACCTTTGGCTGGAGAAAAACAGGTGGTATGCTCTTCATAGAAATATAGTGCGGAAGTTTATAGAGAGAGGGATTTGGATATGCAAATGAGCTTGTGATACTCTCACAAATGAACTGGGCTTTTAAAGATAATTTCCTGCTATTCTGTGGCATGGGGTACAGGTGATACAAGATATTAGAGAGAACTTAATAATACCGCAAATCCCACACACAAGGCATGCACTCGGAAAAGGAGATGGAGATGTAACTCAGTTGGCGGAGCACAAAGCCCTGGAGTTGATCGCTAGCACAGCACACACTGGGTGTGCTGGTACATAACTGTCATCCCAGCATTTGGGAGGTGGAAGCAGGAGGGTTAGAAGTTGAAGGTCACCTTCAGCTGCATACTGAACTTAAAGTCAGTCTTTGATATAAAAGACAATCAATGAAGCAAAACTAAAGCTCGAGGAACATACCCTCTGACAGGTGACTGGAAGCTCGGTGTGGTGGCGCACACCTGTAACCTCTCAGGACTTGGGAGGGCCAGGTAGGAAGATGGCAATTTGAGCTTCATCTGAACTACACTGTGAGATCCTATTTCAAAAGAGACATAAATAAAGGGAGTGGGCCAGCAGGCTGTGAGGGAACTGTGTGGTCTCCCTCTGAGGAAACGTAAGAGTGAGGTGAAAAGATATCAGAAACCCCTCAAGAGAGATCCCCATAATGTTTCTTGCTGTGTCAGTATAAAGTGGTGCTAAGGATCCAGGAAGTGATTTGGACAGTCTTTGCTGGTGAAAACTGGTGAGCTAAGCTAACCCCTTCCTGCCAATTTAGTGTTTCGAAGTCCTACTGTTTTGAGGGAGCTATACTCTATTAATAGACCCTGTGCAGCCTGTGTTCTTTTTATAAGAGCAAGACAGGGTCTTGGGCTGGGAAGATGGCTCAGGGAGTAAGAGCACTTGCTATGCAAACATGAGGACCTGAGTTCAAATCCCAGCACCCATGGAAAAAGTTGGACATGGCTGTCATGCCAGTACAGCACGGTGGGGTTGGGGCAGGCAGATTGAGTGAGGGCTCAATGGCTAACCAGCCTAGATGAAATGCCAAGCTTCATTTCAGTGAGAGACCCTGTCTCAAGGTAAGAATGCAGAAAGTGTTGGGGCAGGCCACCTGAAGTCCTTGACTGGCCTCCATGTGCACCCATGCAGACTGCACACACACATTCCAAGCACACACACAGAGGGAGAGTGAGCCCAGTGTCCACTCTGGGGATTAAATCCAGAACCTCATGCATGCTAGGCCACTACTCTGCCATGGAGCTACACCCCAGCCCTGTATTTACTTTTTAAGCCAGGGTCTCATTAATTTGCCAGGCTGGCATTGATCTCTCTCTACAACCCAGGCAAGCATTGAATTTGTGGTCTTCCTACACTAGCCCCCAGAGTATTTGGAATTATCATCCTATACCACTAGACTCGACCAAGACTTGTTATTCCATGACGGCTCCCCTCTCTATAACCTCCTAAAGGTTTGAGCCCAGCACTACAACAAAAAGCACAGGATGTCAAAATTACTGGTCTATGCCCATTAAATGTTAATAGCACCTCCTCCCTGGGCGGGTGGTACAAGCCTTTATTCCCAGAATGCAGGAGCACGAGGCATGTGGGTCTCTATGAAGGTGTTATCACCCCTAACGACAAAATCGAATATGATGCTACTTAAGAGTCCTAAGGACCTATATGGAAATGGTGTGTGGCCTTTGGCTATACTAGTGTTAGAAGTAGGTGATATTAGCATTTTTGTTTGTTTGTTTGTTTGTTTGTTTGAGGTAGGATCTCACCATATTGTTTAGCCTGGCCTGCAACTAGATATGTAGCCCAGGCTGGCACAGATCCACAGTCCTCCCGCTTCCATCCTGGAAAACGCGCCACAATACCCGGTTTTCTACAATAGTCATGAAATAGAAAAATATATTGATCCAGGGTGGTGACCCATGCCTTGAATTCCAGCATTCAGGAGGAAGAGGCAGACAGAGCTGAGTTGTAGCTAGCTTGGTCTACAGAGCAAGTTCCAATATAGCTAGGGTGCACAGAATATACTGTAGTTTAGTTCTTATGCCAAATCTTATTCTTAATTAGTGCTTACCAAAAAAAGGGTGTTTTATTTTTATGTGTGTGGATGTTTTGCCTGCATGTATGCACATACAGTAGCTGAACAGGCCAGAAGTAGGCATCAGAACCTCTGGAACTGGAGTTACAGACCTTTGTGAGCCACCATGTGGGTGCTAGGTATTGATCCCAGGGTATTCTGGAAGAGTAGCCAGTGCTCTTAACCTCTGAGTCATCTCTCCAGCCTTCTCTCGCTCGCTCTTTTTAAGATTTATTTATGTCTTATGTATACAGTATTCTGTCTGTATGTACTCCTGCATACCAGAAGAAGGCATCAGATCTCATTACAGATGGTTGTGAGCCACCATGTGGTTGCTAGGAATTGAACTCAGGGCCTCTGGAAGAGCAGCCAATCTCTCAAGCACACTCCAGCCTTCTCTTGATGCTTCTTTTTCTTATCTCTCTCTCTCTCTCTCTCTCTCTCTCTCTCTCTCTCTTCTCTCTCTCTCTCTCTTTCTTATTTAGACCGGGCCTTACTTTGTATCCCTGGCTGTCCTGAAACTCACTACATAAACCAAACTGGCCTTGAACTCACAGAGATCTGCCTGCCTCTGCCTCCTGAATGCTGGAATTAAACGTGTGAGCCATCATGCCCAACCCATCACGCCCAGCCAATCTCTTGTCTTTACCAGCTGTTTTTAGTTCATGGCTTGTCATGATAACCGGTTCTTTTTCTGTCCCTTATTCTTGAATCCAGTGTAACACCTTGGCATTTGTTTTGATTGACATTTGGGCAGTTCCAAATGTTATATCCTAGACACCAGTCTTGTTTTGATTGGTACTGTGGCTCACTGTGCATGCCCATTCTTGCAAAGCAGATCATAATCTCCAGTTAGCTTCAGCAGCTCCCATTCCCACGGTCACAACAGAAGCACTCAGTTATGCATATATGCAAGCTCCCAGATGTTTCAAACATAGCCTTCCCATTGGCTACACTGAGATCACTTTCCACAGTCCCATCACTTGCTCATTCAAGTAACAGTTGTATAGATGAGAATGACTGCCCATTTGTGCAAGTTGTAGACTTAAGGATAAAAAACACTTGCTTCATAAAATTGATGTTAATTAGTACAATCATTGCAGTAGAGCTACCAGTAGTTTCTTCTACAAAAATCACTTACAGGCTGGGCTGGCAGCTCACCTTAGGAGGTAGCTCAGTGGTAGAACACTTGCCTGGAATGCATGAGGTCCTGGGTTCTGTCCCCAGTACCAAACAAACCAATGAGCCCTTCAATTTCTTACCAGTACTATGGCTATTTCAGACTTTCCTTTCTGTTTCTTTGGATCTTTTTCTACCTGTTGAATTCTTTTTAAAAAAAAAAAGTTTTATTTATTTATTACATATACAGTATTCTGCCTGCATCCTAGAAGAGGGCACCAGATATCATTACAGATGGTTGTGAGCCACCATGTGGTTGCTGGGAATTGAACTCAGGACCTCTGGAAGAAGAGTCAGTGCCCTCAACCGCTGAGCCATCTCTCCAGCCCCCCCTGTTGAATTCTTCAAAAACAAACAAACAACAGAAAGATAAAACATAATATCTCATGTACTCTAGGCAGGCCTCAAAGCCCCCATGGAACTGAAGGTGATCTTGGCCCGCTGATCTTCCTACCTTTACCTCCTCCCAAGTGCTAGAATTACAGGTGTGCATTTCCACATCTGGTTCTACGGGATGCCGGAGATTGAATTCAGACCTTTGTGTATAGCTATGTCTCCAGCCCAGTGCCTGCTGGATTCTGATAACATTTCTTCCTTGAGCCGTGTCTGATCCCTAGCAGCCCAAAAAGCCAAGCACTGTGATACAGACCTGTAATTCCAAGGCAGGAAGATCAGAAGTTCTAAGTCATACTCAGTCACATAATGGATTTGAGGCCAGCCTAGGCTGCATGAGACACCTTCTCAAAAAGAAAAAAAAAAGAAAAGAGGCCATTCTCACATCCATCTCACTTGGTTTCTCAATCCTTAATATCAGAAAACACGGGCTTTGCTTCTTCGTGACAGTCACACATTCTCAACAACCTATGAAATCTTTGCTTTGCTTTTTTCTGAGTTTTTCTTTGTTCTCTCTGCTTTTGCCTTGCCTCGCACACTTAATATGTTGTGTTTATAGTTTAGCAGCTTGTGGGCAGATATGATGGCACATTACACTGTTCAATAGCAAATGGTTTGGGAGCAATACAATAGAGTGAGTGCAGACAGTATTTAGTGCATGACTAAATGTTTCCATGTATATTATTCCTTAGCCTTTACCCTAGTGCCAGAGATGAGACAGGGTAATAAAATGAGGGGCCTGACACCAAGGTTGGCTATGCGCCTGTCTGAGCACTGTTCCTTTTTGAACTTCAGTGTCCTATTACAGCCTTCTTGGAAAAAATCAGAATGATTGCTTCATAGGCACTTATATGATGTTTTCACACTTCAGAAAATGATGAGAACCCTCATGGCTGGCAAAAGCGCATGCTATGCGTGTGTCTATTCTGGAAGTGCTAAAGTCCATTTTCTAACTAGATTTCAAAACACATAGACACGATACTGAAAAGTGTTTTCCGGCACCCTGCTAACCTGCAATTAGCTCTATCACTTTGGCTTATTTTGTCTTTCCCTCCTACTTACGTAATAAACAGCAAGTCGCATTCATTGGAAAAACTCATGCAACATGGAAGAAAACGAAGTCCTCCCCTATTCCACCATCACGCATACACACTCAGTACCAGCGCGTGTGCAGCCTTCTGCAGAGGCAACACTGCCAGCAGTTAGACGTTCTTCCCGGTGAGCCTTCTATGATTATACACCACAGCGGGCGCCCATCACATTTTAACCACTATGGCCACAAATTATATTGCATTACGTTTATTGTTCAGTAATTTGTTCTCATCCATTTATCCCCCTTAGTATATTCTGGAAATCCTTTTCTGTATAGTTGGCCTAGTCTGTCTGTCTGTCTGTCTCTCTCTTTTTCTCTCTCTCCAAAGGAGAAGGTGGAACCCAAGGTCTCATGTATGCTACATGAGCATTGTACCACGGAGGTACACCCTATCCACAGTTCTCTTTTTAATATCTACAGATAATATATAGTATTCCATAGTTAGAACATACTGAAAAATATTTAATCACCGTGTTACTAGTTATTTAGAGTTTTGAAAATATTTTTGCTACTACAGCAATATTCTTTTTTTGTTTTGAGACAAGTTCTTTCTATTTACTACAAGATGGCCTCAAATTCATGATCTTCCTGCCTCAGCCTTCCAAGTGCTGCTCCTGGAATTATAAGTACATACCACTTGCCTGGCACAAAAACTCTTTTAATGTATATTTATTTTATATTAGCACTATAATAGCCTATATCTTTTAATCCTTAGCATATCAGATAGTATCGATTGTTTAAATATTATAAAGTTTGTATTAGCTTGTTTGCATTTCTTCTATTTCTGGTCTTTATAATTTGAATAACTATTCGTAAAAATTTTAAAGATATTTATTAGTGTGTGTGTGTGCATGCGTGCTTGCTTGCATACAAGCGAGTGTGTGTTTGTGTGTGTGTGTGTGAGTGTGCTTGCTTGCATACAAGCATGTGTGTGTGTGTAGAGGAATCAGTGTAGCAGTCGGTTCTCTCTCCACCATGTGGAATTCAGGTTGCCAGGCTTGGTGGCAAGCACGTTAAGCAGCTGAGCCATCTCCCTGGCCCCACTGTTTGACTTTAGATGCGTACAAATCCGTTCGTCCTACTCTGTCACATCTGTTTTGTTTTGTTTTTCCACATCTGGGTTTTATGTCTTTCTTGGGAATTTTTTCTCAAGCCTATAAATTATAAAAATAATTTTTGAAATGTCTTCAACTGTCTTTAGTGTTCAATGTTTAGTACACTGGGAACTTCTTTCTTGCCTGGTGTGTGGCAGTGTTGCATCTGTTCCCTAGAGCAGCACAATGCATGGCCTTAGCTGGGGAGCTAATGACTATAGACATTTGTTCACAGTTCTAGAGACCAGAGCCTTGAAACAGCATGTTGGAGGCTTGGCTCCATCTTAGAGGCTCTGAGGGCGATGCCTTCCTATGGCATCCCTCCCCAGCCTCTGGGCCAGCAGCAGCTCTGGGACTCGACTGTCTACAGTCTTGGCATTCCTGTCTCACACCACTTTCCCATCCTTGTCTGTTCCAAGGAGACTCTCAGGCTAATCATGTCTCAGGGGTAGGCTCCACTTTAATTAATATGGCCTCGTCTTAGTCCTTGCCTTAGTTCCCAAGGAGTGCCCACTAGAGGCTCTGGGGGGACATGAGCTTCCAGGGCTGAGGCTATAGCTCACCTGTTTAGTGTGCACAAGGCTCATGTTCAATCCCTGATACCACAAAATGTGTCCCGCTAGGGCGCTCATACCACAATTCTTCACCCGAGAGACCGAGGCAGGAGGATGGCCAGCGTGGGCTACAGAGTGAAACTATGTCTCAAACAATTTTCAGCTTGTAATGTTAGAATTAGGAGTTCTCCAGATGGGAAGTTAATGATTTCTATAGTTTTCTTGCTATTTCTGACATAGTTGCCACAAATACATTTGGACCTGGGGTTGTAGCTCAGTTGGTAGAACACTGCATATATTGTACAAAACTGTGGGCCCAGTCTTTAACACCCCATAAACTGGATGTAGCATACCATATCCGTAATCCCAATATTCAGGAGGTAGAAGCAGAAAGATCAGGAGTTCAAAGTCATCTTTGGCTACACATCCAGACCAACATGGGCCGTTTGTGATCCTGTCTCAAAAAAAAAAAAAAAAAAAACAGGGCTGGAGATGTAACTCACTTGGTAAAGTGCTGGCTTGAAACCTGGTGGGACAGGCTGTGATCTTGGAGCAGAGACAGGAGGGTGACATGTTCAAAATCATCTTCAGCTACATAGTGAGTTGGAGGCCAATCTAAGATACACAAGACAAGACTGTCTTGTTGTCTTGTTTCCTTGATGTCTTTGCTTCTTCCTTACTGGTTCAATGATGATTGATTGTGGAGTGTTTTGATATATTCTAGCCAAACTTTTCTTTCCCCATGCCCTTTTACTCAATTCAAGTATTTCTTGGCTTTAAAAATAAAATTCATTATCTCTAATTTGCAAAAGTTGGGTTTTGATTGAGATCACATTAAGTTTATACGTCAATTTATGGGACATCAATGTTTATAATTTTGAATCTTGTTATAGGGCCACGCTGTCTATTTGCTCAGGCATGCATCTCTTTGGTGAAGTTACACAGTTGCTTTCATAGAAATCTCGCATAAGTTCTGTTAGGCCTAAAACTGGTATCTCTCTCTCTCTCTCTCTCTCTATATATATATATATATATATATATATATATATATATATATATATATATATATATATATATATATATGTGTGTGTGTGTGTGTGTGTGTGTGTGTGTGTGTGTGTGTGTATACAGTATACATACACACATATATATGGTATATGTATGCATGGGAGTTTGGGTCGGTATCTCAGGTATCTCAGACTGGTCTTCAGCTCAACATGTAACCAGTGATGATCTTAGGATGTTGATCCTCCAAGGGGAAAAGGAGGCCATGAATTTGAAGGAGAGTAGAGAGAAGTCTATTGAAGGGTTTGGAGGGAAGAAAGGAGAGGGAGAAATGTAATTATAATCCCCCCAAAATACTGATCCTCCTGTTTCTGCTTCCCAGGTGCTAGAATTATAAGTGTTTGATGCCACACTTAGACTGTTTTATACCATTTTTTGTTTGTTTGTTTGTTTGTTTGAGGCTAGGTGTCTCTATGTAGCCCTGGCTTTTCTGGAACTCAATATATATAGATCAGGCTGGCTTTGAACTCACAAAAATCTGCTTGCCTTTGCCTCCTAAATGCTGGGATTAAAGGCACACACCACTGTTGCACGAGTTCTAATTGGTCTTAATATTAAAATCCCGGAGCCAGATATGGGGGAAATGCAGAAAGAGACAAAGGAGCAAGCCACAGCCAACTCTTACCTTGCTAACTCCTCAGCTGATAAAAGGAGCGAGCTACTGTCACCTCCCACCTTAGATTCCTCTCTCTCTCCACCAAGCCATATCACCTCCTGTCTGTCTGTATAGAACTCCAGACCTCTGTGGTTAACTAGTGGCTAGCTCCACTGTCTGATCTTCTAGCAAGCTTTATTTGTTAGAGCACAAACAAAATATCACCACACACCACTAAGCCCAGCTAACCAAGTTTTAAATAGTCCTTCTTCCATTGTATTTTTCTAATTGATATTCATTGCTCATATGGAAAGTCATTTATATTTGTATACTGATCTGGTATCTAGCCACCTTATTTTATCCTACTGATTTTTCATTTTTCTTGCTAAATTAAGTGTAGTAGAAAACAGTGATCTCAATACATATTTTTCTTTGTAATGTTCATTCTCTTCTGAGAGTTTATACATATACTGTTATAGTAGAAATTATAGTTTTGTAATAGTTATAAAGGTGCTAATAGTAGCTAGGCAGTAGTGGTGCACGCCTTTAATGTCAGCAGTCAGGAAGCAGAGACAGGGCAGATCTCTGTGAGTTCAAGGCCAGCCTGGTCTACAAAGTGAACTCCAGGACATCCAGAGCTGTTACACAGAGAAACCATGTATCTAAATACCCTCCCCTCAAAAGTGCTAATAGTAGAAATTAAACAGCAGTCGATAGAGTGAGTACTGCCCTTGACAGTCAACATGGAAGAACACATACAGGGCCTGGTGAGATGTCTCAGTGGGTAAAGAAAGTATTTACAAGCCTAACCACCTGAGTTCCATCCCTGGAATCCACAGTGGAAGGAGAGAACAGACTCTTGGAAGTTGCCCTCTGACCTCGTGACGCACATTAGCGTGTGTGCGTGGTTCACACACATGATGATAATATAGGAAAACATGAAGTACCATAAAGGCAAAGATAAAAACCTCAGATAAAAACAAAATACACCACGAGTTGAAGGGGGGGCAACACCTTAATTAGTGCGTGCTCTCTGGCCTGCACCCTGCACTAATTACTACTTAAAACTTTCCAGATCTTTGTAAGACCTCTGCCAGACAGTTCCTTCATGTTTTCTGGCAATGTGGTATTTCAGCCTGGCTCATGCCTCACAGTTCAATCTTTGAACTGATCATTTAACACTCTCTGAGGCCCATCAGCGTGGCCACATTCACACCCCCCCCCATGGTGATCTTGCTGCTGAGGCTCTTGCCACTCTCTATGATGGTTCATCCCCAAATAAGATGTTTGAGTATTTATGGGCTGGAGAGATGGCTCGGCGGTTAAGAGCACTTGTTGCTCTTGCAGAGGACCTGGGTTCAGTTCCCAACACTCACATGGTGACTCCCAATCATCTGTAACTCCAGTTCTGGGGGAAACGATGTCTTCTGACTTCCATGGGCACCAGCCATATATGTGGTACCCTGTTCATGCAGACAAAACACTCAAACACAAAAGAAAATTTAAGATGTCTAAGTATTTCTAGCTAATCAGCTTTCTCAATCCTGTATTTAGTTTTGAGCCATTTACCTGCAGTTTTGGTAAAATATGACTTTTATGGTTGAAATTAGCTGTATATAGCAAAAGCTATAGACTTTGCCTTATAAAGAATGGCTTTTTCTTTATTCGTTTCTCCATTAAATATCAAGTGCTGAAATAAATATACCACTTGATTCCTACACATTAGTGGAGTTCTGCATGTATAAAGAACAAATTAGGTACTTATAAAGAAGCTTGGCTCTCTGTAGGCACTGTGATGCTCACTCAGTTGCCGGATGCTCGTAAGGAAGGGACTCTATTTTTAAGATTAAAGTTACCAGACAGAAGCAGCCTAATTCTGTCAGTCTGTGAATAAATGTGGAAGTCGGTCAGCTCAGCGTGGTGGTGCCTTTAATTCCAGTGTTCAGCAAGCTAAATCAGGAGAATTAAGAGTTTGGGGTCGACCTGACTGCACGGTGAAACAAACGGCTGGAGAGAGGCACAGCTGATCAGGCATCTGCTGTGCAGGCGTGAGGACCTGGGTTCCAGCTCCAGAACTCACACCACACCAGGTGGTGGCGCACGCCTTTGATCCCCGCTCTCAGGAGGTAGAGCCAAGTGGATCTCTATGAGTTTGAGGTCAGCCTGATCTATGCAGAGAGCTCCAGACCAGCCAGGGCTACATAGAGAGATTTTGTCTGAAAAAATAAAATAAATAAAATGAGGAAGATGACTGTGGGGAATTCTACTAAAATATGGCTTTATTGTTTGCGTTTATTATTATTATCTGTAATGGGAATGTTTTATTTTTAAATATAATCCACTTTATAATCGGAAAACAATACAAAATGTCATCTGGCTTAAGCAAACAACAACCCTGTCGTGGAGCTACCTGTGAAACATGAAGACATCCAATCTGTTTAGTCTTTTTTTCTAATTCAGAAAGGCAGCTGAATCTGTGCACAGGAATTTTTCTGGCTCTTCTCACTTCAAGGTAATTTCCCTATTGGCTCAATGTCCTTGAACAGTTTTAAAGCATGGATTCAGAAGTGCTTGCTTTTAGGTCCCTGTGACCTACAGATAATCTACATTTTTCACTTTTTACAAAGAAATGTGTATGTGAAAGTTCCCAAAATAGGAAATAATACCCAAAGTCAAGCAGTTTATAGCCAGCTCCTTGTGGAAGTTATGGTTTTATCGACAGGATCGGTATCACGGTGCACAAGAGCCAAGACTGCCTGTGGTGTGTGGCTCTGGACACTGTTTACAGAAACCATGGGCCTGGGGTGTGACCGTGCTTCCTAGAGGGCCTGCTGTTTGCTTCTGCAAATAGACCAGACTAGAACCCAGGAAAGCTGAAGTCTGGAACTGGTTTAGGCAGGTTAAGGCCAATCAAAGATATCTTTAATCTAACAGGTGCTTATTATGTTAGTCAGCCTCTGTCACTGTAAAAACCAAAACCCCCAAAGGGTCAAGGCAAATCCTAAAGGAGGATTCGTGTTGGCTCACAGTTTCAGAGTTTCCACTCAGGGTCATTTGGCACCACTGTGCTTGGGCTTGTGGAGAGGAAGGGAGCACACAACAGAACAAAGCTGCTTGTTTTAGGTGTGGGGGGGTGTCCAGAGAGGGAGAGGGAGAGGAAGAAGGAGAGGGAAGGAGGGGGAGAAGGAGAGGGAAGGAGGGAGAGAAAGAGAAAGAGTTTTCAAATAAAGCACAGCCTTATGGTGACCTCATATCTAAGCCCTGCCTCCTAAAGTTCCCAGCACACCCAGCAGTCCACTAAGCTCTAAGTTCATCCGTGGATTAATCCCTGGGTAAGGTCAGAGCCGGAGGTCCCCACCTCTCCACAGTACTGTACTAAGCACCATGCCTTCCACACAAGCCCTCTCACGGCATCCCACACTCAAACCAGAATACTTACTGAGAAGTTTAACAGCAGAGAACTGTGCTTCGGGCAGCCAGAACAATAATCCCTTGTGCCCAGCACATGAAGTTCTGATTCCTGACTCACTTGGTTGTCCACACCACCCTGTGAGCAGGTAGAGACCCCCCCCCACACACACACCATGTTATAGTGGGGCTGAAGCTGTTTTCTCCACATCACACAGCTTATTAGTTCCACAGCCAGAATAGGATTCAGGTTCCCGGAACCCAGCCTCAGTGCGTCTGCTGTGAATCCCTCCCAGATAGTTACTACCACCTGCGCAAACAGCAGGCGTCCATCAGGGCAGGGCTGTACTGACCTGCTGTTTATTGAGTGCACAGAACAGGAGAAACTAAGAGGAGAGTGATTAATTTCTTCCTAGCCACACCCTCAGCCCTAATGGCAAGTCACCTCATTTCTGCCATGTGGCTCTTGTGGGTGTTCACCTAAAGGAAACAATGCTTTACAAAAGGCTGTCACCCTCTTCCTCTTTGTGTGCCTCACCGCATCTTTCTTGGTGGCTTCAACCCTTTTTGCTTGCTTAATTGTTGTAATTGTCACTCCATATCTACTTGCCCTTGATTTGAGACAGATCTTGGTTTATTCCCTAAAACTCTATTTTTGTCTCTCTATAAAAATATATATTTATTTTAATTGTGTGTGTATGTGTGTGTGCGTGTGCATTTGTGTGCATGTGATGCAGGGGCCCTCAGAGGCCAAAAGAGCTGCAACTGAAGGTACAGTGGTTGTGAAGTGCCCTGTGTAGGTTCTGGAAACTGACCTCATGTTTTCTACAGGAGCAGTGTGTGCTCTTAACCACTGAGCCATTTCTCCAGCCTAACTTGGTCTCTCTTGGTCGTCTTCCTGTACCTTTATCTCCTGGCCTCTTCCCATCAGTTCATCTCCTGGTCCCCCTTCCTACTCTTTCTCTGTCTCACCAGTCCCTAAGTAACAAAGAAATGTGGCCCCAAACAAAGTAACTGACTTCAAGATTCCATGTTCTCTATCAGGGTTTTAAAAGGATAATATGAAGACAGGGGTGGCTCAGGCATTTAATCCCAGCACTCGGGAGGCAGAAGCAGGTGGATCTCTGAGTTCCAGACCACTCTGGTCTACAGAGTGAGTTCCAAGACAGCCAGGGCTACAAAACAAAGCAACAACAAAAAGCATATGTATGGATGAGACTTCTAAGTTCTCATTCTGGAGTTCAAAGTAAAGATGTTTGTGTGTGTATTTCAACTGTTTCCTTGTAGGAACATTTTCCTGGACAGGAAGCTGATCTCTTTGATGAAGGGGAGTAGCCCACACAGCACATATACAGTAGTCACCTGGGAATTCACAAATATTTCACAAGGAAGCAGATATTTTCAGTTTATATCTGGGAAGCAGTCATGGGGAGAGCGGGGAGAGTTTCTGTATCCTATCTGTTAATGATGTCCGAGCAGCCTAAGGAATGGGATAGAAAATCCAAAACAGAAGACCATATACTTCCCTGATAGACTCCTCACACAGCCCTCCCAAACTAGATCTTTATGAATTTCCTGTTCAAAGAGGGAGACTGTGTGTGTCTCGGTCTGTCTGTCTGTCTGTCTGTCTGTGGAGGCCAGAAGACAACCTCGAATGTCATTGCTCAAGTTCAGCTTGTGTTTTTAAGACAGATTTTCTCATTGGTCCAGGCCTCTCTGATTGCCCCGCCTCTCTAGAGCTGGGCTTCAAGCTCACCACCTGCCTAGTTGATGTTTGATCAGGGGTTCTGAGGGTGAAATTCAGGTCCTTAGAATTATGCAACGGGTGCTTTTCACTTTACCCAGCTGTCTCCCCAGCTGCTGTGAGACTCTGAATCTGGTACAGGTGTCTTAACCTAGCATCTAGCATCTGAGTTTTGGCCTTGCTTTTTTTTTTTTTTTTTTTTTTTTTGAAACAGAGTCTTGTTCTATGGCCCCAGTTCACCTGGAACTTGCTATGTATTGCAGGCTTGTCTCAGATTTACTGCAGTCCTTCTGCCTCAGCCTCCCAAGTGCTAGGATTACAAGTGTGTACCATAACATCTGACCCAAACTTCACTCTGGAAACCCATACAAGCAGCAAATTGTAAACTTCAGAAACCCTACCACGGTGGTGTGAAATAACCCTAGAACTCAAGTCAGAAGGTCCAGGTTTTAAGTGGAGCCCTTTCATTTCATAGGATGGCAAGTCAGCTTCCCATCCACACTGAGGTTTCTTTGTGTAGAAAAAGTAATTAATCATATGCTTACCTTTGCTGTTAATAGTAACATGAGGGCTGGGGGGAAAAGCGCAGGGGCTGAGAATGTTTGCTGTGCAAGCATGATGACCTGAGTTCGAATCCCCAGTGCCCACATAGCAAGCCAGGAGGATTACAGGACTTGCTGGCAGCCAGCCTCACTCCAGGTTCAATGAAAGATCCTGTCTCAAAGGAATATGGCAGACAGTGACAGAGCAGGACTTTGTACTTCCTCTGGCTGCGCCTATGTGTTATGTGGGTACACATGCAAGCAAATACACTACACATATGCACATTTTTAAAAAGTAGCATTTGAGCCTATAAATTCCATATCCCACGCTTAAACTTGCAAGTAAACAGTGAGGAACAGTAGTTACATAGTTTTTACTCTGAAAGCATATTGAGAAAGGATATTACTCTTCATTATCAAGTTTGAAAGCAAATAGTCATCAAGCACATTGACCTTGAAGGTAGAAAGTATTAAACTCAATCCCAATTCTGCTGCCAGCAATGTGACCAGAAGTAATTTTTAAATTGCTCTGGTCTGACTCTCTCTTCCCCTCCGCTCTCTCACACAGCAACAGGTTTGAGGATTTAATTAACACATGCAAAGTGTTTGATGTGGTGCCTGGCATACAATATAGTTCTCAACATACAGTTTAAAATATCATTTGTGGAGCCCTTGAAGGTGCCAGGCTTAATTTGGGCAATGAAATACAAAGACAGCTCTGGGGAGGCAGAGGCAGGTAGATCTCTTGAGTGCGAGTCCAGCCTGGTCGACATAGCGAGTGCCAGCCTAGCCAGGGCTACATTTTAGAGAGACCTTGTTTAAGAGGAAAGAAAAGCCCATGAGAAAATGAATTTATAAATCTTCCAGGAAGGAAACAGAAACCTTTGCGGAGGAGATGTCTGGCAAGGCTTGAAGTGGGCTGGGAGTGTAGCTTGGTGGTAAAACATTCGCCTGACAAGTGGGTTAGATACACAACACGGAAGCATCCTTTGAAGGATGAAGAGCATTTTAGATCTATTTGTTTGTTCCTTTGTTTATACTTTGGTGCCCCTCCCCCCTTCCCTTAGGGCTTGGTGCTTTCGGTTCAGCTTTATCATTTTCTCACAGGAGTTTGATTACTGGAAAGTCAAGTTCAAATCAATGCTTGTTGGCTCTATACCAAATCAATCTAAACATTGTGGTGGCTTCTGTGGGCACAATGCTGGAAACTTCTTTTTCTCCTATTTCTACATATGACACACCTGTTGTTTTGTATTGATTTCATGAAGGCATGCTAAGGGTTTAGTGGCCAGCCTCCAGTGTGGTGTGCTGTCCTCACCACTGGACATTGCTAGCATACTTGTTACTTGTGCTCATCTCTCCTAGCCAAGGCAGGGAGGACTTAGGTCCACTTGTCCCCGGGCAAGCGGAGGTGAGCAGGATGCATGGAGAGGGTATAGAAAGTGGGATGCGGAAAGGTGTTTTCTGTAGAGAATGGAAAGTTTGCAGTGGATGCTCTTTGTTCACACGAGAGTCTTATTTGTGAGACACCCTGGTACCAAACTGGAGTCCTTTTTATTTACCATTTATGTTAGCTGTAAACTGGGGAAGCAGAGATGCAGCCTACCCCTAAGTGGACAAAACTCCCGATTCCCTTTGAGCTTTGTTACTTTAATGTCAACTAAATTCACATTAGCAACATGTAGGGAGATATGAAGAGTTGTCTTCTCCCAAATGATCACGGCCTAGCAATAGTAAAAATAATAGTAAAAAGGGACATTACCTTTTGGGGGGTGGGGGAACTCGATACATAGCTTTTGGAGCCTGTCCTGGAAACTAGCTCTTGTAGACCAGACTGGCTTTGAACTCAGAGATTCGCCTGCCTCAGACTCCCGAGTGCGCCACCACTGCCCGGCTAGGGAAATTACCTTTAAAGTTAAGAAAATCTCAGACTCATTAATCAATTATATACAAATTGAAAGAAGCAAAAGCTATGTTCGCTGTATTTCTACATCATTAACTGAATGTTAATTTATTGGTATCTAGCTATTTGTTTTATAGAGATCCCGGTATCGAAAGAGTTGGAAAAGCCTTGAAGGGTTTGTATCCAGCTTCCTCCTCACTCCACAATTGAGGAAGTCGTGGCCCAGCTGAGAGAGGCCGAGCTCAGCTGTTCCTGCCAAATCTCTCTAATGAGACTTTGGAGAGCATTTTTGATGCTGGTGACTTGAAGAGACCTGTAGTACCTTCCGATTGTCCTGGGCATTAATGAGTCATAACACCCACCTTCTCACCCCCTCCTTCCCATACATTCCCACATTTAAGTTAGAAGCTACAAACCAAAGCAGTCTCTCCCAAGAGAGAGTCGTTTCAGCGACTCTCTCTTCAAACGACTGGACTGTCCAGCGAGTTTCAAGATGCTAAGCGAAAGTGGAATCATCTGGCCCAAGGACTGTTAAGAAAAGGGCACAGCTGTTATCCTCAGCACAGTTGCCAAAATTCACGTAGTAACTGAACCCAAAGTCAAGAGGTCTACAAGTAGCACAACAGGGAGGGAGGGAACGCAGGCTTCCAAGCCTTCTTGGCGATTCCCGAGAAGCCACTCCCTGATGGGCAGGAAGGCCACTCAGGACTCCCTTAGGAAGCGACGATGCTCGGTGGATGAGGGCAGACGGCCCCAACCCGCCCGATCCTCCGGCCAGAGTCGTGGGCTCCGTGGCACTCATCGCGCCCTGGTGCACGTCCTGCAGGGAGGCCCCTGAACGCGCCCGCGGTGACAGAGAGGGGACCGGGCAGCCTCACGGCGAGACCCCGCCCCAGCTCCTGCCCGCGCCTATCGCGGCCGGCGCGCTGGTCACGCGGGGGAGCGCCGCGGGCTGGCGGCCAGTGCTGGCGGGGCCCGGGTGGCGGCGGCCGGGCGGGGCCGGCGGAGGTTAGAAATAGGGAGAGCGGGCTGAGCCTCCGAGCCGCCAGCCCCGAGCACGCTGCGCAGCGAGCCGCCGCACCCGCACCCGCACCCATGCTGCTGACGCTGGCCAGCGGCTCCCTCTTCTTCCCGGGGCTCTTCGCACTCAGCACCTGGGCACTACGCCGCTCGCGGCCGGGATGGACGGACGACGACTGCCTGACTGTCGGCACCAGGTACCGCAGGCCGGGCCACCCGCTTTGGCGGGGCGCTGCCCTCCGCTCCGGGCCTGCGTAGGGTGGAAAGGGGGCGACGGGAAGCGCCCCTCGATGCGGGGCGGGCCTGGTCGGGAAGGGCGTGTGCTTCTCCCCGCCTGCTGCTCCTGTTCGGGGCATCGCGACGCCATGACCGCCCGGGAGAGGCAGGTTGGAGAGTGGGGCTTTGTGCTATCCGCAGTCCTGGAGTAAGAACGCTTTCTTTGCTTTCTCTTCTCTGCCCCACGTTAGGCTGGTGTCCTCCGTGCAGGCAGTGCTGGCTACCGGGGCGGGGCTCACCATCATCTGCTCCTGCAGCAACGTGGTTTCAGACAGGTAAAGTCTCATCCCAGGTGGAAGCATAAATACCCGGGCTGAGGACCCCCTCCCCGGCATTTTCACATTTTAGTGGCTCACAGGCACTGCCTGTGATTGCCTGGTGGAAAAACCTGTGCACCCTAATTAGTGTCCTCCTCTTACTGCTTCCATCATTCCAGCTTAGGGGAAGGAGGGGAGTGTGGAAAAATGCTAGAGAGCAAGAGACTGGGCCTGACTGAAGACTGTCGTGTTAGAGAGCAGTGTGGAGGAATATGGCTTTTGGTTCGTTTAAATGCTTTCACTGGGTTCTCTCTCTGGAACATTCTTAGCAGAGAGAGTAGCAGTGACTGTAGCCAACCCCTTCTATTGGCAGCCTAAGTCCACCCTCGCATTCCCTGCAGATGCTGCTCTTGCTTTTCCTTTGCTCAAGATAATGAAGCGGTTTCTGGTACCTTCAGAAAACTGACACATTTGTGCCCAAAGTCAGGCCAGAAAAATGGGCTTCTATGGCGCTTCAGTGAGACAAATTAAGATCAGAGTGGGCTATCCAGTTTAAGCATGAGTAGTGGCAGTGCTTTCACTTTTTCTGTAGACCCGACTAGCTTGGAACATGTGGCAGTCCTCCTCCATCTGTCTCCCACGGGCAGAATAACAGATATGTGCCACCACACCAAGATGTTTGTATTTATTTATTTATCTTCCCACTTGGCTCTTTGAACCACTCTTTTTCTTCCAGAGAAGTTTAAAGGACAGGCAGGCGTCCAGAGAAAGTTGGATAGCTTTTCCTGATTTTCTACCCTGCAAACCAGAGAGAACAAAACTGTCTCATGGTGGCCTGGGATCTTACTTGGGATTGATCGCGCTGTCACCATTTCCAGTTTGTCCTCTCAATGTCTCTTCTTCCTTTTGAGACACGGTCTCATTCTGTAGTTTGGACTGGCCTCAGACTCAATGGAGATCCACCTGCCTCCGCCTCCTCAGTGCTGGGATTAAAGGCGTGGGCCACCATGCCTGCTCTTGGTAGTTATTTTACTTGAAATGGCTCTAAGAAGCAATGAGTCCATTGATGGGCATTAGAATAGGTCTTGGATATCTGGGCCCAGATAGAAGCTGGCTAATCAGTTTGCCTACAAGTGTAGTATATGTGCCATTACTATTTACTTGCCTTTATTCCATTCTTTTTTAACTGAGCCATGTTGTGATAAGTGTGGAGTTAGTTCAGGAGTAGACTCTCACATGGTACCCTCCCTAGATTCCCAGTTCTGCTGTTCAGTGGACTGGCTCCTTGGGAAATCACCCGAGACAAGGTGAAAAAGTACAGACTGGATCCTAGACATGGATTTAGACTCTCTGGGGAGCGCTTCACAAGTACTGCAAGTGGCCTGAGGGTTAGGTAGTCTGAGAACTGTACAGCGCATTTCCTCTTCTAATACAATCGCTCAAAAATGTACTATGTGGATCTAATCCTCTCTAGCATAGGACAGATTCTACTTTAAGTATTTCTTTAAGTTTCTGCATGATGTTGGTAAGTACAGGCATAGTCCTTCCTGTGTATGCTAGAACAGTAACACAATCATTTTAGCTCAGCAAATGCTTCACTCATACTGGGCAAATTAATAGGAACACATATATGTTCCAAATCAGTCGAGGAAATTAACATCTTTTGTCTCAGCCTCTTTTGCTATTTAGTTGCTGTAATGTGGTCCTTGCAGTCCAAGCCCATTTCTAGACATACATTTAAAAAAAATTAAGTAAATTTATTCATTTAATGTGTACATGCAAACCATGTTGTACTTGTGGAGGTCAGACAACTTGCAGGAATTGATTCTCTCCTTCCACCATGTGGGTCCTAGAGATTGAACTCAGGGGTCATCAGGCATATTAGCCCATTAGGCCATCTAACTAGTCCCAGGCATCCTTTTATGAATGAATGGAACTCAGGGTTAACCATAGGAAAGGAAATAACATGGCCGGGTGCTTCCTACAAACTCTACAGTGGGGCATGGAGAAGAAAGAGAAAATGTGTAGATCGAGAACTCTGAAACTCCAGTTGTTGAGCAACTGAGGAGTTAAACTGGAAAGGTTGGACTTGTGATTTAAAACGCCTTCCAAACCAGTTCCTTGGTGGAGCTGCTGAATCATTTGGAAGTTTATCTCCATCAAAGTCAGTTTCTATCAAAATGCTTGAAGTCTACTGTAGATAAGTAGCTGAGCCAGGCACCTGGTTACAGTAAACCACACGTGTATACAGGCAGAGTGGATTCCTGCTTCTACTCTCAACCCTCATAAATTTGCTTTGTAATTTAGAGACCCCCTCCTTAACTGTCTCACCCTCGTCACTGTGAACTGTCCAAAGTAATGGTCGACTGAGAAGAGAAGAGCACCAGAGAGGAGACTGGCTTTGTGCTGCATTGACATCCGGGCTATTCTCTCTCCCTGTGCTTTCTTTTAGGCACTGGCTTGCCAGAGAGTATGTCTGGTTTCTGATCCCATACATGATCTATGACTGCTATGCCATGTACCTCTGTGAATGGTGCCGAACCAGAGACCAGAAACTCAGACGTGCCACCATTTTCCGCAACTTCCTGGTTGAAAACCGCCTAATGGTCACACATCATGCGGTCATCCTGTTTGTCCTTGTACCTGTTTCACAGGTATGGCCTCTCAGGACAGCAGCCTCAGCCAGCCATTCCATCACTGAGCCGGGTGCCTTGGTCATTCCGTAGGAGTTGGGGAGCCCTTTCTTCCCTTTCGTACTATGCTGGCCCTCCTTTACTTCGTTGGGTTCAGTCTTCCATGCAAGTAGTGGAGGAAAACCATATCACCTGAAATGTTTGTGACTCCTGGCCATCACTGTTAGTTTTTAAAAGATTTGTTTCTATTGTATGTGTATAGGTGTTTTGCCTGCATGTATGTCTGTGTACTACTTGCTTGCCTGGAGGCTGCAGAGGCCAGAACTGTTGATTCCCTGGAACTGGAGTTATTGATGGTTTGAGCCACCATATAGGTGATGAGAATTAAACCTGGGTCCTCTTGAAGAGCAGCCAATGCTCTTAACCCCTGAGCTGTTTTCAGGCTTGTTTTTTTTTATTATTTGTTTTTAGTACAAGTAATTAAACTAGCGCCTCACTCATGCTAGGAAAGCGGTCTTCCCCTCATCTCTACCCCCAGCTCTCTCTTTACTGTTTTGAGACAGTCTAAGTTGCTCAGCTTGGCCTTGAACTTGTAGTCTTCCCACTCCAGTTTTATGGGCCTGCACTACCAAGAGGCTTCAACATTTCTTTTAGAGATTACTTGCTTTATTTCATTTAAGTGAATGTGCAAGTACCTGTGGAGGTCAGAAGTGGCTAGAAATCTAATTAGTTCTGAATTGCCTGACGTGGGTGCTGGTAACCAAACTTGTCCCCTGGAAGAGTAGCAAGTGCTCTTAACCATGAGCCATCTGTCCGGCCCTATCTGTTTAATTTTGAGACAGGGTTTCACTATGCAGACCAGGCTGTTCTCAACTGTGTAGCAATCTTCCTGTGTCTTGAGTGCTGAGGTTAAAAGCATGCACTACCACAACCAGCATTCTATTTTCTTATTTTGTATGTCTATGTATTGGCACAAGGGTGGCAGTCAAGGGACAACTTGGAAGAGCCAGTTCTCTCCTCGTACCATATGGGTCCAATAGGTGGTATGGGGGTCAGACTGAAGTCGTCAGGCTTACAGACCATTGCCTTTACCAGCTGAGCCATCTCTTTTGCTCCAAGTCTTCTTATCCCAGTGCTATTGAGAGGTTGTTCCATCAGGTAGGCTGCTACTTTAGGAAGTAAAAAAAAGTACTCCATTTGGTAAGGACTTTGCCTTCCAGCACATACTTTGTTGTGCTGAACAAGCCCAGTGCCTTTGACACACAGAAGCAGGCTACAGAGTTCCTCCCTGTTATCGCTAAAATCAGATGAAGCCTGCTGTAGGACTCAGTGAGCCTGTCTGCCTTTGTCTTTGGATCCTCTCCAAGTGATTGCCAGGGAAGCAACAGGTTACTAACTGGATGGCCACTTGCCTGTTACCAGCTTTCTCCCTTCAGGGTATCGTGGTTCTTTTTCCTATAGCCTTAGTTAGGATTTTCCTACTGGTGCTTTCTTAACCAGGACCTCTCAGTGCCTTTTCTTCTTTCTGCAGAAGCTCAGGGGAGAACTTGGAGATTTTTTTGTCGGCTGCATCTTCACGGCAGAACTGAGTACTCCATTTGTGTCACTGGGCAGAGTTCTGATTCAGGTGCGTATGAGTGAAGCAGCAGATGTGAGGCGGGGGGGGGGGGGGGGGAAGAGACCCTGCACTGCCGTGGAGAGATCTCAGTGCTAGGAGACAGGTTATGTCGTCATCCAAACCAGGCAGATGAGACTTGATCTGACCCGAGTTACACAGGCACCTGGCAACAATTTAGTCACTTGTTTTTATACACCTATAAGAGGGTAGCTTAGGTCAAATCCAGCATCACTTTTGGTAAAATTACGAAGCTGTAGATGGTGACTGAGAAAACAGCTCGGTGGGCAAGACAGCTTGCTGCACCAAAGCAGTGTTATCCCCCTCCAGCCACTCAGGGCAACATCCATTAATACCAAGCCAGAAGCAAGTGACAGCTTGGTTCTTGTAAAAGCCGGCATGGCTGTGTGAGCAGCCTGGCGGAAAGGGTGAGCTCTGGGTTCAGTAAGAGACCCTGTCCACAGAGTGAGGGGATGGCACCCAACATCTGGCCACCAAAAGCACATGCATGGGCCTGTATACCTGCTTTTGTGTGTCCAAGTGTCCAGCAATTTAGCACCATGGGCCTTGACTAGTGCAAGAACCTGCTTGACTGTGGTGAGGCTGGGTTCCATGCCTGATGACCCATACTCTTGGTGACCTTGCATTCTCCTTGTTTTTCTCTGCAGCTAAAGCAGCAGCATACCCTCCTTTACAAGGTCAACGGAATCCTCACGCTGACCACCTTTCTGTTCTGCCGGATCCTTCTTTTCCCCTTCATGTACTGGTCCTATGCCCAACACAAAGGAATAAGCCTGCTCCGAGTACCATTTAATATCCCTTTACACTGCAACGTGGCCAATGCCATCCTCATCTCTCCCCAGCTCTACTGGTTCTCACTGCTGTGCAGGAAGGCAGCCCGGCTCTTTGACACTGCCAAAGCCAAAAAGAATGGTTAATTACTCCCAGGAGTCAGGTTCTCACACTAGCTGCTGCCTGTACTCAGTATTCCAAGGACCAAATTGTGCCTGGCGGAGCTTCTGCCTTCTGGATATTGATGAGCCTCTGGATTTGAGGTTTTCTTAAGAATCCCTGGTTCCTTCCCCTTCTAACCTGCTCCTTTTGCAAAAGCACTCCCCTGTTCCCCCCAGTGGTAACTTGGATCCTGTCAAACCTCCACTGCAGCAAAGTAGTTTTAATGCAAGCCTGAGGAGCCTTCCTTGGGCCTATGGTAAGAGCTCTGGGAGGTGAAGCACTGCTATCCTCACTCAGGGCAACATCCATAATACTGGGCCAAAAGCAAGTGACAGCTTGGTTCTTGAAATAGTGTCATTTTTTCCAACACTAGGAAAACCATTGTGGGTGTGTAGTCTTTTACTGTTTACCAGACAGCCCTGGTCCTCTCATCTGTATATAACAATGAATTCTCATCCTACTGACTTCCAGTCAGAAGGGCTCACTGACAATGGGCAAGAGGCAGGGCTGGGAACCTGAAGCACTTGAGTAGGTCAGGAGGCCAGCAGAGGCCTGTAGCTCTGCTGGCTGACTTGTATAAAGACCAGTAGCACAAACTTGGGAGCTTGTTGCAAGCACTCACCAACACCATTCCCCTTTTCGCACAGCCTCTCATACCCAGTTTTCTGTGCCCACATAGAAAGCTGGCCTAAAACTCCAGGGACAAAGTAGAGTGATGGCTTCTGTAGTGGATTACTGGGTCATCCCACTCTGACACTGCCTTTTTAATTCAAAGCTGATACAGATGTCCACCCTGACCCTTGAGGTCTCAGCCAGGCCAGTGTTCTAGCACTTCCTGAAGAGACCCATTTCTGTGTTGAATGTGCAGCCATTTAGCCACAGAAGACTAGAGGACACGAGGGCAGCCAAGCTGGCCAGAACATGTCCTGTGGACCAACGTGGTAGCCGTGTACAGCAGGATCATCCCTCGCCACAGGCTGGGTATGAGAGGACCTGCTACCACTTCCAAGTGGCAGCAAAAACACTACAAGTGCCTTATAATTCACTGTCCATGGACTTTTAAAGGACTGGATGGTTGTCTCAAATTTTGAGTTTCAGTTTTTAATAGGTGCCACTTAAAAAACCATAAAAATGCTGTTTTGTGTTTTGTTTACTGTCAGTGTATCCGTAAGTCATCCATGTGGTGATTAAATTGCACTAAATTCTGTTTATTGTTAAGTGTATTGGCACTGGCTTCCTCAAACATCCTGAGATCCAGCCGGACTGACTGCTGTGTGGGATACTTCCTAGTCTAATCATGGAATGTGACTGACTCCAGGCAGGCCTTACTCATACCTTAGTCCAACATGTTGGTTCAAGGTACCAAAGGACTCAGAGTGTGCCCAGAGTTCAAGCTCAGTGTTCACTTGTAACTTCTTCCCCTGGTGAATTCCAATTAGGAGTTGGGAGGGCAGAAGCCTACCTGTTAACCACAGAACAGTTTACTTTAGGTGGGAGAAAAGTAGTAAGCCATTTAAAATGAGGGTGTGGATATGCAGGAGGTGATGGGACCTTTTCTCTCATCCCCCTAAATGATACCTCCCTAACCAGTTCTTAAGAGTTGTGTAATACCACCCTAGAAACTCTTTTTTTTTTTTATGCTTCTACATGCATTGTTACCTCTGCCATTCATTCATCAAAACCAAGGTGCCTCTCCAGGCAGAAGATAATTACACCCCACCTCCAGGGTATCAGCTGTTCACCTGGGTGTGCTGAATGGATGGTTAACCCTAACAGTGTTTCTTGTTAGAGTCTCTCACAAAGGTACAGGCCTCTCTGGCACATAAGTTAGAACCAGTGCCAAATGAGTCCCTTTCCACATGTGTCCCTTTTTTGAGAAAACCTTGGAAAAAAAGATGAAATACTAAAATGCTTACTAGCAATCCCAGGCTGGCCTTGAACTTAAGATCCCTCTACTTCAGCCACCCAAATGCTGGGATTATAGGAGTGTACTGTTACCAAGCCTAGCTGAAAAGACACTGAGAGGCCTCAGTGAAAAGAACATAGAACCTTGTATTTTTTTTTTCCTACTAGGTAGCTCCACCTTTGGGCTTACTGCCAAATCTAGGTGGAGAATTTCAGTTACAAACATGTTCCTCCCCAGCTGGACTTTTTTAAACGTTCAGATCTTACTATGCCGTCCAGGCTGCCACCCTCAGCCTCCCAAAGGCTGATGTCTCAGGTGTGCACTCCCACACCTGCCCCACTGGCTTGACTTGATCTTAAAGATTACCTAAGCCTAACTCTAAAGCATATTTAAGCCCAAACTTCTGAGAAAGGCTCAAGACAAGATGAAACCCAAAAGAGTTTTATTGTAGTATGTGGCAAATCCCTAAGAAACTACTTTCTCCACAGTGCTCTGTTCCTTTCATCGTGTGCACACCTCAGTAACCGTCAGGTCTGTTCTCAGCTCTGGGCCCCGCAGAAACACCATGTTGGAGGTATAGCATCTGTTCTGCCCTCCACAGGTCAGAAGTTGTTGATCTTCTGTAATAGGGTTTGACGCCGCTCCTCGGGGCTAATGTTCTTCGCTATAGATTTTAGGAAGCGCTGCTCATCGACCTTCTGGAGCAAGGAGCTGACAGAAGGGTTGGTCTTGCTTAGGGTTTCATAGCAGGTAAGGATTTCCAAAGCCAGCACGTACAGGGGCTCACAGACCTCCTGGGGGAGCATGGCCATGATATGCAGAACATGACAGAACATCTGGGTATACACAAACAGGGTTTCCTGAGTCAGGTCCCCCTTTTGTCCCTGGGCCCAGGGGCCCTCCAACTGCATCAGCCTGATTGCATCCAGGATACTGGTCAGACTGCTACAGAGGAGTCTGACCACATGGCTCCAACCGTCCATAGGAAGCCAGTTACAACAGCTCTGGCTGCAGAGAAACTGGAAAGTTCTCAATGAGAGAACAGAGAGTTGGAGCTCTTGGGCAAAGGGCCTCAGGTTGAGCAGGGGAACAAACTGAATATACTCCAGGCTATAAGGGACATGAAGGAGCTGTTTCTCCAGCAGCTTCCTTGTCAGCTGCTGAAGGTACTGCCATTCCTGGGGACTACACCAAGGCATGACTTGTACCAGCGCCACCAGAAAGCCCTTGCTAAATAATCTGACCTCCTCGGGATTGCACACATCCACCACTAAGAGGGAGAGCATCTCTTCAGAGATGCTGCTGGAGATGGAGCAGCACTCCATCCAGGCAAGAAGCCCCGTGCCAGGCCCATACCCTTCATGGGCCTGAGAGGTCCACTGGGCCTCAGAGAGCTTACAGATCTCAAAAAGAGTTGCCGGCACCTCACACTTGAAGTGTCCTTCAAAGAAGTTCTTCAGTCTCAGGCCCACAGTCCAGTCTAGCTGGTCTAACTTACGGTGGAGCCAGGACAGGGACTTGGCCCAGGTGTCTGGGGAGAAGGTCTCTGCATTGGCCAGCACGATCTCACAGAGGAGCTTCAGGATGTGGATCACAAGATCCTTGCTGTCCAGAGTGAGGCAGCGCTTCTCCCGGGGGAGCTGCCAGAACTTGCTAAAGCTATCCAGGAGTCGGCACAAGCTGAAGAGAAGCGGAAATGGGGAGCAGGTTTGCAGCCAATACTCCTCCAAGCCTGCATTGGCTTCAAGGGTCTGGATGAAGAGCTTCAGACTCAGGCCTACCTCCTCCATGTCCAGCATCAAGAAGGGCAGGACAAACTCCTTCAGCACCTCATCAGGCTCCAGAAGAGCAGCAACTGGGATTCCCTGAGGTTTCACGGGGTTCGTCAGGCAGCTCACCAGCTCCAGAAATTGCTTCTCTTCTTTGGGTGTAGAGAACTTTGTCCAGACAGTTTCTTTGAGGCAGGACACCATGAAACTGGTATGTGGCTTTGGCCCTTGTGTTTCTGTGAACTTGAGCGCAGGGAAGGCAGTGAGAATCTGAGCCAGGAACCTGTGAGTGCCAAGATTGGTCACAGCTATGCTGCACATCTTCTTCACCACTACTTCTGGGTAGAGGATCACCAGGCGGGCTACGGAGGCCACTGCTTTGGCTAGACCCTGTTCAGAGCTGCTCTGTGCGAGCTGGTTAAATGTTGTGTTGAGGTCTTCCTGAAAACCCTCCACGTAAACAGACAACCTGTCTGAGAGGCCCTTTGGTCCCCAACAATGCAGGACACCAGAAAGGACTTTATTTTTGTCTGGTAGAGAGAGTTCTGCATAACATTCCAAGGTCAAGCAGATCACCTGCTTGATCTGAGACTGGGAGATAACCCTGTTAGAGTTGATGACTTCCATCACTGTTTCCAGCAGACTCAAGACCAAGTCTGGTTCTCTGAAGAGAGACCTGTTGTTAACCAGGCAGGCGACCCACTCATCTGAAAAGGCCCACTTCTTCTCAGAAGCAAAAATGTGGCACATTTCCATGTGCCGGTCCATCTTCTGCTCAATGATGGCCATGGCAATGGAGGCAGTGATGTCCTCGAGGCCCTTGTCATTCAGGACTCTGCTGGTTTTTCTCAGGAAGTCCCTGACACACTCAGCCAGTTCACAGACCACCTGCCTCTCCTCCTTGGACATGCTGGCAGTATCCAGGTAGTGCTTCAAGTTCTGGCTGAAGGAAGTCAGACTGTCACACAGCCGGTAGGTGTCATAGTTTGTCCCCTGACTGCTGTTGAGCATGTCTTGCAGTTCTGTACCCCACTCCTGCAGCAGGTTGTGCATAAGCTCAAACCCCATGAAAACAGTCTCACTGGGGAGTTTGGCCAGTGAGGTGAGGCTCACGTCCCGCTCTGCCTCCTTTACCTTGTCGGCCAGGGCCTGTTGATGGTATGGGTTCTGCATGTCCGAATTCCATACAGAGATCACTGTGGCTAGTTTGTCTAGGTACATGGTGGCAGATACCTCCTGGGGGTCATCCTCCATCAGTGCAAACACATTCAGCATGTCAGCCAAGTTAGCTAATGCACAACACTTCATGCCGAGGCACAGAATTCTATTTTGGATTTGTTTCAGCCCATTGAGCAGCATGGCCAACAGTGGCATAGTGGGACCCACATCTGGGTCAGACTTAAACCTCTTTGGAGGATGGGAAAACTCGTCTGAAGACGGTAAGTATTTATGGGCCATTGTCCTGAACTGGGAAAGCAAGGGGTCCTGCTGGTCACCCTTGTGCTTCATCATTTCCCACCAGACATCCAGGAAGAAGGCGACATCCTTGGAAGAAGTATCAATAGTCATGTGTTCCAGAAAGTTCTGTAGTTCTGAGCGGCAAATGGTGGTAGGCAGGGCCATTAGGAGCTGAATGAAGAGTCCAGAAGCTTCCAGAGACTTAAGTAGTTCAAAAAGGACTGTGTGGTTGATGGTAGGAATCATGTTGCCCACGGAGAAGAACACATCTTCCTGCCACCGAGTGTCAGTGTCAGAAGGACTGATGGGGGAGGGCTGAAGAACCTTTGCCCAGATGATGATCAGGGCTTTCTTCTTCCAGGCAAACGGCTGGGAATGTGCTGTGGCTGAGGAGATCTCCTTCAAGGCCTCCACAATGGGCTGCCCCACATGTTCCCAATCAGACTTTGTCAGCTGTACCAGGTCTTTAGGGTGGAACAGCTGCTCGGCCATCAAGAAGCCCCCATGCAGAATAGTCATTTCCTCACAGATATTCACGGGTCCTGCACAGAGAAGCCAAGAGCTAATGAAGTTTTCAGAAGTTTAGCAGAGGCTAAGAGAAACAGCCACTGGTTGTCTATCATTATCAAGGTTAAGGATGACTTGACTTCAATGGGAGAGGAAGAAGACGTGGTTAGTAAGAGGTCCCGAAGGGCTGGAGTCATAAGAACTTGACTGAGGAATAAAACCCAGTTTCCAAGATCTCTAGCCTGAAAATTAGGAGGACAATCGTACCACTAAAAAACAGAGAGAGAGAACCGGGTGGTGGTGGCGCACACCTTTAATCCCAGTACTCTGGAGGCAGTGACAGGCGAATCTCTGTGAGTTTGAGGCCAGCCTGGTCTACAAGAGCTAGTTCCAGGACAGGCTCCAAAGCTACAGAGAAACCTTGTCTCAAAAAACAAAACAAAACAACAACAAAAACAAATAAAAATACCCCCCCAAAAAATAAAAAATTAAAAACAGGCAGAGAGGGATTCAGAACAGGCTTCTAAATGTCTTTTTAAGTATTTTAGTTATCTGAATTCTCTGGAGCTAGAGTTACAGGTGATTGAGAGCCACCTGGTGCAGGTGCTGGGAACTAAGCTCCAAGTCCTTTATAAGACCCTTACATGTTCTTAACCACTGAGATTCTCTCCAGCCCCCCCACCCCCAAGACAGACTTAAAGGGGAGAAAGGTTCAGTTCTGGTTACTTGGAATCTGACAGTGATGTCCTTCAGCAATGGAGTGAGTTGAGGAGAAAAGGCCTGATGTGAGTATAGGCAGTGCCAACACAGACAAGTTGATGGAAACCAGGGAAGTGATTAAGGTCCCTCAGTAAAGTGACGAGGAAAGCCGGACTGCTGAGGTGACAGTGCCACCAAGTATGCATTAGAAGACTTGACAAAGGGCAGTGACATGGCTCAGTGACCATCTGCACCAAGCCTGATGACCTGAGTTTGATCCCTAAGCCTAATTCAGCAAAAAAGAACCAACTCCTAGAAGCTGTCTTCTGACCCCCACTGATGGTACCCACAGTACACACACAGAATGTAATAAATGCAAAACAAAACCTGAGCTCTGTTGTATGTGATGACACAGACGGAAGGACCAACACTGGACGATGAGCAGTCTTTTGGGGGTTTTGTTTACTATCTTATTTTACTTTTTCTGTTTGAGACAGGGCCTCACTATGAACTTACTGGCTTTGAACTCACAGAGATCTGCTTGCCTCTGCTTCCTGTGCACTGGGATTAAAGGCATGCGCCATCACACCCAGCCGAGCCTTGCATATATACTAGGCAAGCTCTACCACTGAGCTGTATCCCTTGCCCTGCCTTCCTTCTTTCTAAGTACACTCTTGCTAATGGGTTTCACCATTCTGGATCTTACAGGGAAAAGGTTCACCCAGTGGTTTCCTCCAGTCAAAAAGGACAAGCTACTAAAGGTTCTGGCTCTATGGAAGGAATCAAGAAAGAGGTCATTCATTCACTGATACATTTAAAGTAAGGCAATAGAGTTTAATCAGTGGGTTTAAATTCAAGATCAGTCACTCAAAAATGTGACTTTACACATTACCGAGTCTGTCTGCATATGTGAGACTACAATCTTCAAGGTATAACCATGACACATGACACACTACATACACTAATCACACTTTTGGAAATAATTTGGAACTGTTACCTTCTGGAAACGGATGGGAGAATGGAAGGGTTATAAAAGAAATCTCAACAATAAGCAGACTACCAAGAGCCTGACTTAAAGGCACAATTGTTGGCAGGGCCAGTCTCCTCACTCGTTTGTCTCCTCCAGTGCAGAAACAAAAGGGCACAGGTCTTTATCAAAGTTTGTAATTTGGCCTAGAAACTACAGCAAGAGTGTAACAACTAACAGGTCACGGTCACTGTTCCTGATAACCCCCACTCATTCCCAGGGCCCAGAGATGCCCAACCCTTCCCTCAGTCCCTCACACTTCCAGGAACATCTCTCCCCTGTTCTCATTGGCCACGGGGTCAGCAGCAAAAACACTGACTCCAGTGGCCAGTTGTGGCCAATGCTTCTAATCTCAGCTCGAGGGAGGCAGATTTCTGTGAGGCCAGCCAAGGTACATGGTGACACTGTCTCAAACCTTCCCAACCCCTGGGGTGGGGGGGAGGGAATATTGACTCCAGGCAACTAGCAAATCTCTTGGCCAATAACCATTTACACACACACACCCAAAATAGAAAAAGAAAGAAAAAAGTCAAGGATCAGCCCGCTTATTAACCCAGGCCTGAAGGCAGGGCACCTTGGCTTCCACAGTAGCAGTCAGGCTCAGAGCTAGGTTGCTGTGGCAGGGTTCTTTCTGGTTCAGGTTGTTCTGCCTACCCCCAACACCATGCCCTTATGACTGTAAACTCAATTTTATTGTATTTATCAGCTTAGCTGAACAGATGTCTGCCGCCAAACATGTACCTTTCCGACACTTGTGTACATGCGGCCCGACAAAGTCGCAGGCTCAGTTCATAGCTAGGGGAAACTGAAAGGCTTTATCAGTAGCTGGTGCTAGGAAGTGACTGCTTACTCTGGTAGGCACTGGGCTGGGCTTGGTGGCATACATTTTTTTTCGAGATAGGATCTTGTTATGTAGCCAGGACTGGCTCAAAACTATATAGACCAGGCTGGCCTAGAACTCTTGAGATCTTCCTGCGTCTGCCTCCAGAGTACCAGTTAAGACATAGGCCACCACACCCAGTTTTACACCTATAAAATCATTTCATCATCAAAGTAATGTCTTGAGGATTATCCTGTTTTAGAGCGGGATCCTCGGGGCCCAGACACAATTTGTGCTGGGTGTCTGAACCAGCGGAGTCAAGCCAAGGCAGAACACTTCACAGCTGCGGGGCACGAAACTACCATTCCACACTAAAGAGCTGGCTAGGGACGAAGACATTTCTCCACGGTGTATTATTTGCAAATCTTGGAGTATCTCCCAGGACAGTCTCCCCATCTTACCCTCTAAAGAGTACAGCTCGCAGGGTGGGGAGGCTTGGCAGATGGCCACAGATTTCTATCAACACAGCTCTCCTTCCAGTCCTCGCCTGGGAGGAGACTCCAAACCAAATAGCACTCAGATTCAAAAGTTCCACCTCAGCTGCTGCAACCCCACGCGCAAGCGAGGGCTGCGGGTCACCGGTGTGCACAAGGCACCATAAGACGCCCAGTTATGCACGTGATCTTAAAAAGAAACTCCAAGCCTCTGGGAGGAAGGCAGTATCAGCATCTCTGCTGCGTGGACCAGGAGCCCTGATAAGAAATTTGTTCACTGACTCGTCAGTCACCCAATAAGGAAGAACGGTCCGGACGTCCGTCCCTCCCAGCCCGGCATTTCCGAAACACGTGCAGTAGTAGCCCTGTGCACTGTCAGGGGCGCCAAGGCTACATTCGCTCGCTGTTTTCCAGTGGGAAGAGACCACGAGGGACGGAGGACCAACACGAGGCGGGGCTGCGGGTTGGAGGCCGGCCTCGCGGCAGCGGGACTCCAAAGACTCCTCAGACCCCCAATCTCCAGAGCGGGCTCTGAAGAGCGCCACTGGAGGAGCGTAGGGCCTCGGCCCACCGTGGAGGTGCATTGCGGGGCGCGGCCCGAGGGCCGTAGTAGGGAAACGCGAACCCACCTAGGTCCATGGCGGCGAAGCTGGCGGCGGGACTAGACCGCCCCTCCCACTCCGAGGCCGCGAACGCAGCGCCACGGCATAAAGGGCGGGGCTACAGGCGCGTCACAAGCCCCGCCCACAGCTTCCGAGCGGCACTCCGCTGACCCGCTGCCGCTCCGTGCGCACGCGCCCCTCGTACTCCTCCTCAACGAACTCGCGGCGTCCGGGCCGCCCAAGCCCACAGCGCCCCCTCTCGGCCCTAGGCTTCCCAGCCATCTACTCTCAGGTACTATACTCCGGCTCCTGGCGGAATCGGTCCTCTTGATTCCTTAGTCCAATTCTTAGTCCAGACCTCTCACCTTCACCCAGGAACCCCGGACAGCTCCCGCCCAAAGTTCATCCCTACTGAATGGCCTTTCCCCGAGCTGCCCGCTAACCAGCAGTGGATCCACAGGGCTCACCCCTCCCTGTCCAGCCTCTGAGACACGCACAAATACCCAAATGCTTTTCATGCTGCACTGTCTTCTATAGGCAACAGCAACGTCCATTTTCAGGGCTCATAGGCGCCTTTGTAACTTTGAAGAGCACTCACACTGGAAAAAGTACTGTGGGATAGGACCAATAGAATGGATTCCAGGGCTGCAACTTGTACTTTATCAGACACACACATAATCACTTTGCCCTTTCTTTCCAAGGTCTAATAATCAATCACCTGCTTTGCTTATTTCCAACTCTCTTCTAGTACCAGGTATCACTTAGAACAGAGAGGCTCAGCCTCTGGTACGCCAATGAGCCAAGTGGAGTTTGAAATGGCCTGCGCTTCCCTCAAGCAGCTGAAGGGTCCCGTAAGCGACCAGGAGAAACTGCTGGTGTACAGTTTCTACAAACAGGCCACCCAGGGCGACTGTAACATCCCTGTCCCTCCAGCCACAGATGTGAGAGCAAAGGCCAAATGGGAGGCGTGGAATGTGAACAAAGGGATGTCCAAGATGGATGCCATGAGAATCTATATTGCCAAAGTGGAGGAGCTGAAGAAAAACGAGGGTGGCTAAGGACATGTTGGCCAACACAAGGAAGTCACATGGCTTCACTGGTAGGGAATGGGCTTAAGAGTTCTGATGGCTGGAACACACTGAAAGGGTAGCAAGGTTAGCGGAGACACCAATAAATCACCTTAACTGCACGAGAGTGGAGTCTGTTGCAAAAAAGAAACTCTGTGAGGGGTCTGGAAAGGGGTTCAAATGTGTAAAAGCATCTCTGCTGGGTAAAGCTCCTTTAATCTGTGTGGTCGGACTGGCACCAATACCCATTCTACCTATGTGGATGCATAGCTGACAGACGTGGGGTTGGGTGGGGTGCGTCATGCCATGAAAATGACCAAGGCTGGAAGTGGAGGCAGGACCTTGGATCTGTAACACCAAGGGCTGTCACCTCACCAAGAACCCAACAATACAGAGGAGAAAGGGGCTCTGTCTTCTAAAGACTGAAACAGAAAAGTGCTCATCTCGAACATAGGCCCAGTGAAGTTAGCATTTTAAACGTCAGTGACACAGTGATGATGTAGCTCGTGCATCACAACCCAGCAGTTGAGGGACAATGGAGCAAGATGGTTTCAGAATCTTAGGCTCCACAAACTCATCGGAGGCTTAGCAACCGAAATGTTCTTAACCTAGGTCTCTGCTTGAGGCCCTGCTGGACAGTATGTACATAGGCACGTGTGGGTCATATAAGTGCCAGGGTACTCTATCATTTCAGAGACATCAGTATGCTACCACGGTGCCTGGAAGCTCACATATGAAGGGCTAAATAGAGTTCTTAAAGGACTCTACAGTAGCAGCATGGCATTTTCCAATACTTTTCTTTAACACTTGTCTTCTATCTGAGATACAGTCACTGCCTGGCAAATCTATTCACATAACAGCAGATTTCTAAAGGTGTTTTGTGTGTGTGAGTTTTGTTTTGTGTTTTGATTATTCTGGTTTTTGGGACAGGGTCTGGCTGGTCTGGAATTCACTGTGTAAACCCAGGATGGCCTCAACTTTCAGAGATCCATCTGCTGCTTCTTCCTGAGTGCTAGGATAACAAGAGTATAAACCACCCATGATGGCTATAAAATATATTTTTTATCATTAAAATATTTTATTATTGTGTGTGCACTATGTGTAGGTGTGGCTGGAGTGAGTTTGCTAAGAGTGTACGTGGAGGTCAGAACACAACTTTATCGACTTGGTTCTCTCCTCTGACCTTTACATAGGTTCATAAGAGCAAACTCAGGTTGCCAGGTTTTTGTGGTAAGTGCTGCCACCTTTGCCTACAGAGCTATCTTGTGGGTCCTAAAGGTTTTTTTGCTGTTTTTTTTTTTTAATTTTTGTTTTTGTTTTTTTGAGACAGAGTTTCTCTGTGTAACAGCCCTGACTATCCTAGAACTTGCTTTGGAGACCAGGCTGGTCTTGAACTCAGAGATATGCCTGCCTCTGCCTCCCAAGTGCTGGGATTAAAGGTATGCACCACCAAGATAAGTCAGCACATTTTTTTTCTTATGAATTAGATGGTCTACATAATTTCAGACTAGCAGGAACTACATGAGATCTAGTTTCAAAACCAAACAAAACCTTTTCCAAAAATCTTTAATGACAAATGTACTCAATAAAACTGTTTTTAATGATATAATGATATTAGCCCAAACAGAAAACATTTTTCCAGGCTGAAGAAATAATCTACTCCATTTAAAAGAGAACTAAGACCACTTTATAAAGTAGTACAGACCCAAGCATACAGAAATGTGACTCATTGAATACTTTGTTCATTAAACATCTCCTGTTTCCTCTGGTTATTCAAAATGTAAAATCAAATCAAAGTGAGGGCATTACCTAGATCTGTTTTTTTGTTTTACTTTGTTTTGTTTGAGACAGGGTTTCCCTGTGTAGTCCTGGCTGTCCTCGAACTAGCTTTGTAGAACAAGCTAGTCTCAAACAGAGATCTGCCTGAGTACCGGGATTAAAGGTATATGCTACTACCACCCAACTCCCAGATATTTTTTATCCAAAGGGTAATTTTTCTTAAACTTTATGGGTGTTTCCCCTGCATATATGTCTGTTAACATGTATAAGCAGCGCCTCAGAGGCATTAAGAGAGTATTGGAAGCCCTGGGACTAGAATTACAGAAAGAACAGACATGTGGGTGCTAGGGATCAAACTCAGTCCTCTAGAAGAGTAACCAGTACTCTGAAGCACTAAGCCATCTCTTCGGTCCCAGGATAAAATTTCTTAAAAACGAGAGAGAGAGAGAGAGAGAGAGAGAGAGAGAGAGAGAGAGAGAGAGAGAGAGAGAGAGAGAGAGATATTAGTCGATCAAGCCTGGACTAGTAACACATCTATAATCCCAGCACTGGAGGCTGAGGTAGGAAGATCAAAAGTTCAAAGGGTAAGGTGGCTTGTGCCTTTGATCCCAGCAGGAGGCAGAGACAGGTAGGTCTCTATGAGTTTGAGGCCATCTAGCTGACATAGTTGCAGGTCAGTCAGGGCTACAAAGTTAAAAGCTATCTTGAGTTCCATGGTGAAGTGACACTATGTGTCTTCCTGTGTATCAGGAGAGACTGTCTTGGAAAGCAAAAGCTTCTTTAAATGCCAAGACTTCTAAAGCAAGATTCATCAAGAACTGGAAACACAAGCACTCTAAGCAGTTGGCTTGGCTTTTTTGGATTTAAGACAGGGTCTCTCTCTATAGTCCTCACTGGCCTTGAACTCCGAGATCCTCGACTCTACCTCCCAAGTGCTGGAACTAAAGGCATGCGCCACCATGCCCAGCCAGTTTGGCTTTCATCTGAACATTTGTTCCAATATTATCTACATGATTCACAGCTAATCAAATTTTCCACTACCCTCAGCCAAGGGTAATGTTTCATAGAGCTATCTCAGGCTGGACAATAATTTGTTACCAAATTTCATACAATTACAAGAGTTCACCACTACTGAGAATGATAAAAAATATTTCATTTCTAGAACATAACAAAGCTTTGAAGAGTGAAACTACCCCATGAGCCTCTTGTCTGTGCTGGACATAGTATTCATGTTAAACAGCTGCACTGGACTCAGACGCCAGACTGGAGTTTAAGCGCTGCTCTCACATGTCTTCCATTAACCCGAAGCCTTTGGTTTATTTCTCGTGGCAAACCACTCATCACTTTTGTCTGCAGCCATTGCCTATGGAAACAGATGGACAGACATCACTAAAAGTCTGCATTCTCCACCGAGATATTAGCACTGAAGCAAGTTCATCTGTGTAGAGAGTGTTGTTCACTGTAACAGGAGAGCTAGTGAGTACCAAGCAGTCACTTGGTGATTCTCATATACGGCTGGCAATAGGGACTGGCTATTGAGAAAGCAGGGACTCTCTCTCTCTCTCTCTCTCTCTCTCTCTCTCTCTCTCTCTCTCTCTGTGTGTGTGTGTGTGTGTGTGTGTGTGTGTGTGTGTGTGTGTCTGTTGAGAAAGCAGGGACTGTGTGTGTGAGAGAGATAATGGCGTCCTGGGGAGAACAGGAATCTTCAATGCTTATGAGCTTCAATGCTTATGAGACCAAGGCTAAATGAATGTAGCTCAGTGGTGGAGTACTTACCTCCAGTTCAAGTCCCAGAATCACCACCAAAAAATGTCACAGCCATGCATGGTGGAATACACTTTTAATCCCAGCACTTAGGAAGCAGGGGCAGAGGAATCTCTGAGTTCAAATTCAGCCTGGTCTTCAAAGCGAGTTCCAGGATGGCCAGGGCTATACAGAGAAACCTTGTCTTTAAAAAAGAAACGGGGGGGGGGGGCTGGAGAGATGGCTCAGAGGTTAAGAGCATTGCCTGCTCTTCCAAAGGTCCTCAGTTCAAATCCCAGCAACCACATGGTGGCTCACAACCATCTGTAATGGGGCCTGGTGCCCTCTTCTGGCCTGCAGGCATACACACAGACAGAATATTGTATACATAATTAATAAATAAATATTTTTTAAAAAAAGAAAGAAACAGGGGCTGGAGAGATGGCTCAGTGGTTAAGAGCATTGCCTGCTCTTTCAAAGATCCTGAGTTCAATTCCCAGCAACCACATCTGTAATGTGGCTCACAACCATCTGTAATGAGGTCTGGTGCCCGCTTCTGGCCTGCACACATACAGACAGAATATTGTATACATAATAAATATTTTTTTAAAAAAGGTCATTTAAAAAAATAAAAAAAAAACAAAACAACAACAAAACAAACAAAAAACAAAACAGAACAAAGTCGGGCGGTGGCTCACATCTTTAATCCCAGTGCTGGGAGGCAGAAGTAGGCAGACCTCTGTGAGTTCGAGGCCAGCCTGTTCTACAAAAGCTAGTTCCAGGGCAGGCTCAAAAGCTACAGAGAAACCCTGTCTTGAAAAAAACAAAAAGTTTGTCTCTATAAGTCATTTAGATGTTTGGTAAGAAAACTTTTATTCAGTAAAAAAGCAAATATGGGCCAAGTAGTGGTGGTCCACACATTTAATCCTAACACTCAGAAAGCAGAGACAGGGGAATGTCTGTGAGTTTGAGGCCAGCCTAGTCTACAAAGTGAGCTCCAGGACAGTCAGAGCTGTTAAACAGAGAAACCCTGTCTTTTGGGGGCTGGAGAGATGGCTCAGAAGTTAAGCATATGTACTGCTCTTAGAGGGCTGGAGTTCATGTCCCAGCATTCATGTAAAGATGCTCACAGCCACCTGTAACTCTAACTCCAGGGGAACTAACACTGTATCCTGCACCACAGAGGCACCTGCATGTGTGCCATATGCTCTCTCTCTCTCTCTCACACACAAGGAAATGGTAATAAAAATAAATCTTTTTTTTATTGAGTTTTTAATCATGCACTAGGTAATATACTGAGTCCAGGTATGACAGGAGTGACAATCTAGATTTTGGGAACTATACTGAACAGCTACAGAATCACATAGAAAGTTACTTTTGGGGGGCCAGAGAGATGGCTCAGCAGTTAAGAGCACTGGCTGCTCTTCCAGAGGCCCTGGGTCAATTCTCGGCACCCACATGGCAGCTCACAACTGTCTGAAGATCCAGTTTCAGGGAATCTGACACTTTCACACCAATGCACATAAATAAATTTAAATAAATTATTTTTAAAAAGTTACTTTTCAAAAGAAAGTATATGTGCTTTGAGGTATTTACTGTAAAAGACCCATAAAGTTCTATGAGATTAAAGGGTAGGAGACAATAAATAGTTGTAGAAATAGTGTGTCAGAAATACTCATCTACACCAGTAGGAAATGACAAGACAATGTTAACATTAGGAAACATAACAGAAAAACTTAATAAATAAATGTATGTGATTTAGCAATAGTGAAGCAGAAGGTGACTAACCTTGGCAGTGGACTTAAAAAATGGGCTAAGACATGGCTATGTTTCTTTACATGAAATCTTAGATCTAGCTAGCCTGGTGGTGGACACCTGCAATACCAGCACTCAAGGGTAGGAGTAGGAAAATTGCCAGTTACTTCATAAATCCCTGCCTAAATAAGAATCAATTTTTTACTATTTGAATGAAAATATAAAGAACTTAAACCTTAAAGCAATATTAAAAATCAACTCCCTGCCAGGAGTGGTGGCACACACCTTTAATCCCAGTACTCAGGAGGCAGAGGCAGGTGGATCTCTGGGAATTCGAGGTCAGCCTGGTCTATATAGTGAGTTCCAAGACAGTCAGAGCTGTTACACAAAGAAACCCTGTCTTAAAAAATCAAAACCAAACAAATAACCCAACAACCTCCCGAGAGCTGGAAGAGATGTTTCTGTTTTAGCAGCCATAAAGAATGGGGGAAAGAACAATTAACTCTGACTAAGAGGATCCAAGAGAACCTCTCCATTCTGAAGGGCCAGCTTACGAAGAGAGAAACACTTTGGGTGGAGACATGAGTATTTCTGTTACTATAAGCAGCGCAGTGAGATCAGGGCTTTCAAGAGATAAAGGCAGGTCAGAGAGTAGATAAGGGCCAGTCAATGAAGAATGTATCTGGGAGGCAGCAGAGAATTGGGAGATTCTCTGCTTTTCAAAAGAAAGTATATGTGCTTTCCAGTTTAAAACTCACTGGATTTCAAAAGCAGTGTCAAAAGATGAGAGATATCTCAGAAATAGAACTCAGCTCTTGGTGAATAATGGCTAACAGAATTTAAGAGAAAATCAAAACAAGTGATAAGAAGGCCACATCAAAGTGGCTGTATATAGAAACTGAAAACTATCCTAGAGCTGGCAAGCTGGCTCATCAGGTAAAGATACTTTCTGAGTTTGATCCCCAGGACTCACATAGTTGAGGGAGAGAACTGACGCCCACAAGTTGTCTCTGACCTCTATCACACGCCATGGCCTGCATGTGCAGCGAATAAATAAAAGGTAAAAAATCTTCAAAAGACTAAAACTACTGTAGAGTAAAAAGTAGATTCAAAGTAAAACAAAAACAGCTCTAAGAAGTCTTGGCTTGAACAGCTGGGATATTAGGAGATATTCTTTATTTATTCGTTTGTTTTTGAGAAAGGATCTCTATATATAGCCCTAGCTGTCCTGGAACTTGCTATGTAGACCAAGCTGGCTTTGAATTCACAGCGATCCTCCTATCTCTGCCTCCCAAGTGTTGGGAATATACCCAGTAAGATATCTTTTGCCCACAGGAAGGACCAGGGTGCATAGAAAGGAAAGAACTGATTATAAAATCTTGATAGCCATGAGTGACCACTTTGTCTGAGCCTTAGATTCCTTACAGGATGTGACTTACAGAATCTAGAGTTGGAGAATATACACACAACACTTAACGACATCCCAAAGCATACCAGGTGTGATGGTGCACACTTTTAGTCCCAGCACTGAAGAGGCAGGTGGTTCTCTGTGAATTCCAGGCTAGCCTGGTCTACACAATATAACAGGGCTGGAGACTTTAGCACAATTGAATCCATGGTAGAAGGCTGTAAAACTCAGCAAACAGCACCACCTGCCAACACTAAAACAAAGGCCTAATCCATCAAAGTCCATGGTTCTGAGAAAGTCTCTAAATGTATTATCCTTGCTTTTTGGCTTCTGCAGTTCTGCTTCTGGATAACTGTTCTTGTTAACTGACAATGAAGTATGCCAACCCAGGACATGTCTTTCTCATTCTGAGAAAGACTTGGGGCTATACTGGGATTCCGAACACTCAATGTAGTTGCCAGCCAGTTAATAAAGACTTTCTATTGGCTTAAACTAACCGTGTTTGAGCAGTCCTCAAAGTGTGTGAATACCCCACAGCAACAGTGAGTTCCAGAACAGCCAGAGCTACATACTGAGACCCTGTCTTGAAAAAACCAAAGAACAAGAGAACATGCCAAAGCTAGGTATAGTAGCTCAAACCTGCAATCCTACTACTTGGGAAGTTAAGGCATGGTGAATGCTTAGGATTTGAGAACAACCTAGTAACCACAGTGAGTTCTAAGATCCTGTCTAAAGAAACAAGCCAACAGGGATAAGGAGATAACTCAATGGATAAGACCACTTGCTCTGCAAACATGAAGACCTGAATTCAAATACCCTAGTAAAAAGCATGGCTGCACTTTGCTGTTCCCACAGTGCTGTGAGGCAGAGATAGGCTGATCAAAAGAACTTGCTGGCTGGTAGGCTGGCCAGCCAGCTATCAGAAATTACAAACTTCTAGTTCCGTGAGAGAACCTGTCTCAAGGAAATACGGTGGAGAGTGATAGAGGAAGACACACAGTGTCCTGCTTTGGCTGCTCTGGCTTCTCACATGCGCACAAGCAGAATCTAACACACACACACACACACACACACACACACACACACACACACAGAGAGAGAGAGAGAGAGAGAGAGAGAGAGAGAGAGAGAGAGAGATCTTGCTTCTTTAGCTACACATAGTGGCTTATGCCAATAATTTAAGTAGGGGCATCAGAATCAAATTCAAGGTCATCCTCAGCTACATATCAAGTTCAAGGTCAGCCTCCATGATGTAGAGAGTTCCAGGACAGCCAGGGTTGCACAGAGAAATGTTGCCTCAAAAGACAATACATAACAAAAGAAACAAAAATTTGAGAGGTTGGGCGTGGGGAGATTGCTCAGAGGTTAAAGTGCACTCTCCATGTAAGCTTGATGGACAAGAAAGAGTTCAAATCCTCAGGACCTGTGAAATAGCTGGTGCAATCAGGTATCTGCAACCCCAGTTACGGTGGGATGGAGACAGAAGGGAGAATGTCTGGGAGCTCAAAGTCAACTGCTGAAGAAGCTTTGACAAGACCATATCTCAAAGAAGGCAGAAAATTGAATGCTGTCCTCTGACCTGCACATATGCACTGTGGCATGTGCAGCACGTACTCACACTCCACTCACACATCTAAACATACACCAGACATAGTACACAAAGATAAAACTATACATACGTGTGTGTATATATATACATATACATACATACATACATATATATTCTTGTTTTTTTTTAAAGTGTATGGTACATAAGGAAGTTGCTTAATTCTTACTTCCTTTAAATGGCTTTAAATACAAAATACTCTCGAGTATTTTAGGGTAAATGTTATGATGCCTGAGATTTTCCTGAGCATCCCCAAGCAAAAAGAAGAAAAAGGAAGAAGGAGTTGGAGTGATGGGAAGGAACGCTCAAAGTGTATGGCACGGAAGCTCTGCTCTTGTTTGATGTGTATTTGAAATTTTATCCAAGAAATATCAAATAAATCAAAACTATTATGCAAAAAATAGACAAGACTTGAATATTTAATTTATAAAAGTATAAACTAAGAAGTTTATATACAGGTGCTATTCACCATTAGTCATTAGGGACATCCAAATTCAAACCACAACAAGAAACTATTCTCCATTTCTTAGAACAGTTACCAGAATCAAAGAAGCAATAACAAAAAATGCCGGGGAGAAAGTAAACAAGTACACCTGCACAGACCCAGCAACTCCCCATGTTCCTTGGAGAGGGGTTCCAGTACTCCAGAGGAGGCCTGAATAGCCCAGTCTAGTAATCGACGCCTTCCAAGCTTGATTTTAGGGGACCCTGGGACTGAGCTCACCCACTGAGCCTCCCGCAGCGCTGCAGCTCATCTTAGCTAAGGACTCACCGCGTGCTGTACCTTCTCCTCATTCTGAAGCAACAGTAGTGACCCAGGACATAGCTTTCCTTCTTTCCAATGTCTTAGATTTGTTCTCATGTTTGATCTTAGCAACTTAGCATTTACTTTATATGAAAATAGAAAAGGCTAGCCAGGAGGTGGTGGTGTACACCTTTAATCCCAGCACTCAGGAGGCAGAGGCAGGAGGATATCTGTGAGTTTGAGATCAGCCTGGTCTACAAAGCCAGTTCCAGGATAAAGGACAGCCAGGACTACAGTGAGAAACCTTGTTGGGGGAGAAGGGAAGAAAATAGAAAAATCTGTCTAAGGTAATGTGACTATACTCTAGTCCCCTTAACTAGTTTTGTTTGATTTATTAAGCCAAGAACTTTCATCTTCTCATCTAAAAGATAAACTTTTGTGGCTCCTCTTTTTTCCCATTACATTTATTTATTTATTGAGTGTATGTATGTGTGGGCACACACATGCCACAGTGCAAGAGTAGATTAGAGGACAATTTGCAGGAGTCCATTCTCTCCTTTCATCATGTGGGTCCCAGGGTCTGAACTCAGGTTTGTCAGGCTTGGCAGCAAGTACCTTTACCCACTGAGCCATCCTGCCAGCCCGCAGCTCTTCTTTGTCATAGTTAAACTGCTATTTTTGCCATTTGGAGGCATTATTAAGCAAGTAAAGGTTTTGAACCCAAGCACTGAGATCCTGAGAGTTAATCTAATAACAATTAGCTACTAGGTGACTCCAGGACTGTATATTCAGTTGTGCACACAGTATGGATACACTGCCCCCAAGAGATGATTCCTGTCCCAAGGAGACAGAGCAAGAAAACAAGAGATTTGATTATGCCACTCAAAGCAGGGTACAATCTAAAGTGGATGAGTTACTTCTGAAGTTTGCATTTAATATTTTCAGACATGGTTGACTATACATAACCAACTATGAAAAGAGAGACTGGCTAAGAGATTCACTTCAATATAAGTCTTCTTGTCAACTGTCCGGCACTTTCCTGTACAGTAAAAGCAATTCTCCTATGATCTTAGAGATATGAAACATGTAGCTACAAGCATATTTAAACAAGAATGCTCACAGCACTCTTCCTTAAGTGGATAAAAATAACCTAAATGTTTGCTACCATGGGAATGAATAAACCAGGTGTTATCTAATAAAAGCAATACAAAAGGTGATGCATGCAATTACACAGTGGAATTGCAAAATGTTATCTTGAGGAAAGAAACCCAGCACAGAGAAATACCTACTTAATGGATTCAATGTTTGAAATCCAAAAATAAACAAAACTGATCTACTGTGCTGGAAATTAGAACGGCAGCTGGCTCTGGGAGAAGCAGCAGGGAGATATGAAGAACACAAGGTCTCAATTCCATAGAAGAGCTCAGGATGGGGAGCACCAGTGCATGAAAGAGCAAAGAAGGAAAGAGCAGCATATTTGTCAATCAAAAGCTCACTCAACATTCTATTTTCCTTCATGATAAAGCTTCAAAAGGTATCTTCTATATATTTTTGTTTTAATTCACAATGACTGCTCTTATGTTTATAGTTAATTATCTTCCATAAAGCACATCATAGTCCCAAGAAATGAGTATTTTCATTTTTTCACCATTTTAAGATAAATTTCAAAATGAACTTTTAGAAATTCAGAGAATTTTAACAAATTGTTTAAAGGCTAATAATGGAACTGGGATAGATGGATTCCTTCTGTCACTCAATTAGGTATTCAGCAGTGGGTGAGGCCCAGTGGCCACGCCCACAGTCCTATCTACACGGAAGGTTGAAGCAGGAAGGTCACTTGAGCCCAGGAACTTGAGCACAACTAAGACAACAAAGTCCCTGCCTCAAAAGTCCAAAGAATTCAGAGAATGTCTGTTTCACACTAGGTCTATGTTAGAAGATGGAGTACAAGAATGAGCTCCTGCTTCCTGATGAAAAATCAGGTTTGAGGGGAACAGAAGCTGCATTTGGCAAGATGAGATCACCAACAATGTCAACATGAGCACTATTTGCTGCCAACATCTAGCACAGAACAGATGAAGTACGCATTTCAGACTAGAAGTAGAAACTATGTGTACACAGATCTCTCAAACAGAAATCTAATTAAAGAAACCTGGTGATACAGTCCTAAAACTTAGGAAGCTGAGGCAGGAGGATCAGTAGTTTGTAGTCAGTTTGGAGACAGACTCATATCTCAAAAACAGAAATAAACAAATATCTGCTAATGGAATATAGAATTCAAAGGGTTTGGTTTTGGTGTTTTGTTTTTTATTTACTTTATTGTGCATGTGTGTGCCTGAGTGTATGCATGTTCATCGTGTGCATGCAAGAGCATGTGGAGGTCAGAAGAGGGCGTCAGTTCCCTTGGAACTGGAGTCAGAAGCAGTTGCAAACCACTATGTGGGTACTGGGAACTGAACCTGTGTCCTCTCTAAGAGCAGTAAGGTCTCTTAACCACTAACCCATGTCTCCAGCAATTGTTTTTTGTCTTTATGAGACAAGGTCTCACTATGTAGCGCTGGTTGGCTTGGAACTTACTATGCAGACCAGCTAGCCTTGACTTCACAGAGATCCTCTACATCTGCCTCCCAAGAAGAGCTTTTAAGAGACGAGAGCTACTGGATGTCCTGGAACTAGCTCTTGTAGACCAGGCTGGCCTCAAACTCACAGAGATCCTCCTGCCTCTGTCTCCCAAGTGCTGGGATTAAAGGCGTGCACCACCACCACCCGGCGAAAGAGCTACTGGATTTCTTGATGTGATAACAAGAACAAATGGAAAGGAAGAAGGAAAAAAATGACGTCAAATGGAAACCAAATAACCAAATGGCCAAGGAAACAAAAGGGGATGGAACCCAGGTACTTTCATCTGCTGAGCTGAACAGTGGTGTTCACAGCAGTAGTGGATTCCTTTCTAGTCAGCCTGGGGCAGAGGAAAGATGGAAAGTCCTAAGGAGTAACGTAGGTGATACTAAAAATGTTGGTCTCTGATTAAAAGTCATTGCAACAGGAAAAGGACATGCTTAACAGCACCTGGACCCTGTACATCCTTTATACTATTCTGCTGTGGCCTATAGTGACATCAATATAAAAATAAGATTCATACCAGGTGGTGGTGTGAGGCAGACCACAGGAGGCAGATGCAGGAGGATCTCTATGAGTTGGAGGTCAGCCTGGTCTACAAAACAAGTTCCAGGACAGACTCAAAAGCTACACAGAGAAACTTTGTCTCAAAAACAAAAAAAGGGGGGGGGGAGAAGAAGAAAAGAAAAGAAATAATACTCACATCATCCAGTAACTTGCTTCCTTTGGGATCCCTCTTAGAAAGTTCTCGAAAAGCTTCGTCCCCAACAAAGCAAATTTCATGTCCATCCTATACCAAAAAAGAGAAAAGTAATGTGAAAAAAAAAATCTTTGAAGAAATCCCCAGAACAGCTGTCCCCTCGCTAGGCGATACTTACCGGGTCAGCCAGGATGACTACTTGTACCGTCGCCTTCCCTGGGGTATCCAGACTCACCAGTGGAGTCAGGATCGATTGGTTCTCCCTTTTCATCAAGGCTTCTATGTCCGGCAACTTGAAAAACACAAAAAGGCAAGTGAGCAGGAGTCACATCCCACTTCTCATCTGACCAAGGTACCACTTTTATTTTATTATCTCAGTGGTTCTTAAAAGAAGGGGTAAGCATGATAACAAAGCCACAATCAGAATGAACTCATAGAAAGGAAGTCCAAGATTCTTAGCTGGGTTGAAACCAGACAGTGACAGAGCTTTAACAATCAGGTCAGGGGCTGGAGAGAGGGATCAACAACTAAGAGCAAGTACTACTCCTATAAAGGACTCAAGTTTAGTTCCCAGCAACCATGTCAGAGGGTTCATAAAAGCTGGTAACTCCAGCTCCAGAGGAATCCAATGTGGGTACCTGCACTCATGTGCGCGCGCGCGCGCGCGCGCGCGCGCGCACACACACACACACACACACACACACACAATGTAAAAGGAAAGAAAAGGAGCCAGAGAGATGGCTACACACTCACTTCAAGATCTCACAACTCCCTGGAAGTGCAAGCCCAGGGCGTCTGACAGACATCCGCACCAGCATGCATACAGACACACGTGCACACAGACACACGTGCATACAGACACACGTGCATACAGACACACATGCATACACATATTAAAAATAATGAATTTTTAAAAACAAGCAATTATTAAACTGTACCTCGTTCTGAGGACAAGAAAAGGCAATTCTTCCAAAGGCTGCTGCATGATCAACTGCACCCTTGATACCCTGCAGCTCCAGCTTACACTGCAGAGAAATAAGAAAGTGGGCTGATGCTTTCTGACATATCACACATGTCTACCATGCTTCGTAAGGCTCTTGCCATGCAAGTGTGAGGACCTCAGTACAGACGCCAGCACCCACATAAAGCTGGATATGGTAGCTGGGTCTACCATTCCTAAAGTGTGTCAGGAGGCAGAGACAGGAAAACCCCCAAAGTTTACAGGTTAGCTACCATAAATAAAAACGTAGGCAGTATCAAGTAGTAAACGTTATTAGTGGGATTTATATTCTTCTGTTCATCTGGGTAAACAATGATACACTATGAAGAAACCATGGAGCTGCTTTCATGTTAACCCGATTTATGAACCAAACTCAGGGTAGCAGGCAAGCTGTTCCTCTGCAAGGTCACTCACTTGGTTATCAGCATAGCCCAGCAGAGCCCTCTGCTTCTCCTCGTCCTGCTCATAAATTTTCATTCCCAGGAGATTAGACCAGTAGTTCAAAGACTTCTGGAAATCAGTCACTGCTAGAGTGACTTTTAATACAGGATCTGTAAAGTAAGGAAATGGATGAATGAGGTCACTTCAGTGGGATGGGATAAGGAGGTGCAAACGGGTAAAGTGTATGTAGAATTCAGCTTAGGCTGGGGGGGGGGGAGGTGTGCCTAGCAAGGCTTTCCGTTGGATTTCCAGCAACTCTCTTCTTAGCTAAAGAATTTAGTTTAGGGGCTGGAGAGATGGGTCAATCAGTGGTTAAGAGCACTGACTGCTCTTCCAGAGGACCCGGGTTCAATTCCCAGCACCCACATGGCAGCTCACAACTGTCTGAAGATCCAATTCCAGGGGATCTGACACCTTCACACCAAAGCACATAAAATAAAGTTAAATAAACCATAAAAAAAATATTTAAAAAAAGAATTTAGTTTATAAGGAAAGAATTTTAAATCAATATGAAGAGAAACAACATGATCCAAATAAATGGCAATAAGATAATCATTTGGTGGAAAAAAGCTACATGCTTCAATTAAATAGCAAAATGTATATCTGATGGATTAAAGAATTAAATTTAAAGAATAAACTAAGGAAATACTTACAAATAATTTGTTTCTCATTATTTAATTTTTGTTGTCTCGACAAATAAGCAATGTTAACTGCTTTATTGCAGGGAAGGAAATTGAAACAAAAAATACTGACAGAGTATAAATTAGAAAATTTGTGGGAAAGGATTTGACAGAATGTACCAAAAGTTTTAAAAATGTACTGAAAAAGCAAGTCCATTCTCAGCAACTCAGAAAGCAACTGTGGCTGTGTGAAGGGCTTTTTATCACAAAGGCATTCAACAGTGTTGCCCAGAACAATGAAACACTAGGAACAACAGAACACCCAACAACAGAGGCTGCTTATTTTCTGTAATGAAATGCTGCCATGGAATTCCTGCAACAGCTTATGCAGGGTACATTTATATATATTTTTTATATATGTATGTATTATTTTGTAAAAGATCTCAAAGACAGACTCTAGAATGTTCACAGTATATCTTTGGACACATGGGCACTACTTTTTTCTCCTTTTCTCCTTACTGTCCTCCACCCTGTTTACTTACCTTCTATTCTAGGGTTAAAAAATCCCCCCCCCACACACACTATAACTTAAAAAACAAAAACAAAAAATCCACCAAGCAGCGAGTATATCATGGAAACATGTCATCCTGTGTGCTGATTTTCTGATCCCAACCCTAGCGCTGGTGCCAGAGTCTGAACCCAGGCCCTTGTACATTTGACAAGTACTCTCTCCACCTGTGTAGTAGTTTTCCTTTTCTTTCCTTCTTTCCTTCTTTCCTTCCTTCTTTTTTCTTTCTTTCTTTCTTTCTTTATTTCTTTTTCTTTCTCTCTCTCTCTCTCTCTCTTCCTCTCTCTTTCTTTCTTTCTTTCTTTCTTTCTTTCTTTCTTTCTTTCTTTCTTTCTTTCTTCTTCCCTTCCTTTTTTATTTATTGTAATACAGGAACTTTACCTAGGGCTTCACACATGCTAAGCAAGCATTGTATAATTGAAACTTTTTTGTCCACTTTTTATTTTGAGACTGGCTCTCAACAAGTTGCCCAGATTGGCTTTGCTCTGTAGCCCAAGTAGGCCTTAATGCCTTACCTTAGCCTATAGCCCTCCTACTAGCTGTGATTATAGGTCTGTCTAAAGAACAGTTTATAACTACATCTGATTCATCTAACTATGACAAACTCAGTGTATTCTCCTGTGGATTTCATCACCTCCACCGAGAACTAGCAATGCCAAGACTAACCAAGGTGCTTCTCACAAGGTCTCCTCCCGGCAGATTCAAGTTTATTTTTCTCCACTGATTGCAAAATCACCAAATCCAAGTTCATCAAGAACCTGAATTCAGCGATAAAATACTTGCCTAGCATGCCCGAAACCTTCAGTTTACTCCTTAGACTTGAGCAAACAGCACAACCTCTCCCCAGAGCCAGAAAACCTTCAGGACAGGCACAGGTACGGTCCAAATGGATCAGCAGGAAATTAATGCCTTAGAGGACTTAGCAAGGTAAAGGACAAAAGCATCTTTGGAATGTAGAACTCACCATTTCTAAAGTCCAGGCTGAGTACCTATTTGAAAAGCTTGGGACCGGAAGTATTTCAGAATTTGAAAACCTTGCATGGATTTTCCTGGTTGAGCATCCCTAATCTGAAAATCCAAACACTAGAATGTCAAGCTTACAGAGCATGGTTGCACAAGGTTGAGACTCTAGCACTTGGGAGGTTGAGGCAGTAGGATCTCTGAGTTCTAGGTTAGCCAGAACTATGGGTTAAGACATAATTTTTGTTGTTGTTTTGAGACATGGTTTCTCTACGTGGCCCTGGCTGTCCAAGGACCGAGAGATCTGCCTTCTTCTGCCTCCAAATGCTAGGAGTAAAGGTGTGTATCACTATACCCAGTTCTAAGACAGTCTTAACAAACAAAAAAAATTTTAAATCTGCTAATTTTGAATTTTGGAACAGGGACACTCAACCTGGATTAAGCATACAGAGTATATTAAATCTGATCAGAGAGTCATCTGGTAGACTCCAGGAAAGGTTTGTTCGAAGGTTCCTTCCCAAAATGAATATGGAAGCATGGAGCCTCACCTGCTCCCAGCATCTCATACTGGTTTGGGAACCAGCTCTAACAGCATGAGAGGACAACACAGAGAGAAAACCTGGGGTCTCGCTATGGCTGATCTGCTCAGTCTACCACCTGCTCTGTGAACTTGAAACACATTCTGATGCGGGAGAATTGTCTGTATTCTGTCAATCATATTTTAATAAAACGCTGATTAGCCAGGCAGGCAGTATAGGTGGGAAAACCAGACAGAAAGTAGAGGTGATGCAATGAGAACAGGAGAATTCTGGGAAGCAAGGAGGTTCCTCTGCCATTCCTGTACAGACCACCGAAGAGGCAACATGTAAGCTGTCACACTGAGAAAGGTACTGAGCCCGTGTGGCTAACATAGATCAGAATAATGGGTTAAGATAAGTCATAAGAACTAATAAGTAGCCTGACCTAGTGGGCCAATCAGTTTATAACTTATAAAGATCTCTGTGTGATTGATTTCCCTTGGGACTTGCCGGCTGTTAGGTACTGGGTGGGACAGAAACCCCAACAAGCCGGCCCTCATGTTACAACATTCTTATTGTTCAAACTAGTGTGAGTTGGGTTTGTTGTTTGGGTTATTTGCTCTTGGAAAAACAAAACAAAACAATCAAACAGAAAACCAAAAAAAAACCCAAAAAACCAACCCTAAGATGATGCATTATCTGCAGAACAAAACCAGTCTAGATTCTCTATAGCTCTGTACTAATATATACCTAATGTATATGTAAGGGTATACCTTACCCAGAATAGAGATAAAGAACACTGGCTTGGGAAAGACACATCCTATCAATATAGAAAAACAACAAAGAGAAAGAACTGTGCCCCTGCTCCCTTCCATCTTTATCAAATGTGCCTTTAGCCAGGCTTCTGCCGGGCCTAGGATAATTACCTGTCTGGGGGAGACTTCGATCTTGCAAATAGAACTTATATCCTCCTGGGGCCTCAGTTTCAAAAACTCCTTCTGCAACTTTACTGAGTGGCCACTCGAGCTTCCTGGCATTGCTGACAGCCTGGCTGGAAGCAAGTGTGATTCCCTGTGACAAACAGCATCCACATACATCATTACAACAGAGCTCTTATAGGACAAGATAAGGAGCCAAAAACCCCAGTGCCTTTGGTAAACCACCAAAGATTTAATTGGCACTTTCTTACAGTGATTTTAAAGAGGGTTTTTAGATGTTTTCTCCAAATTCCCCAGATTCAGACTTTACAAATTACAGCAAAAAAAATTTAAATGTCAGTGTTATGTGATCCATTTAATACCAAAGACAATCTCCTCAGCTTTCAAGAACTAAGCAGAAAAATCTTGGTCTTCCTTGGGCTGGCCAGCTAACCATTTGAGACAATTTGGATTTATTCACTTATTAGGCTGACCTTCAACTGGAGCTTTGTTAATTCTGGTAAGTGTCTACCTATATCAATAGCCCAGTTTTGGATTTTAAACACAAACACTTATACTCTGAAGGCATTCTTTAATCAAAGTTCCCGATAGCATATGATTCTGCCTTCTGGGAAGGCCATCCTTGTTCACCGTGGCCTAACTGCCTCTGTCCTGTCGATCCGTCCTCCACTCTGCAGCCAGAGTACATGGATCAAAAGGAGCCTACAACTTACTCTCAAGCAGCCCACAGGCTTTGTCTTCCCTTGACGGCTCTTAGAAAACATAGCATTGTGTACTTTCTTCCCCTTTGAGGCACGGTCTTAACTATGTAAGACCTCAAGAACTGGCCTCAAGAATCATAATCCTCCTGCCTTAGTCTTCTAAATGCTGGGATCGCAGTCATGGGCTGTCATATCCAGTTATCATGTCATTTCTTACCCAGCTCCTACCACCTTCCCTCATCCTCCCTATTACACCGTTTTTTTGTATTTTCTCAAAGCAAGTATTGTCTGAGGCCTCTGAACAGGCCTCTCCACCTAGAATTCTCCTCTCTCCACATGCCTTACTCCCTTCCCTCCTCTGAACTCTTTTTTGTTTGTTTGTTTAAGACAAGGGTTCTCTGGCTGTTCTGGAACTCATTTCATAGACCAGGATGGCCTCGAACTCACTGAAACTTGCCTGCCTCTGCTTCCTGAGTTCTGGGATTAAAGGTATGTGCCACCCCACCCCCTCCTGGCCTTATCTGAACTCTTGCTCCATTGTCATCTTCTCACTAACAACCTTCTCAACTTCAAATTTAAAGAGCCATCTAGGGCGGGGGTGATAGCACAGCAGTTAAGAGTACTGACAGGTCTTGCATAGGACCCAAATTCAGTTCCCAGCACCCAGTTGGCAGCTCACAACCAACCTTAACTTCAAGTGGATCCAACACCCTCTTCTGACCTCTTCAGGTACTACATGCACATGGTACACACACATACATGAAGACAAACACTCTTCTATTTTCTTGAGATTTATTTTTATTAGTTTTAATTATGTATAGATGTGTATGTCTGTGTGTATGTGTGTGCATGCAAGTACAGGAACCAGTGGAGGCTGGAGGTTTCAGATCCCTCCAAGAGCTAGAGTTACAGGTGGCTGTAAGCTGCCTGCTGCTCACTTTTTAAAAGCCAACTTTGTTTCTAACCTGGACTATTAAACTGTCTCTGTCTCATCTAGATATGCACTGGGCCAGAGTGATATTTACCATGAAGTCGTTGCCAAGCTTGTAGTCTCCAATGCCATAATTGTATGTCAGTTCTGCAACAAAATGATCATCCTCAGGCCCAAAGCCCACCATTGTTTTACTCCATTTCCCATCATAAGGCCTGAGGGAAAAAAGAAAGAAAGTAAATGAACCCAGTGGCCACAGGAAAAATCTGCTTCCTACTTTTGGATACAGAGAGGTAGCCAGTCACTTGGGTCCCATAAATTCTAAACCAGGATGAGATGACAGGTGCTGACAGCAGTTATGGACAGCACTCAAGACCACAACCGCACACTCCACACACTGCCCATCTGGCACATATTTAAGGGAAAGATTTAGTTACCTTTAAAAAAATGTAGGGAAAGGAATTCTAAAGGCAGCTCTCGAGTCTAACCTCAGACAATGTCGTTGCATATCAGTAAGCATACAAATCCCAAGGGACCTTGGAAGCTTTCAACTTGCCGTGGATACTTAGCTCAGGAGGTAATAAGCCATTGCTTTACCCACTGCTTGTACTCATTTGTGCTTGTAGTAAAATATGAAAAAATTTATGTCTCTGTTACAACTCCTGGTATAGAGTTCATTAAGCCTTGGGATGCCTGGTTGCCAAAAAGACCAAAAGATTATAATGTTCAGCCACACGCACCTTTGGGAAAGGGAGGGGTGGAGAGTAAACACTATAAATCTGTGTAAAAGCTATTCAACAACATTTGATAAGTTTGTTGAAGCCATAGAGGTGCTGGGATCGTGGAAGCCATTGGAAGTGCTGTCCCTCTTCTCTCTCAGCCTTTCTGCACACAGCTCTTCTGCTTTCTGAGCTGTCTCCTCTATAATACGTCAGCGAATGTAAGCAGTGTTTCCCTGGGGTCAGGGACAGGGCCGACTACGATCTATAGCTGGACTCAGACACCTCCAGAGACAAGGAGCCGAGTTAAACAGATAACTGGCTGAATTTGGAGTACTGGAGAACTGCCTGCTGGATGTGAAGTGCTGTGTGAAACACTGAGAAACAAAGGGCAAGTGAGTCTCCACCGCTGTTCAGGTAGCTTCTTTTATTTCTTGTTTCCTCTTAAAAATTACTTATTTATTTATTTCAAAATTTATCCCACTGTTGTATATTCAATTCTGTGAAAGTGTGTTCTGCTTGGGAGCTATTGAGAACCTAAGATTTTAAGACACAAGGTTCCATACCCATTACACGCAGCTTTGCAGCCTTCTTCAAATTCTTCATGGCGCAGAACCTAGTAAAGAAATAGACTAAATTGTAAATTTTACTTCTCTGGAGTGCTGGGGATCCAAGGAATGTGTTACACCAGTGCTCTATTGCTGAGCAACACTCCTAGCCCTTGACTGTTAAAAACTGCCTCACTGTAGTAGGCTTGTAGCCCAGCTAGTCTCCAACTATAATACTCCTGCCTCAGCTATCTACATGCTGGGATTTCAGGTGTATTAGTATTGTAGATGATGCATTTATACAAACTAAAAGGGCAGACATAAATATTATAATTTGCCAGTTTTACTAAGAGAAACAAACAGAACTTTCAGACTAGATGTAGCAGAGGTAAAACATCTTAAGATGGGCATGGTAGAACACATCTTTAATACCAATACTCAGGAGGATCTTTGTGAGTTCAAGGCCAGCTTGAACTCACAGGGTGAATTCAAGGACAGCCAAGGATACATACTGAGATCCTGTGACCCTCTCCCCCAAAAAGAGTTGTACTCTCAAACAGGTATGAAACCTCTTTGGGGTAGGAAGCCACCCGTATTAGGAAAGCGTGGTCAGCACGAGAGAAGTCTGACTGCAGCGTGTAATGTTGAGCAAGTTGTTTTAGGTCCTAGTCTCAGACTGAGTGTGAGCACAACTACCTGGTGAAAATGGGTAACCTGTTTGAGCACCTAAGACAGAACCTAGAATACAGAAGGCTCTCAGTGTCTCAGTGTCTGCTCCCTGCCCTGCTTTCTCCCCCTGAGACACTGACTCATTATGTAGCACAATTTGGCTTCAGACTTGGTGTGTAGTGTAGGCTGGCCTTGAGCCTCCCAACTGCTGGGATTGAAGGAATAAGCCACCACACACTCAGCTATTTTTCATTTTTGATTCCTACTGCTCCTGTTGAAGTTCCATCACTTCCCTCAAAGATTACAAAATCAACTTTATGAGCTGCTAGTGGTGGCACACCTGTAAGCCCAGCACTCTGGAGGCATTGAGGCAGAAGCATATCAAGTTCGAAGGCAACCTGAGCTACTTACTGCCCCTCACTCCAAAAACACCCATAAAACTTACTGATTTCTTTTCTTAATATTACCATAAAAATCTAGCCCTAAAGCATGGCTTGATGGCATCACCTCCCCTCACTTCAGCACAAACCTCAAAGTGCTTTGCATGCACGACATTCAAGATAAAACCAGGAACAATCCCAACCTGTACGCTCTCACATCCCATCTCTTCAGCTAGTTAAATGCAAATAAACTCAGTGTCAGTTCCCAAATGTCTCACATCTATTCAGGTCTCCTTGAGTAACTCCTCCCCCTAATCTTGGTATGTGGAAACCCTACCTTCCAAGGTCATCTTGAACACAAGGCCCCCATTAATTATTTCCTGATAACCCAGGTTGGTAAATCTCTGCTTTTGTAATTTTAGCATAAAGGTTGCTAATACTTTACAGAACTATATATGAGTCAAGTACCACTACACAATAACATGTTTAATCCTCATAACTTTTTGATCAATGAAGAAACAGAATTATGACATCTAGTGCCACTAACTCTCCAGGATTGTTAGTTACAAATCTCATTTCCCACACCATGTGCTCTAAATGGGAAAAAAACACCAAAGTCACTTGTACCTTTGTTGACAAACCTTAATATGGTACTCTGAAACAGCAGGAAGGGGTAGGGGTGTGTGTGTGTGTGTGTGTCTGTCTGTCTGTCTGTCTACCACATGTCAGATCTCCTGGAGCTGGATTTACAGATGATTGTGAGCCACCCAACACCAGCGTGGGGAACCCACCTTGGATCCTCTGGAAGAACAGTAACCACTCAGAAAGGCCGGGCCATCTCTCCAGCCCATACAAAGCAATATTCCTATGCGTGTTGACTGATTAATTTGTGTAACTCCCTTTGTACTCCTCACCTTCTGTAACATCTCTGCACTAAGCTGGATTCTTGTGCCTACAAAGTATTCTGCACTGGTGTGTTCCCTACTTCCCTGACTTACCAAGAGCTCTTCCATAAACCTCACAACATTTTCAGCTAAGTGGCCCCTTTAGAACCGTAGCGTCTCAGAATGTTTCCAGGTACTAAGAAGAAGACTTACTATTGACCTCATGCTTAAATCTGGGCTGTCCAGAGGACAGTCAGATATCGACACAGAGAGCCTGAGTAACTATGAAAGAGACCATTCGATCTTGCCCTGACATGGGACGTTCATGTAGTGAGATGGTGGAGTGCTTGCTTAGCATGCGCAAGACCATGGGTTCTATTCTCAGAACCTAAACTTTAAATCACCAGCCCTGACCCAAGCCAAATTTTGAATTTGCTGATCACACCCAAATGTGTCAAACCAGAACAGGCGGGACACTCAGCCTTGTGTTCTCCACAGCTGTTTCCCTGGTCTCTGCCGTCTATGCAGGGACCACTATGGCACCTCCGCTGCTGCCCGCCCCTTTCCTGTTGAGTCTCTACAACAAGTCCGTCTGTCGTTCCCCCCTCCTGCTGCCCCCATTCTTCCACTCTAAAACTCTGTAAATGTTTCATCTGCATGTTTCTATTTCCTCTTACAACGCCTAGTCATCTGACACAGGTCTCTAAGAATGTCCTATTTGTTTCTCTGTTAAAATAATGTGACCACAATATGTTTATATAAGTGTGTAACTGTGTTTTCGTTCTGTGAATTTAAGTTTTATGTACATGTGTGTTTCCAGATTACAACAGCTCTAGAAATTCAGCTTATATTCCCAGTTTAAAATACCAGGTAATGGTACCTGGTTTTCAAGTGCCTTCATAGATCTGAGATCATGGCACCTTAATAATAATAGAGCTTCTAACAGAGACATGTCAGCTTTTGCAGCACCCTTGGCTTCTCCAAGAAGACAGAAGATCTGCTGTCTCCAGGCTTGCTCTGGGCTTGGCAAAACCACCCACACAGAAGCAAAAGAGGCCTTTTACCACTCCAGCTTCCTGGATGCTTCACCTGGGAAATTGATCTGCTCATTCTGCCAAGACAGGGAGACTAAATCTTCCCCCTCACAGGAAAAATCTTTGGGCCTGGCAAGCACTGCTTCTAAGGCTGATGTTCTCCCAGGACAAGGAGAGGATTCGGGATCGCCTGCTAGCTAAAAAGCTGTCTCATGTTTTGCTCATTTATTCCTCCCAGATCTGTCTAAAGGCATTTGACAACTCAAGGCACTGTTCTTTAACAGGCTTCATAGTCCAAGATTAACAGGTTTCAATCTTCAGAGGTTCAGAGTTCCAATTTCCTCTAATTGCCTTCTAACCTAAAGCAGTAGCCTTTTGCTCTGACACCAAGACAGAAAATCTGTTTCAGTTCTCTTACAGGTTCCTGGAAAGTTCTAATGCTACAAAAGACTCAGATCTGATAAAAATCCAGGATTTTTAATTTTTTAATTGTTTGACTGTTACACTAACCCCAGCCAGTTTTAAGCATATTTTGTAGATCACTCCTGCTGCCTAAGCCAAGATCAAGCTACAAAGTGCTCCCTGGACAACATCAAAAGCACCTGTACCAGCTCCTGAGACTTCACCATTGGTACCAGCTCTCCTAGATCAAGGACACCTGCCAACTAAAATCTGGTTTCATCTGCTATTGTGTCTCATCGTATGGCTAGCCCCACTTCATAGGGCCAGTAATAACAATATTTTTTTCTCCTAGACACCTGCCGTCTTACCTCCCTCAAGAAACAGATGCCTGGCATCTCCAGGATGACAGTGAACAGGATTCCTTTCCAGCCACACCACCCGCTGGGCGTGAACCCACCAACTTTCAGCTCTCCCCTCTCACATGTAGTTCCATGCCGCAGAAAGTAGCCAGACTTGGGGCTGGTGAGATGGCTCAGTGGTTAAGAGCACTGACTGCTCCTCCTAGAGGACCCAGGTTCAATTCCCAGCACCCACATGGCAGCTCACAGCTGTCTGTAACTCCAGTGTGCATGAAATAAAGTTAAATAAAGTTTTTTTTAAGTAGCCAGACTTGAGTCTATGCCCTTTTTCTAAAAAGAGCCTAAAATGTTGGTCATAATTATCACTTCAACTTCCTGTCACCCCTATATCCAGAGTCTGGAATGTTAAGTTGGGCACCCTAGCCCCTGGCATCCCTCCCAGCCCCCTGGCCTGGGAGTTGCATTGGTCTGGACTCCAAATCCCAGCATGCCAGGTCCTGACCCCGCTCCGGGGGTCCTGAAAGAGCTCTGCTTAATAAAACATAGGCATTTTAATTCGGTTTAATTTGACCTAATTGGATTTCTTTGTGTCAGCGGTGCGGCTCGTGTTAGGGTTTTGTCCTAACACTCTCGTGAACTGGAGGGGAGTTTAATAACGTTTTGCCTGTCAATGCTCCTTCACGACAGACTACAAGCTCCCCAAGACAGGAGTTTAACACATATTTGTGACGGCCTGTAGACGATGGAACGTGCGTAGACAACACAGCTGGTAGATCAGTATCCTTGAAAGGCCTCCCAACCCGAAAATGGGGGCTTCCAAAAGTTGAAAAACCTGCAGTGCCGACCCCTAGCCGTGGGCCAGTCAGCTGAAGTGGCTGCACACACATCGCGTCCTCCCTCCCAGGTGTGGTTCGCGCCAGCCCCGCTCGCCCCGCTCTGCACCTGCATCCCCAGGACATCTCGAAAGAAGTGCACCGTCTGGAAGCGGTTCCCCACTTTGAATACGAAATGCAGAGCTCGACGAGTGGCCATGACTCCCACCGCGAAGACTGAGTCCCATGCAGAGCACCACCCAGCTCACACCGTCGCGTGACGTCACTAGTACGCGACAGCGCGCTTGCGTGAGGTCGCCCGCGGTGTAGCCAAGATGGCCGCGCCCGCGAAGGTTACGTGGTGTTCCATGAGACCGTTGCTGCGGGTGGTCCAGGCTCGGGACCTCGACGCGCGGCGCTGGGTCCGGGCGCTGCGGCGCAGCCCGGTGAGAGTGCTGCTTCCCTCTGGACAGGTGGAGGAACGGAAGCGTGCTCCTGACAAGCAGCCTCGCAAGGCGGTCCCTGAGGCCACTTCTCAGGAGCAGCGACTTAAACACCCTCTTGAGACATCCCCATCCCAGACACCTCACTCCTGGGAAGAAACAGGGCTTCGCTATGACAAGGCCTTTCCCGGGGACAGGAGGCTAAGGTAATGTGTCTTGAGGCTTGTCGACCATTCCCGCTTCTCTTCCTGCACCACAGTGGAGCCTCTGGCTCTTAGGTTTCTACTGTGGAAAAGAAGGGGGGAGGCTTTTTTGAGGTCTGTGCCTCCGCCAAGCTCTGCGTTTCTGTTAGAACTACATGTGTTCCAGGGCGAGAACGTTAATAATCGCTCTTCTCCGTTTCTATCTGCAGCAGTGTCATGACAATAGTTAAGTCCAGGTCTTTTCGGGAAAAGCAAGGGAAGATCCTCCTGGAAGGTCGCAGGCTGATTGCAGACGCTCTCAAGGCTGGAGCTGTGCCGAAGGTGTTCTTTTTCAGCCGTCTGGAATACATCAAGGAGTTGCCGGTGGATAAACTGAAAGGTGTCAGCCTAATTAAAGTGAAATTTGAAGATATCAAGGATTGGTCCGACCTAGTAACGCCACAAGGAATAATGGGTCAGTGATTTACAGTATATGAATATCCAGAATTTCTTTTTCGTACAAGTGTACTATTCTAGACTTTCTTCTCCATACTTGTCTTAAGGCAACAGATTTTATTTAAATCAAATTTAAAATGATATTGGCTAATCTTAGATATCTGAAAATATAGGCATTCTCAGGCTTGTGTTTTAATTGTATTTTTACTGACAACTGATTCAATTTCTCACTGGTTTGTTTTGTTTTTGGTGTGTGTGTGTGTGTGTGTGTGTGTGTGTGTGTGTGTGTGTGTAGCCCTGGCTGTTTGTAGGTTTCTACTGTGGAAAAGAAGGGGGGAGGCTTTTTTGAGGTCTGTGCCTCCGCCAAGCTCTGCGTTTCTGTTAGAACTACATGTGTTCCAGGGCGAGAACGTTAATAATCGCTCTTCTCCGTTTCTATCTGCAGCAGTGTCATGACAATAGTTAAGTCCAGGTCTTTTCGGGAAAAGAACGTTTGTAGACCCGGCTGGCCTTGAACTCAGAGATCAGCCTGCCCCAGCCTCCCGAATGCTGGGATTAAAGGTGTGCATCACCATCACCCTACTTTCTCACTGGTTTTTATTGTAGTGCTTTTTGTTTATTTTTGACAAAATTTCATGTAGTCCAGGCTGGCTTAAGACTACATGTGTAACTGAGGATAACTGAAACACTAATACTGCTGCTTCTGCCTCCTTCCTGGGGAATCACAGGCGTGTGTACCAATGTGCCCAGCTGTTTGTTTGTTTGCCTTATGAACTTTAATCCCAGCACTCGGGAGGTAGAGGCAGGCGAATCTGTGAGTTTGAGGCCTGCCTGGTCTACAGAGTGAGTTCCAGGACAGCCAGGACTACATAGTGAAACCCTGTCTCAAAAACAGACAAACAAACAAAACAAAAAAACCCGAAAAACAAACAAAAAACATTTTACTTACTTTGTGTTTCTATGTGCATGGGTAGAAGACAATCAGCTTTTCTCTCCACTGTGTGAGTCCTAGGCATTCCTCTCAGGTCATCAGGCATGACAGCAGGTACTTTTACCTGCTAAGCAATCTTGGAGAATTACTGCAGGTTCATCTTCCGCTTCTTGCCTAGTTTCTCTCTTTCCCCCAGATACTGCCCTCAAAACTGTACACTTTCATAGGCAGTGCAGAGATCACTAAATGAGAGAATTTTCATCAAGGAAACCACTCGGGGCTTTCATTTTTTCTAAGCTCCCTAGCTGTTTGTGTCTGTGTGTTAGAGTGAGGCTAGAACGGTCACTGTAGGAATCGATTCTACTCTATCTAAGCTTGCCATGCTTCTGACCTCAGCAGACCTCACAAATGGCTCAGTCCTCCGAGCTCACAGCTCCGTCAGGATGCAGCCCTTGCACGTGTCTTCGAGGCAGTACTTCTCTGGGCTGGGCTGGGCTGTTTAGAAGGAGAGTCATTACTTTAATGAGCTTATTTCCTGCGAATAGTTTTTAAATTTTAAGACAGTGCAATAAAAGACATCTATGTGGCTAATGTTTAAATATTTAGGGTAAGTCTACAAATTAAGTAAAACAAAACCCCAGTGGGAAAATGGAGAAAGGTAACAGCATCAAGTCAGTTTGGGAAAAAGAAACATAAAGACACCTAATGTAAAGGGGTCACAAGTAGCCAGTGCATGCAGAAGAAGTTTACCTCCCTAGTAATCAGGGCAATGCAAATGAAAATAGTCAAGTGCTGTTTTTCCTATCAAAGTGGCAAGAGTTGAAAGTAAATATGTCCTCTGTTAAGCAGGCTTTGAGCGAGACAGCAGATATTTATCATTTGATAGGGATAGAGTACAATAGCAGTTCATGCTATTTATTAACATTAAGAGAATACATGCACTGTTTGTCCATTTCACTTATAGGAGTTTGTCCCAGAGAAGTTTCCAGACTTCTACAGAGTCCTCTGTGGACACTCACTCTAGTGGTTTTGTTGAAAGGGAGAAAATTTTAAATCTTTAACTGTCAATATGAAAAGAGCTAAACTTTGACACATCATATTACAAAATAATACAACATTTAGAAAAATACAGTAGCGGGGGCTGGAGAGATGGCTCAGCGGTTAAGAGCATTGCCTGTTCTTCCAAAGGTTCTGAGTTCAATTCCCAGCAACCACATAGTGGCTCACAACCATCTGTAATGAGGTCTGGTCTCCTCTTCTGGTCTGCAGACAGAAAATTGTATACATAATAAGGAAATAAATAAATATTTTAAAAAAATACAGTAGCTACAAATATACTGACATGGTAAAATTTTTAAAGATACATTGAGTAAGGTGAGCAGATTACAAAATGAGAGTTTTTTTATTTGCTTATAGATAAAGGTTATATAGGTGGCAGTTTTAATTTTAAAATGTTATATGTATGAGTGCTTTGTTGAATGTATGTATGTGTACCATATGTGTGCCTGTGGCTACTGAGGTCAAAAGAGGGTGTCAGATCTCCTGAAACTAAACTTGTGAGCCACTGTGTGGGTGCTGGGAATTAAACTCAGTTTCTCAAGAGCAGCAAGTTTTCTTTTTGAGATAGGATTTCCACATGTAATAGCCTTGGCTTCAACTCTTTAGACCAGGATGGCCTTGAATTCTCAGAGATCTACCTGCCTCTGCCTCTCAAGTGCTGGGATTATAGGTATGCACCACCACCACCTGGCTGCAGCAAGTATTCCTAATTGCTGAGCCAACTCTCCTACCCCTATAAGCCAATTTTAACATTTGGTTTGGCATCCTGTTTTTGTTGCTTCTCGAAGTGCTAGAATCAGCTCCAAAGCTGTCTGCATGCTGGGCAAGTGCTGTACCACTGAGGATGCCCCAAACCCTTGTTCTTATGATAGTGTTGTTATGTAGATTATGATGGCCTTGCAGTTCTTCTGCTTCCAGCCATTGCCACCACACCCACAGTGGTTTTTGTCAGTGTTGAAAAAGCGTGGTAGAAGTGCTGGTAGAAGTGCCGATGATGTAGGTGGGTGCATAGAGTACAGAAAGGAGACAATTGAGAAGCAGATCAAATAGGATGGGGTTAACACTGGTAGAAGTTTTGTTGTTTGAAATTTTGCAGTCATAGTGTATTCCTGTCTTCACTAGGTAATTGTGACTACATAAAGAAGGATAAATAAACAAAAAGTCAAGCCATTCTCATGCCCACTCAAGACAAGCAAATTTCTTATGTTGTTTCTTCAGGGATTTTTGCCAAACCTGACCCTGTTAAGATGACATATCCAAAGACTCAGCTTCACCATTCGCTGCCTTTAATGTTGATTTGTGACAATCTCCGTGACCCTGGGAACCTGGGGACAATTCTTAGATCTGCAGCTGGAGCAGGCTGCAGTAAAGTCTTACTCACCAAAGGTAAGGACACCTTTTTTTTGTTTTGTTTTTTTGTTTGTTTTTTTCTTGTTTTTTTGAGACAGGGTTTCTCTGTAGCTTTGGAGCTTCTCCTGGAACTAGCTCGTGTAGACCAGATCGGCCCCTCAAACTCACAAAGATCCACCTGTCTCTGCCTCCCGAGTGCTGGGATTAAAGGCGTGCGCCACCACCGCCCAGCCACCTCTATTTTTTTTTTTTAAGGTTTATTTTATTTTTAATCATGTGTATGTCTGTGTGTGGGCAAGTGCAGGTGCCTGCAGAAGTGAGAGGTACAGGATTCCCTGGAGCTGTAGATAGGCAGTTGTGAACTGTCCACTCGGGTTCTGGGAGTCAAGCTCCCGCTTGTAAGGTTCTCTGCAGGAGCAGTATGCACTCTTAACTGCTGAGCCATCTCTCCAGCAAGGCGAAAGCATCTCTTCCCCAGTGGTTTCGCTGCTAAGTGAGTTCGGGTTCCTGACAGACACTCGTGGCTCTGGCTCTTTGATCAGCCCTGGGCTAACTGTGTGCAATACGTTAAATGTCAATCCCTCATCTGTGAAGTGGGAATAATAAAATCTTCCTCATCGTTGGTCTTTGTTTTTTTAAGATTTCTTGAAATGATGCAAATAAGGATTCAGTAAATGTTGCTTCTCTTTTAAAATTATTTTGAGACCTGCTGAACTGTTTCAGAGTTTTAAGTCATTGGGGTGAAGAAATAGATTCCAATTCTATAATCTACATTAATTGTTTATATGCCAAATTTAGCACTTGGTTTCAAATCCTGTGTTTATCTTAAGTTTTCAAAGTGTTGGGTATATGAGCCCTCTGGGTGGGGGGCATCCAGCTCACAAATAGCAACATGGAGACTTATTAATTACAAAACCTTGGCCTTAGCTCAGCTTGTCCCACTAACTTTTATAACTTAAATTAACCCATTTATTTTAATCTATGTTCTGTCACATGGCTTGCTACCTCATCTCTCAGTGCTACCCATGCTCCATCCTCTGCATCTGGCTGATGACTCTGTCTTCTTTTTCCCTATACCTCCTGTCTAGCTATTGACCATTCAGCTTTTTATTACACCAGTCATAGCAATACATTTTCATATGGTGTACAAGTACCCCACGACACCCTTCCTGACCCTTGAGTTCTGAGTCCTGTGGAAGGAAAGCTGTCACCAGAGTGATTTTGTGTCCTGGTACATCTTTCTTAGCCTTGGGGAAATGTAGTTACACAAGTCACACAAATTAACCTTATTACATGTGTGTCTTTTCTCACCAGGAGGGATTAATAGGCTTGTTTTTAAACAAACCTGGCTAGCAGTTGAGACATGTCAAAAATGCCTGTTATACCCTGGGAGGGGAGGGAGCATATCACTCATCAGAAACACCCAAGCTACTATTAAATATAAACTAATAGTACAGCCATTGCTGAGACCTGCCTAAATTGCTCCTTTCAACTCTCCTGTGACTCACACTGTCCAAGTATGGTTCTCTGCAGTGTGAGACCTAGTTGCTGGTGTTCCATTTTCACTGCCCCACTCACTCTGCTGCTGAGTGCTCTGATAGCAGTTGTGGTTTTGGGAATGTGTTCATATAGCCTATACCGTTTTCACTTGTTTCCATTGGCTGGTATGAAGGAGGTGAGGAAAGAACAGGATATTCTTCACCAGGTGTGATGCCTGGCATCAAGGTTATGAGGAGGGGGCTCTCATCTTTTCCTTACTCTGTACTGGATGAAGGAGTGAAACTAGACAGCTGCTCTCACAAATCTAGGCCCATCTAGTCCCTTTCTTCACCTTGGCCTATAGCCCAGCTCCCATCCCTGGTTCCCTGCAATGCATGGTGGGGGATATGTCTAGGCCTGGGTACATTCTCTGTGTCTTAGCCTCCTCTGAGAGTTAGTCTGAGTGATACTACCTTAAGTTTGTATTTAAGTTTACTCTTAAAATAACTTGTCACAGGGAAACCTTATGAGATGGTGAGATGCCCTCCTTAGTGTGCCTGTGGTGAGAATTGGCACAAGAAGAAGTCAGTATCTGCTGGGCAACCAACACAGAGGAGCCCTTACTGGATGTGACTGTCAGAATAGGTTCCTCTGGCTGCCTCACTGCCTTATGTGGAGGGCCTGAGGCAGGGACAGAGCTACCACTTAGTTTGGGCTCCTGCTTTCTCCTGGATTGCGACATGAACTTTCTACTTGATTTGCCCATTGTTAGTAGAAGGAGTCTGCTCTTGTCCAGACTGAACACTGAAGACAAAGTATTTCTTAAAAAAAAAAACAGTCAGATTCTGTCACTGGTTTGCTTAAATCTTTGGTGGCATACTCTTACTAAATTCTGTACTCCTCAGTCTAATACACTCTACTTCCATTATGCTGGCCACTGTCTGGTTCCTGCTTCCTATTCCACCCCACCCTGCCTATCAGAGGCATGCTTGCTCACCTCCTGTCTCTTTGTCCTCTGCCTGGACCTCTCTCCAGCAAGATCCTCTGTCCTGTAGGAGCCAGCTCAGTGTCATGGTCTCTTAGATGTTTAGTGTTTTTTTCTGGTAAACCTGACTTTGTATAGAGTTGGCTTTTAACCCCATTCATGCTTTCTCACTGATACTGCAGTCACCTGATTAGTGTTTTGCCAGTACCATCACCCAGTTGACATCTCGAGTCCCCAGAGGTCTGTGGTGATATTCTAGTCCCTGTTGCATCTTCTGCAGTGCCCGGCACTGTGCACGATGGGATGAACAGAGTCTATTTCCAGCACTAGCAGCAGTCAGTCTTCTAGTCCCTTTGCTGCTTAATGTCATTGAATGGGAGGTTCTTGCTCCCAGCAATGCAGAAGGCTCTAATGGAAAACTCTTGGTTTATCTCCTGGTTAGAATTAAAGGGATTTACTTCAGAGTTCCCTTTGTAGTCTAGGAAGGGTTTGTAAAGTCACAATTGTATCTTTTGTTTTCTAGGCTGTGTGGATGCCTGGGAGCCTAAAGTGATCCGGGCAGGCATGGGAGCACATTTCCAGGTGCCCATTGTAAACAATCTGGAGTGGGAAACGGTGCCTGATCACTTGCCCCCTGACACCCGAGTCTATGTGGCCGACAACTGTGGTCTCTATGCTCAGGTTCAGACATCTAATGAAGCTAGTGACTGGACATGTGATCGACGATTCCTGAAGTTTCGCAAGTATGAGGAAGAGGACCTAGACACTGAAACCAGAAAAGACTGGCTTCCCAAACTCGAGGTCCAGAGTTACGACTTGGACTGGACAGAAGCACCAGCAGCTGTGGTGATAGGTGGGGAGACACATGGAGTGAGCCTGGAATCCCTGCAATTGGCGGAGAGTACTGGTGGCAGGAGACTGCTGATCCCTGTTGTACCTGGAGTGGACAGCCTGAATTCAGCCATGGCTGCGAGCATCCTGCTCTTTGAAGGGAAAAGGCAGCTGAGGATAAAGGTGGAAGACTTGAGCAGAAACAGAAGTTACCACTGAAGGACCACAGAAATCCTCAGTGGGAGGGTGTCTCCAGCACCTGCTGCAGTGGAATGATGTTAGGAGGCCAGCCAAGGTGATAACATAGGAGCTAGAAGGTAGGCATTGCCGCCATTATGTGGTTACTGGAAAAATAGGAATTTCTATTAGTTTCTGCTGATCCTCATTAACTAACAAAGGTCAAAATAATTTTTTTTAATTGAAAAGGGTGTTTGCCTTTATTTGGAATGTAAATAAACAAACAGTTTTGAATAGCTTCCCCATGAGCTGTGGATTTAAAATTGTAAGTACACTAATTTTATGTCCTCAGTGTTGTAAGGAAAAACCACTGAAATCTTATTTCGATCCCAGCACATCTGCCTACACGGATAGCAAAAAACTCACCAAGTCCTTAACAAACTCCACTCTGGGTTTTCTAGATGGAATGCAGGCATTGATTTTTTTATCTCCATTGAGGAGACACCCCTGCATGATTAAGATTCCTGGCATTCCTTTTTGTTTTGTTTTTGTTTTTTGAGACAGGGTTTCTCTATGTTACAGTCCTGGCTGGCCTGGACCTCACTCTGTAGACCAGGCTGGCCTTGAACTCATAGAGATCTACCTGCTTCTGCCAAGGCATGCACCACAACTGACTGTCTAAATTCCTGATATTATTAATGCTCTGTGAACACAAAACATCCTTTTTGTGTCCCCAACAATCACTAATTATGAAACAAACCAGACAGTACTCCTCGAGGCTCCCACTGTACCTTAATAGTCACCAGAAAAGCATTTAGAAGAATTGTCTCTCTGATGTCAGATCATTTAGAAATGCATAATTGTCTCTTACTCCACCAGTCTCCTGTCCCTTCATTTTATTGTTCTGCATGTCAACCACAGTCCCTTTGATCTGAATCCTTTCCACATATATTGAACATTGTGAACCATGTGCTCTAGATCCTCTTGATGAGAAACCTGTGCATAAGATTCCATGACATGTACCTTATTAGGGTGATGGGGAAAGAAATGGGTGTTGAAATACTGGGAATAAGTGGGCTGTGTGCTGCAGACACACCGGTAACCCCACAAACTCAGCACATTTATTATATGCAATCAAGGATGCACACAGTGCACATACACTCCTACACTAGGGTTTTAATTCCCAGTACCAGAAGCAACCTTATCCGTAATGACAAAGGCAAAGTCTGTCCTCCAGGTCATAGGAACAGGCTTGAAAACAGACTCAGCAGGTTCTTGTAGCAAAGGAAACTTTCTTTGCCTGCCTTTTGGCCCTGAGTATATCCAAAGCTCAGGACAAAGTTGCTTGAATCTGTCTCTAAGTATTGTCATGGAGTCATACATAGCATTCCAGAGGGGTGGGATACAGCTCATGGGTCAGCTTGCTCAGCTTGGCTGTGTGATGTAGAAGGTTCTTCGGGACAAGTAGAGAGAGATCATTGTGATAGTAATTGACCTTGGTAAGCTGGGAGCATTGGCTCAGGGCAGGCTCGATCACATTGAAATGGCAGCCCCTCATGCTACATCCAACTCCAGGGTTTGCAGGGTACTTGTGATTCTCTCAGCGAGAACCCCAAGGGGCTTAGGGCATAAAGCAGATAGCACTACACCACTCAGGTTCAGATGTCTGAGTCACAGATGTTCAGGCACTTGCTCAGGTAACCCAAGTCTGACTGTGAAAGGCAGCAGCCAGTGATGGGCAGGGTCTCTAAAGGGGTCTTCGGCACCTGAGCCACTCTTCAAGGTGGCCTTATAAGAAGTAGCAATCACTTATGTAGAGATTCCGGAGATAGGGGAGTTTGGAGAACTGAGAAAGCAACATGCTTACCAATTCCTGCTGTGGGGCAATGGACAATGGTCTTTTATCCTATCACGTATTATTTTTAATAAAATGCTGATTATACTAGGCAGGAAGTATAGGTGGGGCAACAAGAACAAGAGAATTCTGGGGATAGGAAAGACTTGGTCTTCAGTCATGACCCAGACACAGAGGACACAAGATGTGACTGCCTCGCCAAAACGTACCAAGCCACATGGCAAACACAGACAAGAATAATGGGTTAATGTAAGATGTTAGAATTAGTTAATAAGAAGCGTGAGCTAATAGGCCAAATAGTTTATAATGTAGGCCTCTGTGTGTTTATTTTGGGACTAAATGGCTGTGGGACCAGGTGAGACAGAAACTTCTGACAACAAATTCGTGCTCTGCAGAAGCAGCAAACCTTAAGGACTTCTGAATTCCCTCTAGCATAAGCATGTGAAGATTTCTCATCTGCCCCAGGTAAGGGAAAAGGTGTACCATGGATCCAAGCCACCACTGACTTAGCTGCAGCCCCCGCCCCTTTCTGACCCTTCAGCTCTAGTAAAACGTTGGGAAAACCAAGTGAGCAAGCAGATTCCATGTGCTCAGTGGCAGAGGCCTGGCTTTGGGGTGTTTCAGAAGAGAGTATCAGCAGTTTTCCGTTTCAGGGTGAACACTGTTTAGCCCTGCCTGCCCAGGGTACTGCACACATGTTTGGTTCCGAGGCCCTCAGTCCAATCTGCTTTTAGAAACCAGAAGAATACAAAGCCTTTTACTTTACTGTTGCCCACAAAGGCTTGAACACAACTGGCAGAAATAGCAGCTGAGGAGGACTGTAATGGCTGTCACAGCAGGCTGGGTCTAGAAGGCAGCTGGGAGGAGTCACCCCACTCCACCAAGCTTGCTGACATTTAGTCTCCCTCTCAGCACCTTAGAAACTGCTAAAGCGGGAAGCACTAACAGGAAGGCAGTACATCTCGCCAGCATAGAGCCACTTTCCTGCACTTTGTCTCCCTGTGTTGTGTTACAAAACAAAAATCAATGATAGTGCCCTACATCTTCAAGAAGAATGGGAGAGGGGGCTGGAGCGATGGCTCACGGGTTAAGAGCACTAGCTGCTCTTCCAGAGGACCCGGGTTCAATTCCCAGCACCCACATGGCAGCTCACAACTGTCTATAACTCCTGTTCCAGGGAATCTGACACCCTCACACAGACATACATGCAGGCAAAACACCAATGTGCATAAAATACAAATAAATTTTTTTAAAAAAAAAAAGAATGGGAGAATGCAGAAGCACTGGCTCAGCGCAACATGAGGCCCTTTGCCATCCTGGGGACAGGAGGGGTGAGACGTGTACTTGTCATCTGCTCTGTGGTCACCGCAGTCACTGTTAGAAGTTAGGAGGAGGAGGGGCAAACTGTCCTTTTAAGTGACTGTGACTACAGGGGAGCACGTATGGCTAAGTTCTTGCTGAATATGGGGAAGGGGTGTCTACTATGGCTTCCAGAATCACCACTGGCTGCTGTACCTGCCGATTTCTCTGGATACTGCTAGCCAAAGGCCTTAGATATTCCCCCTCCCCCAGAGTGGTCTGTCCATGTAATTTTCCTGCTGCCACAGACCTCTCTGGCCCAAAGCACCTGGGCATCACAGATCCAGTCTGTTGCTGGCACTTGAGGTAGAACAAATGGCCTGGGTGCCATCTGTTTTTCTTCTTGCTCCGGAGGGTGTTGGGGAAGAGTAGACATGGGTAGAGGTAGAAATTTGGGGGGAAAGGTTAACCTTTGCCCACCATGGCATCCTCATTTACCCTGCGATCGGTGAGTTGCTGTTTCCTGTTCCATTATATTCTAATGTTAAATCACTTGGCAGGAATGCATTTTAATGATGCCCAATTTCTCTGTGTTCTTTAAAGGTTTCTGTCTAGACAAAACTGTCTTTTGGAGCCAGGCAGTGGTGGCACACACCTTCAATCCCAGCACTCGGGAGGCAGAGGCAAGTGGATCTCTGTGAGTTTGAGGCTAGCCAGTTCAACAGATCGCGTTTCAGGACAGCCAGAGCTACACAGAGAAACCCTGTCTAGAAAAACAAAACAACATTAACAAAATTGTCTTTCTGGAAAAAAACAACTAGTTCTTGCTGATTGAAAGTGGTAAATCACTATCATTATTTCTCATTTTTGAGAACAAGGAATGGTTCTATCACTGTTTCCCAGGGAAACAGGACTAAAACTGAGCAGCAGTCCATGATATGAAAACTGCCAGTGGCTGGAAGAGAAGCATTGTGACAATGTGGCCAAGGCTCCCGCCTGGCTTTGCAGTGAGCCTAGCTGTAGCAGTGGCTCTGGCCACAAGGTGGCGAGCACGACCTCAGAAAGTGTTTCTCAAACCAAAGAGTTGGGACTTGCCCTGGGTTTAAGTTGTTAAATGGAGTCCTGTCTCTCTTTGCCAAAGATCATTGAAAGCTTGGATCTCAGCTCGTGTGAAGCTCAAGAGAATGTGGACATTAACAAGAAGAGGCAAAACTGGCACAGTTTCCAATTCTAGTCTCTGGGAGAACACTGGTGTACCAGTGCGTTCGGTCGCGGGGAGCTGGCCAGTGCTGCGGGGGAGGGGGGGCACTCTCCTTCATCCTTGCCCTCATCCAGCTGCTGATTGGTGGGAATCTGGTCACCTGGGCATGGGGTAGAACACCACTGCAGATCTTCCACCGCTTGCTCTGGAGTTCACAGAAACTTCCGATTCTCTGCCTCCCAAGCTGAACTTATCTTGGGCCAAAGTCCCAAAAACAGCATCTACCCAGGATTCTCTGACCATGGGTTGTACTAGAGGCCACGAGGCCCCAGCCTCCACCCAGCTGCCTCCCCAGCTGCTCTGTGGAGCTCCTGTCCCTTGGGCTCATCTTGTTTGGTTTAAGGACGTATGTTGCTTTTAAACTACAACCCTGTCCTCTTCTCCCTTTCACTCCATGAATGAGCGAACACACAAGTGAAATAACCTAGGAGACAGATTAACAGATGAGCTGTTTGTGAATGGGGCCATGTCCCATCTGAGCAGCTGAGGTCACAGCTGCAAGCCGGAGTCCGGAGACACTGTTGATGCTCAGGGGCCCCGTGTTCTGGGGCTTGGCCCTGGGCTTCCTCCTCTTTGTATAGAGACTCCCAGCTGTGTCACCCAGAGCTGGGGTGGTCCCTCACCAGGGTTGCTGCTCGGTGAATGGAATCCATCAAAGGTCGGGAGGTGGAGCTAGTCAGAGCCGCAGCAGGGGTCACTCCACTCCGCCTTCCTCCTCGCTCATCTGGGATGAGGAGGGACAGACCACAGGCCCAAAGCCCTAAGTAGGAAGGGAAGACTGCAGGAGTCACTCCACCTTCCTTGCTCATCTGGGCTGAGGAGGGACAGACACACTGATGAAACCCTGAGTAGCGGCAGGTGGGGGGGGAAGACTGCATTTTTAACTGTAGTCCATATGGTTGATATTTGATGTCTGAGCATCCAGAACCCAGCCCTAGCACCACCGAGGCCTTCTTCGGGCAGCACATTTGCTTGTAGGGATGGTGGCTTTTAAGAGTTGATACTCATAAATAAAACCTCAACTGTTCTTCAGAATGAGTTCTACCCACATCAGCTAAGGTGGGCCTATGTGCATGTCTAGACCCGCCCATGGGTGTCCGCATGGGATCCTGTGTTGTAGGGATGACTTCTGACTCTGACGGACTGCATCTGGGAAACTCTTCTGTCAGTTGTTTTGTCGGGGTGTGTTTATCAGAGCTACAGGAATGAAACCAGGAAACTTGCCTTCACCTTTTCACCATAAAGGGTATGGAGAACTCTTATGTTCCGATTCCCCTGAAGTGGAGTTCACAGCCACAAAGCAGAAACACTATATAATTGCACGTACAATCTTTTGTTACTGGAAAGCCTACCACATATGCCCACAGGCCGCTGCCGTTAATAATGAAGTCAGTAAACAGTGATCCCGAGAAAGTTCCCTAAGCAGCCTGCTTAGAGGCTTTAACAATAAGGATGCAGATGAGGTAATCCCGTTAGTATAACCATTGTGGATCAAACTTTGTAAGGTCCTGGTGAGCTTGGGGTCTCCTCTCAGTCCCTGGCCCCACAGTGAGAGTGGAGAAGGGCACTCGTGAACCTTTGCAGCCCCGGGCATTGCCACCCTACCATTTGTACCTCAGTGGCATTCTGGTGCTGAGGCAGGCACGGGTCTGCCCAGGCTGGCAGAAGAAATGTCCCTGGGTATAGAATGTGACCACTTCCGCACATGGGGCCAGATGTTAGCTCAGGCTACTCCCTGTGTAGCATTTTCACATGTCCTCACATGTCCATGTTTTCTCTCCGCTCCCCCTAAAAACTGCCATTGCAAGTCCCATAGACCTGTTTCCAGCCCTGCTCTGCTGTCGCTCTCCTTGCTGGCTTCAGCTTGCCGCTCTGAGTAGGGGAGCAGGAGGGGAACAGCTTTTTAGTGCCTTTAATTAGGCAACAGGAAAAAACAAAGTCTGGCTAAAAATTACTACTTGAAGCTTGCCAAAAAGCTCCGTATGCTGGAGTATGCGATGGCCACTGGTTTCAAAACCATGCGGTGGGGCAGGACAGAACAGATACCACCTGACTCTTGGAGAGGAAGCTGGTTCCATCTGCCCCTTTCCCTCACTACCCTCACACGTCCTTCTCCTTGTATGGATTTGTTTATTATTTTTGGCATTTTGAGACAGTGTTGCCTTGAAGTCCAGGCTGGTTTTGAACTTATGACCCTCCTTTCTCCCTCCCTAGTGCTTGGATTCCAGGCTATCCTTTGATCTTTTATGTATGAAGGCAGGTGAAATGTCTTCTCTTGCTGGGCATTGTAGCTCATGCCTCTAGTCTCAACACTTGGGAGCCTGCAGCAGGAACACTGCCGTGAATCTGAGGCGAGCCTACACAGTGGCTGAAGCTACAAGGTGTTTTCTAGGCCAGCCTAGGCTTTCGAGTAAGACTTGGTCTCAAAAAATAAAGAAAAAGTGTGCCAGGACATGGTGGTGCACACCTTTAATCCCAGCACTCAAGAGACAGAGGCACGTGGATCTCTGTGAATTTGAGGCCAGCCTGGTCTACAGAACGAGTTCCAGGACAGCAAGGCTACACATAGAAACCCTGTCTCAGAAAACCAAAAAAAGAAAAAAAAGAAAAAAAAAAAAGGAAAAAAGGATGTCTACTGTGGGAATGGGCTCTGGAGGTCATTTTGAACACAAACCTGGGAATTATACAGTGGCATTTTTATAGCTACCTTTCCACGTCGAACTGCAGGGCATGGCGTTTCCCTGGCTGCCGGCGGAAGCCTGTGGATGTGTCGCAGCTGGTGTTTTAGCCTGTTTCCAATTAGCAAGGAGGTATCTTGGAGCTGCTTGGTGGGAGCTAGCATGCCACCCACTTGGTCTGCTGCAGTAACCTTTAGGGATTGCTCACTGGTGCGTACGAAAGGTTCCGTCCACGGCACTTTCCTCCCACTGTGGCAGCCGCACAGAGCTAAGCCTTCCCAGTGGTCCACTCTAAAAGGGAGCTCTGCTGGTGCAGCCAACTGACAGGAGGAGCTAGTGTTTCCGGGGAGCCAGTCCAGCACAGGCCACCAAGACAACAGTGATTGGCAGGGCTTCCTGACAGACCTTTCTTCTGCCCTCAAAGGTAATTAGCTGACGAGAGGGCCACCATCCCTTCCTTCCAAGCAATCAGGACACAGGGCACAGACAGAAAGCCTGTTCATTTTCCAAGGGAGAGAGTTTGTCTTGTTCCTCATCCCCCTCTCAGGAGCACTGGCAGAGAAGCCCCTAACCCCAGGAAAGAGCTAGGCTTGGGCATCCCATCCCTTGCTCTACTCTTCCCATATCTCCCCTTGGAGAGGTCAGTGCTCAGCTTCCCTGTTAGGAAGGACACAGCAAAGTCTGTGAAAGGTCTTCAGTTGGAGAACTGAGCCTCTAATCAGCTTCCTGCCTTCTAAAAAACAATTAGAGAAACAGACAGCCACGTTTATGTTTAAGGGATGTGTGTGTGTGTGTGTGTGTGTGTGTGTGTTGAATTCAGGGCCTTACACAGGCTTGACAAGCATCCTACCACCAAACTCTGTCCCCAGTCCCAGTTTATTAGATTCTTAAAAGTTCTAGAATATTTTCCCTCCCATCCCAAATTGAGCACTCATTGAGAACATCTTCATTAAGGCCAGGGACAGGAAGAACGATGTGAAGGTTAAGGTCCAGAAGGGCCTGCTTTATTTCTTTCTAGGTGATTGCATTTCAGGCTGCCAACATCCAACCGACTAAGTACCAACTAATGTTGTACCTCTGAACTACAAATCAACAATCCAATTCAGCAAGGAACAATTGTGTGAATAGCTTGTTGGGAGAGGATGGCTGGATTTTCCAAAATAAATGGCTTGGGCTGGTAAAGTGTTGAGTGGAGCCGAGGGTGAGGCCCAGGGGCTTTAAAGCCCCCGGCAACCAACTGTGATAGATTAAACTCCTGGGGATCTCTAGGTGAAAGCCCAGATTCTAAGGACACAGCTGGCACTTCCATTTTTGTGGTGAGTTCAGCTACCTGGACTGAGCAAGGGAGGTCAAGGCTGACCCCAGCTGATATGCCCTCTGCCCTCACTCCACTAAAGCACAACCTTTTCTGCAGGTTCCTAGGGAAAAGAAAATTCTCATTGCCTTTTGGATCCATTTGAAAAGAAAATGGAATAGGAAGGAGCTGCAGGTGCCTCCCCAGAGGGCCAGTGGCCCCAAGGACAGAACCAGCCCACAGAGAGACCCCTGACAGCTGATAGCACTTCTCCAGGAACTCGGGGTTCAGTCTTGGGAAGATGTCCAAAGGGGAGAATCCATTACCAAAATTCCAAGCCAGTGGGAGCTGTTCATATGGGCAGAAACGTGGGGATGGTCAAGAGCAAGGAAGAAGGTTGGGGAGATGAAAAAACTAATCACACAGTAAGCACTCTATGAACTGTTAGCGTAGCTAGTCATTTTCCCACCAAAACAAACACCCATAAGTTTCCTTATAGATTTGAAGGCCCCCTGCCCAAGAACCCACTGACACACTGTTTTTCCCTCAGACCAAGAAAGAATAGGTCCTTCCAAAGCATGCTTTCACCAACAGCTCTCAGCTGATGTCCACTGAGGCCATGGGCCTTCTTCTGTAACTCCCATAGGTACGAGTGTCACAGGGAGGTCCCCTCTGGCTTGGGGTGTGTGTACTGACCCCAGAGTCAGAGCCCCAATCCATTGTCCCTGCTTGTTCACTTAGCAGAAAACACTGGAAGGTCCTTCACCAGGAGCTAGTGACCACGAGAGTGTGGCTGTCCTGGTGTTAGCTGGCTGTGCTAGCCGGCCGTGCCAGCCTCACATATCCCGAGCAGTCTCCAGACATGGGTTCTGCTGCCATCGTGAGGATGTGCACCCTTGGGTGCTAGCTGAGTTGTTAATGCAGAAACAAGGCACCACAGAGGTTGGACACTTGGGTTGTGTGATTCAGGACGCGCTGGAACAGTCCGAGGGCGGAGGGGAGGAAGGGGAGGAAAAGACTGAGTCTTAAATACTGTCTCAGGAGGCCAGAGCCCACTAGATGGGCTCTGGTTTGAGCTTTTCTGCTAGGAAGTCATTCACAAAAGTCTCCACAATGGCTGGGGTGATCTCTTCTACATCCATCACGTATTTGGCCCGGGCTGACATGTCCAGAATGGTGAGCAAAGGTGCCGCCTCAGGCAGGTTGGTGTAATCTCGCAGGGAGTCAGTCATGTCATCCTGGAAGTCACCAGAGGGGCAAGAAAACCAGAAAGTTTTAACAGGAGAGTTCCCTGAACCCAGTCGCCAGAGAGCATGGAAGCGAGCAGTGCCAGCATCCTGGAGTGATGGGTCCTAGGGAAGGATAAGGGCTCCACCCAGCCTTGGGCAGAAGCTGGTCAATTTCCTGTACCCCCAGCCAGGAGGCAAACCACCGTCCTCCACAAGCACAAAGGGAACTTTAACATGCCCTCTGCTTTTTAAGATCATCAAATCCTAATCTGCAATCGGCTCTCCACCGTTTGCTGCCCGACTGTGAATTATCTGAGGCCAGGCAGGATCTCAACAAAACCAGCTGACTGTCTCCTGGGCCCTACATGGAAGGAAGGCAGAGGTGCCCAGTCAGCCTGGTTGGGCACTGCATTTTCTGCGAAGAAAGCTAGCACTTCATGCATCCCCGGCTGCTGTCCCAGTGAGTTCCCTGGGAACAGACACCCCTCATCCAGACAGGCAAACACAGAAGACAAGGAAACGCTTTTGTGGAGAAGCAACTATTTGAGAAGACCTTTCTTTCACGCTACAGACCACAGGTGGTGGCTAACAGGACACGGGACTTACACTGTACAACATATAATATTCTAATTCCAAGGAAAAATTTTGAGTTGCCCTGCAGAGAAAGGACTTGGGGTCTTCCTGGCCTTAAATGGGGGTGAACAGGAGCCATAAAACGTAAGCTTACTGGTTCCTCAGATAAAATCCATTATGTGCCCAGACCCCAAGGAGGGCTGTCAGTGACATCTTCCTTCCTCATAAAATAGCATGTGCCTCCCAGTAATGCTGGGTGCTTCCACATCTTGGGTACTTACACGGATTCAGCCCTCATCTTAATAAAAATCCGTCATCATAAACAGAGGGAAGCAGCTGGACAAATACTGCTCACCTCACCCCTGTAGGAGGCTTGGACCAAGCCAAGAGTGCCAGTGCCTCCTCTGGCTCCTTCGGAACAAGCCAGAGAGATGAAGTTTAATGTCCATGAAGGCTTCAGATTAACCACTCCTTGTCCCAAGGGACAGGACTGGGACAGAAAAACAACAACAGGGCTCTCTTAGCCCCGGGCCACAGCTCAGTTGATTGATATCCGTGTCCCATATGCTCCATCTCCCTGTCCTGTGCCCCCCGCCCCCCGTCCCAGGTTATCTTGCATAAGGACAGAGGGCTGGACCAAGTCAGCCAGGACTAGAGCCTGGGTGGAGCAATGGGTGACACAGGGGGCTCTGCCTAGCTTTCTGGTCCATGAATAATGCCCCCAGTACCTGTCCTAGACATCAACTGGTCCATCTGCCCCTGGACTCACAGCAACCTCACCAATTCTTTCTCTGCTACTACTTTCTATGTGGCCTTGGCAAGGGGCATCATGGAGTCCAGGCCCCATCCCTAATGCCTAGGATGCTAGAAGAAACTAGTCTTCTGTGCTCCCAGTCCTGCCTGGGGAGAGTGTCCTTCCCTTTTCTCATCTAGGAAACGAGATAGTAAGTGTATGGTCCTCGTCAGAGAGGTGAGGTACAACGGAGACTAGCAGGTGAAGTTCCTGGCAAGGCGCCCAGGGCACAGAACACTCACAAAAGCTTCTCAGCTGTGCTCCTGAATCCCTGCCCTGCCCCCAGCCTGGCCCTTTCTCTTCTGCACCCATCTTTTCTTAGGAGTCATTCTCCAGGGGTTAGAGTTTAAGACATGCAGAGCAGCCTTGCTGGGCTTTGTGTGGAGCGGCTGGGAGCCCTGGCAAGAGCCTGTGAACCCTCTTTGTTCCCCTCCACCCCAGGCTTGAGTAGGGCAACTGGAGCTGCCTGCAAGGGGCCCAGCAGGGCAGCCAGGGGCAGCTATTGAGGAGATGATGAATGGGTGGCTTAGGGTGTCTGGCTTCTCCTGTTTGTCTTTCTGGGCTTCTCCTGGGATCCAAACACAGTGCACAGGCTCTGGCCAACTGGAGGTTCAGACCTGTGCAGAAAGGGCTGCGGGGTGGTCTCATAGAGTCCATTGATGTAAGCCTCAGAGGGGTGCTGGGGTGGGGTAGGGAGATAATGAGCATGTGCAGAAGGAGCCAGAAGAGCGCCTGCGCTGCTGATCACGGACGGCCATCTTGCAGAACACGGGTGCCTATAGAATGCAAGCTCCCACGCTCCAGGGTGGTCAGGCACCAACACAGGGACTCTCTACTCTTTAAGAACCCACTTTCTGACCCTGGAAAAGTCCCTTGCTCAGTCTGGCACAGTGAGAGCCTTCAAGGGCTAATGCCTGGGCGCAAGAGATGAGAAACAGCGGCAGCTTCCCACCTCCGCAAGCACCTTCAGCTGCGTGAGTGACCTAAGCCTAAGCCCTGGGATGCCTAAGTCCGTGTTCAAGCCGGTGGTGCAGCGGGACTAGCCAAGCTGACACTCGGCAAAGCACGGGGGCTGGTTCTGACCCGGCACTGCGATGGGAGTGAGGCTGGCTGGCTGATGTTTGTGACACTGTTCTCTCCCAGTGCGTGGGGAACAGTCCTGGGAAGGTCTCCTAATATTCCGAGGCTGCTGAGTGAGAAGGAAGGGAGGGAGGAGAGAGCAGGGCTAGGTGTCTGATGACTAAGGACACACCTTTCCTCTTACATCCCTATGGGGCACAATCAGCTCAGACCCAGAGGTCCCTTCAAACCTCTGGAGGCCAAGATTACTCATGTCCTGAAAGTACCCACTGCCAGCCCTGCCAGGGACCGGGCCTATCTGTACTTACCTCCCCGGCCACAAAGAACAGCAGAGGGGCCTCCTCTTCTTTGGCTTTGTACTTGGCAATGATCTTCTCAGCTATTGGCTGGATCAGCTGTTTGGCTGCCTCAGACTCTCCATCATCCTCAGAATCTGTGACACGGGAGGAAAGGACGAGAAACTCTGGATTGTCAACAAGTGGTACCTGGGATGACCCCAGGGCTGGGCCTGGTCCTCACTGGGCTCACAGGCACAGACAGGCTCTGGGAACGGGTCCAAGCCCACCTGCCAGCACGCAGGTGGAGCTCTCACAAAGCTATCCCGGAAGCTGTGCTGCTCCCACGCCATCGCCTGAGTCCCTGGCAGCTTTTCTCCCACTCCCAGAAAGAGAACCATGACTGGAGCAAGGAAGCGAGGACACAGTCCCCTCTGCAGCTCTGGTGGTGTTGGGACACCACAACTGCTACCAGGCCTGCCCAAGAGGGGGCACAGAAAAATACGAGGAAGAGCCACACACGAGGCTCAGGCTGCTGAAGTCTGTGGTCAAGAGCCTGTGCGGCTTCCTCGAGTGGTAAAGCAGGGGGAGAACAGGAGTCTACCCAGAAAGGCCGTACTGCCCAAGAGACCCTATCTAATTCACTCTGTGATACTACCCAACTTGTTTGCCTCTCCGGGACTTTGTTTCCACATTTCTGGAGAAGACCAAAATGGTCTTAATTGCCCCCAAGTTCAAAGCACTTTCCAAACACGGTCCAGGATGTGGGTGTGAAGACCCACAGCAGGCTAGACAGCTCCACTGCCCACAGCAAAGGTTTCCCAAGGCTGCTTCTTCCCAGCCGGCCTTCCTACCCAATACCAGATCAGTCTGCTTAGCAGCTCCCATGCTAGGGACCAACCAGACCCCAGAGAATAGGGTGTGAGTGTCCTCCCTCAGAGAAGCTGTTGAGGGTACTCTAACCATGAACCTAATGGAGCAGTTCAGTTGGAGGTGACCAGCAAAGTCCCGTAGTTCTTGAACATAGGGTGTGAAAGCATCCTGGGTCATCCTACCAGAATGCAGGGATACTTTTCTGTCTTTCTACTTGGTCAAGAGGCATAGCTTCTGAGGCTGGAGGAGGAACAGGGGCACCCCCCTCCCCAGCCCAGTGAACCTGGGCCAGCTCTAGTGGCCCCCTGGAGTTGTTCATTAGAGCATAAAAGAGTGGCAGAAACAGCTTGGGATGAGCCTTAGCCCGAGGGGGCCCCACCCCCTGCAGCTGCTATGCAAGCAACCCCCCTCCTTTCCCAACAAAGGTTCTGTTCATGGGGGGCTGGGAGCATCCTCCTGCCTGACCTGTTTGCCCAGCTGGCAGCAGGAGCAGCACAGAGGGAAAACTGAGCAGTAGTTGCTCCAGATCACCGCCCGCAGGGGCATAGCCATGAATAAATCATTGGGGTCAAAAGCAAGGCTCCTGGGGAGACAAAGACCCTAGCTCAGCACTGTTAATGACAGAGGCTGCAGGGATAGCCACCACCCATGAGAGGTCCATTCTGACCTGTCCCCCACTGCTCCGTACCTACAAAAAGGACGAGGCAGGGGCCTTCGTTGAGCTGCACAGCGTTGGAGTCCGAGAGCTCCAGCACGGGCTTCGGGTGCCATGGGAATTCCCTGCAGTCCTCATCATTGAGCACCTCCACCCGGCCCTGCCGAGTGATCACCTCCCCCTGGGGGTCCAGCACGATGAGAGTGGGGATGCCTGCAAGAAAGACAGAGCACTTATGTGGCCGCTGTCCTGAGCCAGGGTAGAGCCTGTCTTCCAGACCGGGGACATACACATACATAGTCACAGCAGGATTCCTGGGTAGCCCTGGGCTGAAACTAAGCACGGTTGCTGACTAGCTCCAGAACAGCTCTGGGTCTGTGTGGGGTCACTCCATGGAATGCAGAGCCAAGCCTGGGTCTTGCGAGTTCTTGGGGGTAATACTGTGAAGGAGCTGGAGCCCCCATCTTTCCCAGTTCCAGCAACAGCAACTGAGCGACAAAACACAGGAGCCAGCACTCCTGCGGTGTGCACAAGGTTTGGGGTCAAAGGCACAAAGACGCGCGCGCATGCGCGCGCGCACACACACACACACACACACACACACACACACACACACACACACGGGAACTGAGCATAGGGTCTTGGCACATAGGTGCAGCCTATCAGTCAGTGGTGGGCATACCCTAAAGAGACCCCCAAAGGTAGAGCAGGCCCCCCAGGTTGGCAGAGAGTCTAAAGCAGACAGAGGTGGCATAAAGACATCCACAGACCCTCCCACACAGTGCATGGATACACACAGAGCAAGACAAAAGATGTGAACAGGGTCCTTATACAGTCACCAGGGCCACCCCAAGAGTCCCAGTGAGCAGGGATGTGAAGGAAAGGGAAGAGCCTGGTTCAGGCCACAGCCCAAATTAGGAGGCAGAGGACAGCTGGGCCACAGCCCTGCTGCCTGAGGAGAATCCAATACATGCTAAGAGCAGTCCCCAGAAGGAACAGGACGTGCATGTCTGGACTGGAGCAGCGAACACACAGACCGCTAGCCTTTGTAGCACATACACTCTCCCTATAAATCCCCGAATGAACACCTGGGGGGAACCCTAACCCGCTTTATAGCTACATCTGGGCTTGCCACCTCCTTGCTCTTTGTACCCCGCTCCCCACTGCTGCTCTTCTGGCCAGAGCCACCCCACACACAGAGTCTGCCTCTGCCCTGACCTTCGGGGACACTTGTCTCTCCACTGGTATCTGGTCCCCTCCCTAGTAGAGCTCTCCAGGTAACCCCCCTTGGGGGCAGACCAGAGCCTGAATTTTATATGAAAGCCACAGCAATTTAATATTTATAAGCTCTGAAGTATTTGGTCAGTAATTTGCTCCACTGACATTTTACTCCTCCATGGGGTGTGCAGCGAGGTACCAGAAGTATGTCCCTGGTGTTCTGTAACCTGCTGTGGCCGTGGGCCCAGTGGGCACGCAGTGGTGGGACTGTCTTCAACAAGAATAAACGGTCCATTTGGTTCACAACTATTAGAAGCGGTAGCTGGATGGGCGTGACGGGGAACAGGTGAAGAGAGCCCAGCTTGTGGCTACCATTCCTCTGTTCTTTTAAGTCTTGAACAGGAGTCCTGGGAAGTTGTCCTAATGACTACCCAGAGGCCTGGACCTATGCTGGCTGTGTCTCCACACAGAGGATTTAAGTCAGTGGCCCAAAGGGAGCCTGGAGCTGGAGGCCACACGGGACAGTCTGGGACACATGAGTGATCCACACTGCCACGTCCCCATCCCTAAAAAGCCTTGGCACAGGTCTTTAATTTGAACTGGTATTTCGGAAATTGGGCAATTCAGAGCACTGGGTAAACCAGAGCCCGCCCACTGCTATGATTAAACACAGCAGTGGCCCTGTTTTTAGCCTGGACTCAGGATCTAGGAAGGGCAGGCAGGAGCAGAGCTGGGGAAGGGAAGGGCAGACAAGCCTGCCAGCAGGGAGTCTGCTTCCTCTGTCTCTCCGTGGAATTACTGTGGTGGGATTCATCTGCTGCTCTCTTGAGTTCTGTGGGGACCAGCACAGGAGAGCAAGGACTCAGGCTGGCTGCAGGGGAGCCCTCTGGCCAGGCTCCCTCCTCTCCATCCCCTTAGCTCTGAAAAACTAAGAAGTACCTCTCTTAGCTTCGGATCTTTGAGCTTCACCAAAATCCATGTCTAGGAACCCAAGGCCATGAGGTCCTGGGATAGAGCAGTGTGAGGAGTGTGACTACGGGGCATGGAACACACCTAATCAGACCCGGACAGTAACCGTGCTCCCTTGTTCACCTTTGTGTCTACCTTTCCCTTTTGGTGACCTTGGGCTTGACCTTAGACTCCTCTAAGGATGGACTCAGAGAGCTGGTTTAGAGAAGGGGAGCTTGCCTCTGAGGTGTCTGCTCTGCCCAGCACAACATAATTGCCACCTACTTAGTCATCCTCACAGGCAGTGGGGACCACTACAAGACCACCCAGCCATTCCCAGTGGGCTGTGGCTTTGTCTCCAGGACACACATGGCCTTTGCCAAGGGCTCCTCTCCCAGCACCTGGCTTGGGCCAGGGAGGTTCTGAGAACCACAGTTTCCCAAACTACTTTCCTCTCTCTACTTCACTCTCTGGAGTGGTGGCAGATGCTGGGGGTGTCAGCACTCCATTTTTCCCCTCTTGGGCATTCAGTTCCTAAATCAGGCTTTCCCAAGTCACTACTTCAGAGAAAACAGGGTGCAGCTTTGGGAAACTTCAAGGGAACATCAAATTGTTCATCAATGCGGTCATGCAAAATTCCTTCCCCATCCCCCACTCCCATCCCCACCCCAGCTAGGGGCTTCTAGGGGAACAAAGGAGGCAGCTTATCACTGCTGGGCCCAGACTTGTTTCCCAGCAAAGCCAGCTGGGAGGGTTGGGGGAAAGGTGCAGATTCCTGGAGTTCTAAGAAGATCCCGGGTTCCCTTAACTTCTTTCAACCTCGTTTCCAAAAGCTGCCAAATGGGGATGTCAGATTCTGTCTTACTTGATTATAGGGAGGAATAAAAAGATGGAAATGTAAAACATTTCAGCAGAGTCCTGGGGATACTGTACGTGTTCCATAAGTAATAGCAAATACTATAAGCCCACTCATGGTTTAAAAAACCTTCCCAGAGAAGGCAGAGGCACAGAGGGTAGGAGCCGGGTGGGAGAGAAGCAGAAACCTCCACCAGGGTGGAGAATGTTAGCTAAGGAATGGGAGGTATGAGTAAAAGTCCCAGCAACAGCAATGTCTGCCAAGCAAGAGGTCCCCTTGTGAGCTGGGAACACACACACACCACCATTCCCAAAGAGGACTCAGCCTAAGCCTTCAGCTCTAGGAAGTTGGTGCTGGAGTCCCCTCCACAATCTCTCTCAAAGCACAGAGAAAGAACAAGGCCTACACCTTCCTCCTAGGGAGACACACTGGAGTTTAAGACACCTCAAAACAATGCATAGAGTCCATCCTACAGTTTAATCTGGTTGTTTCTCTGTTGCTAAGGAAACATTTTGTGGGGATGGGAGGATAGAGGTGGGACAAAGAAGCTGAAGGGGTCCAGGTACTGGAGGAGGAAAGGAGCCAGGAGGGGAAGCACTTAGCTCTGTCTGCATCTGGATGGCAGCATCCAAAGGGGCTCCCAGACCCTAAAGACCAATGGGAGGCAGGAGGAGAAACTGGAGAAAAAGAAGAAATGCAAGCTAGGGCACACTGCAGGGCACGATGCTGAGAGACCGTGGAAATGACTGCCGGGGGTGCAGGCAGTTGGAAAGGGTTGTGATACACTAAGAGAAAAACTCAGACGGCACAGGGCTATATGTGCGAGTACACTGCAGCTATGTGTAAGTATGGGAACAGTGGCCGAAGGGACTCAGCAACGTGGGAACAGTTACAGAGTAAAACAGGAGGCCAGATGAGATGGGAGATAGGCTGAGTTTAAGTGACGTAAAAGGTGGGCTTTATGTTTAAAACAGAAATCAGAACTGAAGGGCAGTAGGGCTGGGGATGACAAACCAAATCAAACCCTGGCAAAACCCCCAGCCAGTTCCGCTCATCAGATGTCTCTCCTGCGCCCAGCCCCAAAGCTCTCCTTCGCTCAGCAGAGGGCAAAGGAGAGGGCCGGAGCATCTGGTTTAGGTGGCGAAACCCAGAAAAACTCAACTCAGGTTAGAGAGATGGGTTTGGCCCAACTAGGACTGGGCTAGAAGATAGCTGCTCAGTCTGCACCAAGAGACATGTATGGCTATGTTCTTAGAAACCCAGAAAACAGCCGGGCAGTGGTGGCGCATGCCTTTAATCCCAGCACTTGGGAGGCAGAGGCAGGCGGATCTCTGTGAGTTGGAGGCCAGCCTGGTCTACAAGAACCAGTTCCAGGAACCCTGACCTAGTTTCCAGAGAAACCCTGTCTTGAAAAACCTAAAAAAAAAAAAAAAAAAAAAAAAATTAAAAAAGAAAGAAAGAAGGAAGGAAGAAAAAGAAATCCAGAAAACAACCGTCAGTCAAGAGTGCCAAGCTCAGTCAAACTGCCCATCAACACAGGAGCAGATAAGTCAGTCAGCACAGTTAACCGATGGAGCCCTTCCCAGGCCTGAAAACAAACCAACTAGATATGAATATTAGTGGGGATACACTTTAAGACCATAATGTAAGTGAAAAAAATCAAGTTGGAAAATTACATTATGACGGCATTTAGAGTATGCGTCTAAAAGATGCACTAAGGAAGCAATACATTATTCATGGGTTCATATGCATGCAGGGAAATGCGGAAGTGGTTTATGAGGTTACGAAGTAGATACAGGGTGGTGATTCCCAGGGGAAGGGAGGCAGAGGAGTGCAAGGGCCTTGTCTTTGTCTATAATGCTTCCCTTACTCTTCCTTCTTTCTTTTCTCCTCTGTTTTTTTCCTTCTGAGAGAGTTGGGTATGCTGAGGAATAGACACAGGACCTGAATTCTATTCTAAATATCTGAACCAAGTCATAGTGCAGTATGGGTGTTTATTGCATTGTCCTCTGTTCTTGCCCCTATCTTTTTTCTTTTTCTGTGCTCACAATTAAATGCAACAAACAAAACAGAACACCAAGGCCGTTCGGTGGATTCCCAGGCTGCCCCGGCTGCCCTCTGCCAGCAGACAGGCAGATCTACACAGAGGCGCCAGCCTTTTGAATACGAAGATTTGTCTAAAAAAAAAAAAAAAAAAACCCGCCAGCTCAGCCACTTGCCCTCTACTGATTGAAAAGACACAGCTCTGAAAATGTCGTTTTTATGTTTATAGAATGCTTCAAGTCCATTTTCTGAAGGAAGTAAGGAAGAGGGCAAAGTAAGGGGCAGAGAGGGGAGGAGGGAAGTGAGAGAGGAAGGAAGAGTGAAAGATGGCCTGAGCAAGGGGAAAAAGAAACAGAACGCTCTATGTTGGCGACAGCAAGGCTCTACGTATTAGCCACCCAGTTCCTGCCTCCCACAGGCTGGGGATGAAGGATAGAGGGAAAGGACAAAAGCGCCTGGGTCCCTCGCCCAAGACAGAAGGGCCCCTAAGCCTCCTCGCAAAAGAACATGGTGTTCTGCGATACTCTCCAGCAGCCCCGGGTTACTTAGACAATGGCTAATGGGATTTGCCTTTTGCCAAGTGTGTCTAAATGGTTCCCTTAGAAAGGCATTTTTAAACAGCTTATAGGCCCCCGATTCCCCAGACTGTACAGAGCACTGGGAGCAGGGAGGCCTGTGGGGAACCCGGCTCTTTCAGAGAGACAAAGGAGATGGAGGGAAGCCAAATGCCAAATCCTCAGCGAGCCGGGGTGGCCCCATGATGACTTCACACAAACCCAGGGCTGAGTCCAAGGCATCTAAAGGGAGCCAGTGACCAGGCCACTGGCAGCTGCCAGACTTTGGTCCATCTAGCATAGGGCAAACTTGTCAAGACCTGCAACATAGCTACTCTGTAACAGAGCACCTCACTGCCTGTGACACCTCAGCTAACTGTCAGCATTTGGTAAGGCCACTCTGGAGGAAGACTCTCTGGTGTAGGGACACTCAGAGGGCATACTCCTTTTGCATTATATATTTTCACCCAAGCCACTCAAGACAATAGGGAGGACCTGGGTGACTGTCAGATCAAGTCTCTCTCTCTCTCTCTCTCTCTCTCTCTCTCTCTCTCTCTCTCTCTCTCTCTCTCCAACGTACAAAGACCAGGTGGAGGTAGCTCAGCCTGGGTATAGCTTAGGGAATGTTCCTAGCACTTCTCTGTAAAGCTACTTCATCAGCCTGGCATAGCATGACAGCACATACCTATAACCCTAGCACCTGGGAGGCAGAAGCAAGTGGAATATTATTACAAGTTTGAAGCCAGCCTGGTCTACATAGCAAGTTCCAGGCCAGCCAAGGTTACATAATGAGACCCTGCTTAAAAACAAAACATAAATAAATAAATAAATAGATAGATAAATAGATAAATAATAGAGTTGTGTGCCCTGTGCCTGTGATCTCACTGGAAGGCTGACATAGAAAGGTTACTCTGATTTTTAGGCCAGCCTGGGTTATGTGGTGAATTCCAGTCCAGCCTGAGCTGTAGAGTGATACCTTGTCTCAAAACAAACTGAAACAAAACAACCAAAGGCAGGAGAGCTGGCTCAGCGTTAAGAGCACTGGCATAATTCCAGTGGACCCAGACTTGAGTTCCAGAATCCACATGGCGATTGACAGCCATCCATAACTCTGGTTTCACAGAATCTGACTCCCTAGTCCCCAAGTAATCCAGAGATCCACCTGCCTCTGCCTCCTGAGTACAGGAATTAAAGGTGTGCACCACCCCTGCCTGGTCCAAGTAATTTTTAGAACATGTGAGGAACATGAACACTCACAAAGTAAAACCTAGAGTTTTGTTTGGTTGCTTTGGTCCTACTGAAACTGAGTCTCCCTATTTAGCTTAGACTACCATGGCACTGGCGCCCCTCCTGCCTCTGTCTTCCAGATGCTCGGGTTACAGGCATGCACCACCATGCTTTGTTTCAAAGATGTTCTTTCTCTGCTAAAAAAGGAGGCCAGGATGTGGAAGCCCAGATGGGTAGGTTTCCGTCCAGGCTGCACAGAGTTCAGGCCTGGGATGCTTACCTTGGATTCCATACAGTCGGTTGAGACGCGACCGTCGGGCCTCATCAGTGTAGGGGACAGCGAGCCATGGCATCTCATTGAAGTACTGTTTGAAAGACTCCTCCGACCTACAGAAAGATGTGGAGAAAATGTCTTTCTCTTGTGTGTATTTCTACTCGATCCTTCCCGCCATTACTGTGGCACTACAGGGTGGAGGTTCCTAACATCAAGCTCCTAACCTAGCGCCTCAGGCACCAGGATACAGGTGTTTGCTATTCTGCCCCTTCTGCTGTTCACCAAGAAGCAAATGAGTCCATCCACAAAGTGGCTCCCAAACCATGCCAGGCCATGCCCACATTCTACCAACTACGCCTATGCGCCACTTTTCATCGTCAACACAGACACATTTGGTTTTTAAAAGGTTCAGACTGAATACACACCACGATTGTGCTCCCGTGTATTCCTAGTTTGTATGCAGAGCTGTGGTGCGCACAGAACTACACACTCGAAACCTATGACTGTGCATACGAGAAATTTTAGGGAAGGTAAAGACACTGAAGTTACAGAAGCACATTAGGGCTGGTTATGGCGATATGCGATGACCAGGGCAAAAAGGAGCCTTCTACGTGATGGAAATGTCTGTATCTTGACTCTCTGACAATAGTGACATTGGGTAAACATGTGGGGCAAAGCCCAGGGAACTGCAAACCTAAAATGGATGCAATTTATTTGTATAAAAATCGTGTTTCAATGAAGATGATACAGTTCAAAGCTTTAAATGACTTCAGGCTTGTCTCCAGTCCCTTGCACTGAGACCAGGAACTGTGGGGTGGGACCATGAGCCAAGAAATAGCACAGGAAGTACAATGTAAATGCTACAATGTGGCATCTTGAGAGTCTCTGTGGCCAGGACTTCAGCAGGCAGAAACTCCTAACATCTGTCTGGATCCTGACGGGAGCGCTAAGCTGAAGTCTATGTATCAATGAATGGACTGGTGAGCGCAGAAACCACTGAGGCTAAGGCAAGGCTCTGGGATAAAAAATTACACCGTCCTCAGTTGGGTGATTGATTGATTGATTCCTTCCTTCCTTCCTCCCTCCCTCTCTTTCATTTTTTTTTTCCTAGACAGGGTTTCATTGTGTAGCCCTGGCTGTCCTGAAACTCACTTTGTAGACCAGGCTGGCCTCGAACTCTGCATCCCAGAGTGCTGGGACTAAAGGCGTGCACCACTACTGCTTGACTTAACGTGATTTCTTCTCCACACGCATTAAAGTAGCCTTAGACAGAGTGTGTGGCCAGGTTGAAGAAAATGAATACATATCCACACAAAACAATCACATCGTGCTAGTCTCTAGCTTGCTTCCATCCTCCACCCTATATTTCCCCTTTACGATCTAGAAAGCTGAACCAAAACTGCAATCTTGATTTCAGCTGACCACAACCTGGACTGAGACGTGCCTCAGTGTTTGCTGCAAGGTTTACCTGAGTTACTATTCCAGATTTGTCTTTCCCGGACCCTACTCTATGGCCCACACTGAGAAAAAAATATGACATAAAAGAAATGGGGAGAAGCCATTATCAGAAATGCGGCATAGCGTGGACACTTCAGGGGTACACAGTACCTGTCTGCGCTGACGAAGATGATCTCGAACTTCTGGCCTGCTTCCTTAATCTTCCGGTAGGATTCCACCAGCACTCGGGTGAGGCTCCGGCAGGGTGGACACTGAAAGACAAGCGCCCCTGCCATGTTACAAGTCTTCTCTACTTCCAGCACTGCCACCGGGGGCCAGCTGAGAAGGGTAGGGCTGGGACAGCAAAATCCAGTTTATGCAAGAGCTAAGTAAGCTTGCATCTCCTTTTGGCAATCAGTAGGCACACACACAGGCCAGCCTAGGCAGTGTGCACCAGTTAGCTGTGAGATACCTCCCCTTAGGGAGCCTGAGAAATCTCACCAGGATGGTTGCTGAGAGGTCGTTTTCTTTCTCTTTTCTTTCTTTTTTTTTTTTAAGATTTATTTATTTATTACATATTCAGTGTTTTGTCTGCATGTATGCCTGCATGCCATAAGAAGGCACCAGATCTCAATACAAATGGTTGTGAGCCACCGGGTGGTTGCTAGGAATTGAACTCAAGACCTTTGGAAGAACAGCCAGTGCTCTTAACCACTGAGCCACCTCTCCAGCCCAAGAGGTCATTTTCTTGCTGCCACCATCCATAGCTGTCATCTATGAGCAAGGACAGGCAAAGACAGGAAAGTCTGTCAGAGTTCCCCAGCTCGCAAAGACAAGCACTGTAGGCCCAGTGGTGACTCGCTCGCTTCCTTCAGTCTAAACAGAGAGACCAAACACTCACCCAGTGCGCAGAGAAATAGACACCCACGTGAGACCCCTCCAGGCTGCTGCTCTCCAGTGACTGCCCATTATTTCTAAGCAGGGGCCCTGCAACGACTTCCCGGAAGGGCTTAGGTCCCCAAGGGAATTCCAGACCTGAAACAGGTAACAGATTGCGAGAATGTCAAGGCTCTTTGCGGTGGCCTGGGAGCTAGGAGTCCTCAGAGCTATAGGCACAGCTTTGCCACCATAAAGTATTTATTAGCCTAGCCACAGGATCTGTAGCCAACCAGAAACAAAGGAACTCAGGCTAGCAAGATGGTTCCGTGGCTAAGGGTGTCTGGAACCAGGCCTCACAGCCTGGGTTCAATCCCTGGTACATGTGAAGGCAAGAGAGGACAGGCTCTCAAGTAATAACCTTTGATTGCTACATGTATGCAGGGGCATGTGTGCGCCAACAAACACAATACAAACATTTAACAAACAAGCTGTTAGGAAATGTAATTAAAAAACTAGAAACTCGTCCATGGCACAGCCTCATTACCGTCCAAGCAGTGGTTCCTGCGCCCGGAGGGTGAGAAGGCCCCTCTCCAGATGGCTAGCTGCAGATGCAGAAGCAAGGTAACAGAAGGACAAGCAGAACAGAAAGGAGACCAGACCAGAGTCGACCTCCTAGGTAATTGACAGCTAGCTGAGTCTCTGGTACCTACATCAGATACTACCCCACCCAGATAGCAATTCAATCCCATCCTGCCACCTCCATGGTTCCCAGCCCAGAATGTAGACAGGAACCCACTGTAGGCCACACCCCCAGAGACTCTAAAACAACAGCCTGGGCTGAAAACTGAAATGTAATAAAAATGGAGACCTGACACGTAGGCTCCCAGCAGGAGGAGGAGCTAGCACGTTCCCAGCTCACAGGGTGGTCCAAGGCCCACTGCCTCAAAATTGCCTGAGGGGCCAGGGATGAGAGCCCAGTTAAAAATGCAGGTGTCCACGCCCACCCGGAAACCAGAGGACACAAAACTTCAAGGAGCCTGTGGTTAGGCTGCCAAGACTGCTAATCTTGGGAGTTGGTGGGGTATGAGTTCACTGTGTTCTGACTTTTACAAAGGGCAATCCTTCTCCATAGGAAATCTCCCTCTACCCACCCCCTTCCTATCTCAAGCCGCAGGACACAACTCTGACTAGCCTGGACCTCACTATGTAGATCAAGTTGGCCTCATTTTACAGAGTGCCACCATGTGCCTCTGCCTCCAAAGTGCTGGAATTTAAAAAGTGCCCCACCACACGGGCCTTGCTATCCATTTTTTTGGGAGTAGCTCAGGCTGACTTTGACTTTAAACTCAGAATCTTCATAGCCTCCAAAATGTTGGGGTTTCAGGTATACACCACTATATCCAGATCTCTCTCTCTCTCTCTCTCTCTCTCTCTCTCTCTCTGTGTGTGTGTGTGTGTGGGAAGGGGGATGGGGGTTTATTGTAAAACTTTGTGACCAAGGATGAATCCTCTAGCTGGGCCAGTGAGCAAGGTGGTGGTCTTGCAGCTCATATTTGGGTAGCACAAGAAGAGAAGTGCCGACCTTGGCCAGACCCCGAGTATGTGGTCCAGGCAAACTTTCCAGTGCATGGCCAGCAGCCAGCAGGTCAGCATGAGCAGGGCCATTGGGAACTAGGACTTAAATCACACCAGGCAAGGCAGTGTGCTCACCACTGAGGCCAAGAGAACAATACAGAGATGGAGTTGTTGGTGATGTGGTGAAGTATTCTGAATCCAAATCTGAGATCCAAACTTCCCCCTCCCCCAGCAAGATAGGGTTTCTCTGTGTAGCCTGGGCTGTCCTGGAGGGCACTGTGTAGACCAGGCTAGTCTTGAAATCACATGAGATCTGCCTGCCTCTGCCTTTTGAGTGTTGTAGAATATTATTTTAAGATGTGTTATATTTGTTTATGCTGTGGAACATTTGTTTTAATGGTGCAAAGATATGCTGCATTCGTCTATGTTGCATTTGTTTAACTCTGTGAAGTTGTGATTCTTTGCCTGTCTAAAACACCTGATTGGTCTAATAAAGTGCTGAATGGCCAATAGTGAGGTAGGAGAAAGGATAGGTGGGGTTGGCAGGCAGAGAGAATAAACAGAAGGAGAAAAAGGGGAGCAAAGGAAGAAGGAGGAAGAGAGAACAAAGAGCGAGAAAAAAAAGAGGCCAGCCACTCAGCCAGCCACGGAGTAAGAGTGAACGTAAGAAGAGGAAAAAGCCCAGAGGCAAAAGGTGGCCGGTATAATTTATGATAAGAAATTCTGGCTAGAAATAAGCCATGCTAAGTCTGGGCATTCCTAAGAAAGAATCCGTGTGTGATTTATTTGGGAGCTGAGTGACGGGCCCTCAGAGTAAAAAGTAAAAAGTAAAACCAACAAAAAACAAACAAACAAAACAAAACCTCGAGTGCTGGGATTAAAGGAATGTGATACCTCTGTCTGGCTCCAAACTTTTTTGACAGTCATGAAATTTCAGATTTCAGGCCTCATTGATCAAGAGACTGAGACAGGAAAAGGGCACAGATTTGGAGCAGCCTGGGCTATGCAGCAAGTTTCAAGGTAGCTTGGGCAAACAATGAATTCTTGACTAAATGAATGAATGCTGGGTGGAGGGGCACACCTTTAATCCCAGCACTTGATAGGCAGAGGCAGGCAGATCTCTGTGAGTTTGAGGCCAGCCTGGTCTACAAAGAGAGAGTTCCAGGTCAGCCTGGGTTGTTACACAGAGAAACCCTGTCTCAAAAAAACAAAACAAAACAAAAAAAAGCCCCAATAAATAAAAACAAAAAGTTTCAGATTTGGAGGTTAAGGACAGTCATTAGAGACATATATGCAAATATCCCCACATCTAAGAAATCCCAAAATTCAAGTCTTTCTATTCCCATCCCAACTGAGGACTGAGCCTAGGAGTACCTGCCTCGGGTACTACCCAGGATGGATTCAATTCCACCGCACCATCCCAGGATTCTCAATTGGGGGGCAGTGAGATTGCTGAGCAGGTAAAGGCGCCTGCTGTACACTCAAGGACTTTGGATAAAGAACACTCTATATTTTATTTTTTATTTCCATGTATCTATATATCGTGTGAGTAGAAGGACAGTGGACAGCTAACAGGGGTTGGTTCTCTTCTTCCACTATGGCGGTTTTCTCTCCTTTCACCATAGGAATGGAATTCAGGGCGTCAGGCTTGGCAACAAGCACCTTTACCCACTAAGCTGAGAGCCCTTTTCTGTGTGTGGATGTGTGTGTGTGTGTACACACCTATATATATTGTGTATTATATGTTTTGTTTTGTTTTTGTTGAGACAGGGTGACACTGTGTATCCCTGGCTTATCTGGAGCTTGCTGTGTAGACCAGGCTGGTCTTGAACTCACAGAAACCCACCTGCCTCTGCCTCCTGAGTGCTGGGATTAAAGTACACACTGGCACGTCCAGCTACTCTTATATTTTAAAAGAGGACTCCTCCTACACATGTGCACATAGCAGACTCTTCTTGTTAACGTGGCTGCTGCCACGGAAACAGCACTAGGGGTCAGTCTTGTCTCCCTTGAGCTCTTGTCTCCCCAGCCCTCCAGCTGAGCATTCCTTCCCAGAGCCCATCTGCTTTGGCCCAGGAATTAATGTCACCCTGGAGGGACATTCTGAGCCTTTAAAAATCTTAACCATGACCTGGAGAATAGAGTAATTTCGTCCCGACAATATTCTCTAGTCATGTAAACCTACTTACAGCACTTCATTAGTACTGATGTCCAGGAGGGGATAGAGCAGGGCTGGGGAGGGGGAGACAGGCACCACCAACCTACCTTCTGGGTCATCTCGGATCACCAGGAGCCCATTTCTGCACACAACCTTCCCTGTGGTAGCATCTAGGAATATTAGCGATGGAATGTTGGAGATTCGGTATTTGTTCCAAAGTTTAAGCTATAAAAAGAAAAGCAGGATAAGGTGGTTAAACCCAACCCAAATTAATTGCAGAGTTCTTTCAAGTCCCTCGGCCCCAGGAAGAGATGAGTGGAAAAGCATTAGGAGGGAAAAACGATACGGGAATAACTGGCTCGGATCAGAGCTGCCGGGTAACAGGGCTGGGTTAAATTATAACCCCACGGGCCCCTATGGTCTTGTAGGGTGTGGGGACCTAGAAGGTTTGTGCCGTGACAAAGGTGGTTGATAGAGGGACATTTAGTCTCTTATTGGTCCTCAGGGAACATCTGACAGTCATAATAAAGAACTGCCATCTACGGAGAGCAGTGGTACTTCTTCCAGGTGACTTGGGCAGCAGGCAGCAAGCAGCAGGCAATCACCAGCCAAGGAGAAGGGAATAGGTTTCCCAGCAAGGACAAATCGCTCAAACATGGCACTCTCTACACTTGTCCAGGCCTGTGATTGGAATAGCATTCTTGCTATCTATGTGTACCATTTGTCTTGCAGAACGCAGGCAAAAAGTCGGCCCCAGCCCTCAGCTCTCAGTGCCACTCCAAACAGCCTCCAGGTTGCTGGCAGAGTGTTGATGTTGGCAGGGAGAACTGTGAGGTCTAAGAAGGACACTGAGAACCTGGGAACATCAAAGCCCTGAAAGAAGCCAGATTTTTGCAGGCTCTATTACTTGTTCATGGCCATGGGGTGAACAACCCTTCAGTGGGCCGCTGCATGCTCTGAAATGTAACTACCAAGCCCTAGCACCAAAACCATGAAGGGAAGTATTAGGTTAGCTACAGAGCTCCAAACAGAAGGAAGCAAAAGACAGGTGCACGAGAGTTGTAGGACTCCCTTCTGGGGGACCTGGGAGTCCAGGCAGGGAGGTTTAGCCACTGGCCAAACAGGACAGTGATGTGTAGAAGGGTAACAGGGCCCAGAGGTGAAGGTGGCTGCACACAGCAAGGAAAGGGGCATGTGGTCGGGGCTCAGATAGTATTTAATGCAATTGCAGGCAGAGGATCTGCCAAGAAACGCGAGGCTTCTCAGCCTATAGAGACACATGGCTTGGCGGAAGGGTTATTGGATCCTGCTTCAAACTGGGTGGCCGTGCTTGATTGCTTACCAGCCCCACATTTCCGGTGGGGGCTCAAAAACAATCTCTTAACAAGGGTGGCTGTGAGCAGCTGTGCGCAGCTTCCCGACCACCACTGCATCACTGCACAGAAGCCTGACCTGGGCTCAGATGGAGCATCCTTTCATTGTTACTGTTTTGAGACCAGGTCTCAGCACGTAGCTGAGGTTGACAGCATTAGTGATGAAACTCAGGTTAGCCTTGAACTCTGATCTTCCCGCACCAGTCCTAGCCTAGCCTTTGATGAGATTCCCCACCCCACCCCGATTTTCTGAGTCAGGGTTTCTCTGTGTACCACTGGCTGTCCTGGCACTCACTCTATAGACCAGGCTGACCTGGAATTCTGAGGACCACCTGCCTCTGCCTCTAAGTGGCACCCAGGATATTCATGAAACACTTCAGAGATTTGACAACAAACAAGACATTCCACTGGGATTATTCACTTAAACTTCCTGTGCCAGAGTCCAACCAGGTTCCTTAAAGATGTCCAAGGCAGGGGACGGTTGTGCGCTGGAGAGATGGCTCGGCAGTTTACAGTACTTGCTTCACGATTATGAGGACTGGATTTCAGACCCTAGCACCCATGTGAAAAGCCTGCTATCCTTAGGTAAAGATCCGTAACCACAGTTCCAATGGAAGCAGACAGAAGAATGGCGGGGTTTGCTAGTTTTCAGCCTAGATGAGGCTCGAGCCCCAGGTATACAGAGAGGCCCTCCCTCAAAGAGATAAGTGAGCAACCGGGGAGGGCACACGATAGCTTCTTCCTTGTGGGCACACATACCCACACATTCTCCACCCATACATACACAGGGAGGGAGGGAGGGAAGGAAGGAGGGAGAGAAGGAAGGAGGGAGGGAGAAAAGGAGGGGAAAAATTTAAACAGAAAGATTGAGATCACTGAATTAAATTTTTTTATTGCTTAAAATGTAATTTTTGAGGGGGGGAAAGTAGTTACTTCAAAAAATTGGAAAACATCAAATAACAAAAGTGAAGAGTTAACCCAGGATCTTGGGAAAGCTGAGACCATGCTCTGCTCCTGGCAGCAGCAAGGGAGAGAGCCTGTTTCCTAGCTCCTGTGCCAGTGCTATCACTGATGCCAGCTTTTCCAATCTGATAGAGAAAATGCACCTCACTTTCCTGGCTACCTGGGGAATATTCCTTTACACCTTGTGAATATGTGTCATTGTGACTGGGTTAATAAAGAAGCTGACTGACCAGCAGCTGGACAGGCAGAGGTTGGGCGGGACTTGCAGATCATAAGAGCGTGAAGAAGGGGAGGAGTCTCAGAATCGTGATCAGGCAGGGAGAGAACCAAGATGAATGTGCTGTGCTGAAAGAAGGTACTGCCGTGTGGCAGAGGGTAGTAAGAAACATGGGTTAATTTAACCTTTAAGAGTTAGCAGCAAGACTAAGCTACCGGCCAAGCATTTATAATTAGTAAATAGTCTCTATGTGGTTATTTGGGAACTGGCTGGCAGGACAGAAAAGCCTGCTTACAGCTCTCTTATACTCACTGATGTTAGCACGCACGTGGCTACTAACACACTGTCAGCTCACGTACAGCTAACGACACATTGGGCTTTCTTTTTCTATGTTTTAGAACTGGCAAGGCTGAGATTCACTATGCAGCTATAAACTGAGTGCTTACTATGTGCTAGGCCTCTTCTAAACACAGGAGGCATGAGAAAGAACAAGGCCGATGAAGTTACTGCCCTGGGTAGACCTTCTGCTCTCATGAGTGAAAAAGATGATAAATAAGACTAGAAACGGAACAGTAATTGTAGGGACTAGAAAGAAACCCTTGCAGAGAAAAGGCAAGTTTAGAAGAATGGGCCACATTTTAGTGAGAGGCACTCTCTCCATACATATACAATATACAGACACACAGACACACAGACACACAGACACACACACACACACGTGAATGATGAATGACATGGGGACACAGACTTCTAACAAAAGAAGTTACACGCATAGAGAAGGCGCCTGTAGACAAAGGAACCTGTCAAAAGGCAGGAGGCTGCTGCAAAGCCCAGAGGAGATGCAGTCAGAGCTACAGACTTAGTCCCTTACCTAGGTATCTTAAGAAAACAGGGCCAGGGTATAGCTCAGTGGTAATAGACAGACAGGCTGACTGACCAACCACCTGGAGTCTAGTTATATATTTATTTTATTTTGTGTATGTGTTTGTATGTGTGTCACACGTATGCAGGTACCCTTGGAAGCCACAAGAGGGGGTCAGGTCTCCTGGAACTGGAGCTACAGGTGGCTGTAAGATGCCTGACATGGGTGCTAAGAACTAAGTGCTCTTAACTACTGAACCATTTCCCCAGTCCTACCTTTGTGAGTTGTTTTTATTTTTGGGGGGGAGAGGAGTATAAAAAAAAAAAAACTAACAATGATAGCAAGAAGAAAGAGTGATATCAGTGTCCAGGCAACCTAGGCTCTAAATGCTTAGAGATGGTGCACTGCCAGACGAGGACCCAGTGCACACTGTTCTACCCCCTTTCAGCACAGATAGTTTTTCTCGAAGGATCCACCATGGGGAACTAAGGACTCCGATAACTCTAGTCTTCCCTCCTACCTAGAGGGAGTGTTCCTTCTTCAGGTCTCAGGAGGGCAGGAGGGTAGCAGGTCATGACTCCTATTCCCATTGATTGTTGGGTCTTTCTTCCAAGTGCAGGCTTGGCTTAGGGGGACATCTGCTGCTTCCATGCTTAGAAGGGACTGAAGAGTCGATCCTTTCACAGCCTAACCCATCATGCTGTAGTTTAGGACAGTGTTTATTTAGGAACTTACTCATTGGTGAGTTCTGTCTGTGGCTCGGCACAGGCTTTCTCAGGTCACAGACCAAGGTTCCTCAGCTTAGAAACAGTGCAGAAGGCCCAGAAACAATCAGTCTGACCTTTTCATTTTTAATATTTAAATTTTATTAATTAATGAATTAATTTGTGTACGAGGGTTTTTTTTTTTTTTTGGACGCCGTTTATGTCTGTGTACAACATGTGTGCCTGATTCCCCTTGGAGAACAGAGAGGGTGCCAGATCTCTAAGAACTGGAGTTCCAGAATGTGGTGTACTTCCACGTGGGTGCTGGGAATCGAACCCAGGTCCTCTAGAAGGGCAGGCAGTGCTCTTAACCACTGAACCATCTCTCCAGCCATTCTTTTCTTTTTTTTTTTAAATTTCCACACACATGCACACATCTGTGATTGTGCACTACTTGTGTGCCATGCCTATGGAGGCCTGACGAGGGCATCGGACGCTCTGAAGCTGGAGGACAGGTGGTTGGGGGTCTCCAGATGTGGGTGCTGGAGCCACACTCAACATCCTCTAGAAGACCCTCTTAACCAATGTGCCATCTCTCCAGCACCTCACCCCCATACCTGAATCAGATCTTAATACCTGACCAGAAAGCTGGCCCTTAGGTTGAAGTGATCATCTTTGCCTATGCTGAGGGCTCTATCACACTGAAGGATATGAGAAAAACTTGAGCTTCAAGACTCATTCACTTGTTAGGGAGTGGTGGTGCACACCTTTAATCCCAGCACTCAGTAGGCAGAGACAGATGGATCTCTGTGAGTTTGAGGCCGACCTGGTCTACAGAGCGAGTTCCAGGACAGGCTCTAAACCTACAGAGAAACCCTGTCAAAAAAAAAAAAAAAAAAAAAGAATTACCATTTACTGTTACTGTGCCTTTAAGTCCATTAAAGGTTTCCCAGAAGCCTCTTAAAAACAGGCTTCTTGGAAGGGGAGGTTACGCATACATTTCCATTGTAGAAAAATATATATTTGGGAGGCAAAGGTAGGCGGATCTGAGTTCAAGGCCAGCCTGGAACTACAGAGTAAGATCCAGGACAGCAAGGACTGTTACATAGAGAAACCCTGTCTCAAAACCAAACTAACCAAACAAAAAGAAAGGGAGGAATGAGGGAGTAGGGGAGGGCAGGAAGGAAGAAAGAGAGAGAGAGAGAGAAAAAGAAGTGCACACACTGGACGTCTGTGGGTGACATCACGGAGCTCAAGAATCCTGAAGTCCACTGGTGGGACCTGCAGAGCTACAGCATGTCTGTGGGGCCCCAATAAAGACTCTTTGTGTTAGCAGAGTTCATACTGGACCGATCTTGACTCTGACACAGCAGGGACCACCTTTACGCCCACCATTCAAATGTCGGACAGAAGCAGCACCTGCCTAAAACCTAAGCTGCCAGCATGGTGAGGTGGGTGGTAAATGCCAAGGTTCTGCTGTCAGTGCCTAATGAGGGACTAGAGCGCCCAGACCACCCTTTGTCTCAGCGCAGTGGTGCTATCTAGATAACATGCCGCTAGCTCCTTGTCTCAGCGCAGTGGTGCTATCTAGATAACGTTGCTGCGGTGAGCTAAGTGCACTTTTAAAAAAGCACCCTGGCAGCCATGAATAGTGACACACACCTTTGATCCTAGCACTCTGGAGGTAGAAGCAGGTGGATCTCTGAGAGTCTGAGACCAGCCCCGGTCTACACAGAGTTCCAGGACAGCCAAGGCTACAAAGAGAGACCCTATCTCCAAACCCATCTTCCCAAAGAAAGCACCTCCAAAAGTGAGCTCATATTCTTCTCCGTATTACAACTGAGTTGGCGGGGTGTATGTGTGCTGAGGACTGAACTGAGGGTTTCATTTACTCCAGGCCAAGGGCCCTGCTACGGAGCCCCAGAACCCCCAGAACCCCGAGATTGAATCCTCAGTAGTTCATCATCTAAAGTTTCATCTGAGGAGGAAACATGTCAGCATGGAAAGAAAACAGCCAACTGCTGGCCCCGAACCTCACTCCTCTTCAGCGGGCAGGTCACACCTTCCTAAGAGCACACCATATACCCTCACCGCAGGCTGTGTGGGCCCAAGGAAGATGCCGTATGTGGAAACACTTTCATTGTAAGAGCCGGATCCACATGTGATGCTTCATTAACACTGGGATCCGATTTATGCTCGCTTCCCCTTGTCTCGTCAGTGTCCTCTTCGTAGAGCGCCGCCTCATCAGCTTTGCTTTACAGTTCATCAATCGAGTGCGCAGTTAGTGGGCTGTAAATCAGATGACTTATGGGATGGAGGTCTCTTCCCAAAGTGGCTATTCTGCCAGGGGCACCTTAGGCAACAGGAGGCACTTGGAGGCCCTGTTTTACGTCAGCTATTTGTAGTTTGCCTCTTAACTCCTCAGCCTTACTTTCAGATTTTCTAAGTGTGTGTGTGTGTGTGTGTGTGTGTGTGATTTTCTTTTAAAAACAGAGTGATGGGGGCTGGAGAGATGGCTCAGAGGTTAAGAGCACTGACTGCTCTTCCAGTGGTCCTGAGTTCAAATCCCAGCAACTACACGGTGGCTCACAACTATCTATAATGAGATCTGGTGCCCTCTTCTGGCCTGCAGACAGAATACTGTATACATAATAAACAAACAAACAAACAGAGTGATATTATGTTGCTCAGGCTAACCTTGAACTCTTGGTCTCAAGCCATCTTCCTGCCTCATCCTCCCACGTAGCTACAGGCGTGTATCCTCATGCCCTGCTGGAATCCTTTTGGCTTTTGTCTCTGTGGTTTTGCTACGTGAACCCTGCCACCACATCTGACTCTGGAAGGAATTCCTACTTGGTTTCCTGCCTCTGGCTCGAATGACTAAAGGCATGGAAAGCGCAATCTGATGCAGGCAGGCGTAGGAGGGAGGGCGCTGAGTCAGGTTCTCCCAGTCCAGCTGCCTCAGAACCTGAAGGCTGGATGGAGGGTAAGAGCTCACATTCCACTGGATTCGGGAGATTTTTGGAGCCAGTCAATGGCAAAGAAAGCATTTTAATGCTTTTAAGTTGGTGCTGGTGGTCAAATTTGGGGCCTTAGCTATGTCAGACAACAGTACTCCTGAGTTACATCCCCAAGGCAACTTGTGAATTTAGAAAGGGTCACATCCATGGTCACTGCTGCAGTTGGAAAGTGCAAGGGACTTTTCACAGACACGCCTGCCCTCTCTCTGGTGACTATCCTGGCAAAGAGTCCACCCTAGATTCATTCCAGTGGCGTCTGCCACTCATAGGATCTTTTCCTTCCAGTTTCCTAAAGACCAGGTGACTGCAATAGAATAGGTCACAGCAAACCCCTAACCCTTAGAGATCTAAATGCTGAGACATTAATGACTAGGACTGGGGAGATGGTTCACTGAGTGACAGCGCCTGATGCATAAGCATGATGACCTGCGACAGGATCCCCTGGCACCCTTGGGACTACAGGCAGGTGTAGTTGCAGCCCGGGGATGGGGGGATCCACAGAGGATCGCTGGTCATGTTGGCCAGCCAGTCTAGACAAAAAACCTGCACGATCCATTCCAGTGAGAGTCCCTGATTAATAGAGCAAGGTGGGACGTGATAGAGCAGGACACCTGACATCCTTCTCTGGCCTACTCACACACACACACACACACACACACACACACACACACACACGCATGCACATGTGTACAGGCACATGCAACCCTTCCTTCTCACACATATAAACATCGCCCGAAGACTTGATCCTTACCCCCCCACACACACACAAATAAACAAATATCAATGATTGTTTGTCAAACTCAGAAGCAAGGAAATAAAAAGCAATGCAGGAAAGGAACAAAGAGGCAACATTAGCTCAACTTGGCAGAAATCACAAGGGATGACAAAATAGGCGATCCAGTTTCTAGAAAATTCCAATCCTGGGCCTGATGGCAGGTTCTGGTTCCAAGGTTGTGGTTGGAACTATCAGCCCAGGGATGCTGGCCAGAAAATCTATGCTAGCGAGCCGTGAAGCAATGCAGTAACCATCACAAGGGGCAGGCTCGGGACTGGTCAGTTTGTAAAGATGCAAGCGGGAAGCAGAGCTCATTTAAACCACGCCATTAGTCAGCGCTGAAGACGCTTCTCAGAAATGTGACTTGGTGATTTCGGAGAAGGCCCACCTCCACAGTGTGACCCCGGATCTGCTAAGCTGAGGACCGGCTCTTGCACTTGACAGAGGGGCTGAGGCTTTTCTTTCTCAACAGCTGCTGCAAATCTGTGGGATGAAGCCAAAGCTAACACAGATGTAGGATTAATCAGCAAGCTGCGTGGTCAGGTCAGCTGCAGCCTTCTCAGGCAACCGCCCCCTGCCCTTCCACCCCATGCTGACTGCAGTCAAGCCCACCCTTTCAGGGCAGCACTCAAAAAACACAGCCTTGCCTGCGTGACCCACCTTCCTAAACAAACACAACCCAAGGCTAGGAAAGATGGCCAAGAGTAAGATCCCCCTCCTCCCACCTACCTTACAGACTCTCGAGATAAGATGCCTGTGTCTGAAGCAGCTGCAGCCTCTCAGTGATCTCAGGGCAAAGCAGCTAATCTCTCCCTGAGCGTCCTCATCTGTAAAATGGGTTAGCAGAGCCTGCAGGCACGGACCGTGGTGAAATTACGCCGAGTGCTCAGACCACAGCCTGGCCCAGGTGAGTGGGTGTGGAAGTGATGGAGGCTCACACCTGACTTCACACGGATCTCACTGCTGCTACCCCAACAGCGCCTCTAACTGCTCCTGGAGACTTTGTTCTAGTCTACTCAAGTTCCTGGAGTTCAGAGCAGATTTTTGATTTCCCTGTTCCTACAGTATGATCCCCAGGATGTGATCGGGACGATGGGTGAAATCTGAGCTGCCTGGTAGAGCTGGTAGCCAGGAACAGTGTTCAGTGTGTTATGTATTCAATGAAAGGTGGGACTCTGTAGCCCAGAAATGGAAGAACTAGGCAGAGAAAACTAAGGAAGTGAGGCACACTGAGAATGCAGCCCTCCTCAGACTTCTTCAAGAACCATGTGAAAAGCAGCTTAGTTCAGACTTCACCAGGAAGCCTCAGATTCTACAATCCCCCCTTCCCCCCCCACACACACACACCTTTTGGAATGTGGAGAGAGTGTTTTTCTGTCTGCCACTCCTGGCTGTCCTGGAACTCACTTTGTAGACTAGGCTGGCCTCGAACTCTGCCTCCAGAGTGCCGGGATTAAAGGCTGTGCCACCACACCTGGCTAGGCTAAAGGTCCCCTTTTAAACGTGCTAACAGTTGCTGGGCCATGGTGGCACAAGTCTTTGATGCCAGTATTTAGGAGGCACAAGATCTCCATGAGTCTGAGGCCATCTTGGTCTACAAAGCGAGTTCCAGGACAGTCAGAGCTATATAGGAAGCCGCTTCTCAGGAAAAGAAAATAAAGATGCTAAAATTCAAACCTCTCTGAATTCCTCTAGTTGGGGCTAGCTTGGAATACTCAGCACCTAATGCTTGGAATATGGCATCATTTCCAGCATTTAAGGAGAGTCATTTACCAAGCTGTCCGATTTCCTGCCTGAACAACTCGATGACTGGGGAGGCTCAGTGTTCTGAGACTACAAAGGGGCATATGGCTTCCAGGATCTTCCCCGCCAGCAGTCAGCACCGCAGATGCAGCCTAGGGGAAGTGGCTGGGCTTCCCCATGCTGCAATTCCCACAAACTGACAGAGGGAAGGCCGACAGCCCATCTGGTCCCAAAACCTCCGCTGGGCAGAGTGGCTTGGAACACCCTTTTAATAACAGGCTGGAAAAGCTTAAGAAATGGCTATAAGTTTCCTCTGACAACAGGACAAATAGCCAATCTGAGGCCCCAAAGGCAGTCACGTCCAGTGGGGGATAGAGCCTCTGAGGCTTGGTCATTGTGGATCTGCTGATAGCACTGGAAGAGTGTTCATGTTTCCCGACATTCACACCAAGCGGTATTCTTTTGCTTAGACATGAGGACCTTGATCTGTACCCTTCTTTAAAAGACATGTCACCACCGGGTGGTGGTAGTGCACACCTTTAATCCCAGCATTTGGAAGGCAGAGGCAGGCGGATCTCTGAGTTTGATGCCAGCCTTGTCTACAGAGCGAGTTTCAGGACAGCTGGGGCTACACAGAGAAACCCTGAGAATGACAGATGACCATTTTGAAAGAGTACCATGCCTTGCAGATTTGGGGATCTGCTTGTCCAGGCAAGGTTGCCTCCTACCTGTTCCCCCTTAGCTAGAAGGTGGTAGATGGAACCAGTTTACCCCAATTGACCCAGCTCTTGAGGCTCCATAATAAGTATACAGCAAGCATTTACCATAGCAGATAAAAAAGGCTTTGCAAAAAATGGGCCAGTGAGGCTTCTCTGTTAGCTGTTTTTGTTTTTAAGATTTATTTTTATTTTATGTATATGGGTGTTTTGCTAGCATGTATGTCTAAGAAACACATGTGTGCCTGGTGGCCCAAGGGCCAGAAGAGGGCATCAGATTCCTGGAACTGGAGTTAGGGATAGCTGTGAGCTGCCATATGGGTGCTGGGAATCAAACCTTCATCTTCTAGAAAGGCAGCCAGTGCTTTTAACCACTGAGCCATCTCTTCAGCCCCTCCAGCATTTTAAATTGAAAAATAAATCATACCAAGAAACCTGTGTCTGAAAACAGACACCCATCTGTTTCCTCTCAGCAACAGCGTTAGCTCTGGGGACAGCACCACAGGGCTCTCCCAGATGCCTCAGTTCTCACCCGCTGACAAGACAGGGCCTCACCGCCGCAGGCTGATTTCCTAGGAACCTTCAAAGAGCCCAGCACTTGCAGGGAGCATTTCTCACATGCTGCTGCGCACCAGCCACTCCACACCGATGGGAGAGAGACACGGGGCAAACTGGAGGTGAGGGATCTTTAGCTGTGATCCACCAAGTCAACAGCAAGAGGGAATTCCCATCCTTCCAGAATGCACCCACCACCACACAGGGCTTTACCACTGTAAATCCATTTCAGCCCTCACTGAATGAATATTGAGAAGTTTCCGCGCCCTGATAAGCCTCTCCGCAGATGCAGCAATCCAAACTGACCAAATTAGAAAAAGCCCAGGTTTAATGGGTAAAATGCTCCCGAATGGTTTTTCAACACCCCCCCCACCCCCGCCTGAGAGGAGACAGGAAAAGAGTTTAGGGTGGAACTTCCACTAGAACATTCCAGACTCTGGGCATATGGATGCCAGGGGCTCGTGGTGAAACTTCCATCCAAACATTCCAGACTTTTTGGGTATCTGGGTGCCTGGGGCTGGAGTGAAGCTTCACCAGAACAAGTACCTGCACGGGACCAAGCCCTCCATCTTTAGTGCCTTCTGTGGAAGGTGCTTAAGAAACACCCGAGATGTCGCCTTCAGGCCAACAGAATGTGCTAGCTGCTTTGCACAGACTCCACAGACGAAGCCTGAGAACCAAGCGAGCCACTATTGTACTTCACACATTCACCACGGTTCCTAAACAGCTACTCGCTGAGCTGCAATCCAAACCAGAAATGGAGCAGATAGCCTCACAAAGTTGTGCAGCTTCCAGGAGATCAGGAATGCGATTGCATAACGCCTCCGAAACCAAATGCTATAAATTACAAGCCAGCGGGCCCAGCTTTTCCATGTCGGCTCTTCAAAATGAAAATAAGAGCAGGAAGCGTGGTTTGTGTGAATGGCGGCGAGATTTATCATTTCAGCGCCACCCATACCTGTCCCACTGTGGAGCCATTAGCACTCAGCGCGGCACTCTCTCCAATCTCCTTCCTGATTGGTATGTCACCAGGGAACGAAATCTGTCCCCTCTGCCTTCTCTGGCTGCTTACAGAGCTCTGTTTTCTTGGCAGAACTTTCTGAGTACCCAGTTATAAATCCCTTGTTACCACTTTCCTGCTTCAGGAAGTCCCCACTGAGCACAGGCCAAATGACAAGGAGGGGAAGCATTTACAATGATGTGAGAAATTCCCCCGTCTGCAGGGATGGAGATCAAAGATAATCCTAAACACTGGGTCTGCAAGGAGCCTGGCATGTGAAGGCCCTCCATAAACTGGGCTGGATTGGTCCAAGATGGTAACATCACCTCACTGGGAAGCCAGCATGCTAGGCGCCGCCTCGGCTCTGAAAACACCGTCAGCCACACTGCCACGGGCCAGCTGTGTCCAGAGTGAAAAGCTCAGATCCCATCCTAAGAAGCTGTGATTGCCACGTCCCAAGATGCCTTTATATAGAAACAGACTGTGGCCTGCATTGTTCCCCTCTACCAGTCCTTGAAAGGGTTCCACAGCACAATGAAATAAGGAACAGCAGGGAGAAAGAGAGGGAGGTAAATTGTTTAGAAACTAGAAGACAGGGTGGAAAAGATGAAATTCAAGACAGATGTGTGTGAGCCACAAACATATGTCCTCAAATTGATGCATCCAAGGGATTCGTGTAGAATAAGGGGAAAAGAGCAATGTACGAAATGCAGAAATAAATACAGAAACAAAGACAGGAGTAAGCGTGGAACGTGGTGTTGCGCTCCCCTCCTCTCACAAAGAAACATCAATTTACTTCTCTCTTTTTGCTAAATAATGCCGTTCTAAAAATAGAGTCTGAGAAGGATCGACGACGAAACACTAGTACTGAAGCAGAGGTTGACTCAGTCCCTGTCACTCTCAAAAGGATGTCAACCACCAACAATTTATTTCCAATTACTGAGTGTTGTTGTTTTGAATCTCTAAAAGGCACTGATGCAAATAATAGTATTTGCCAGGTTCATGTCTAGCCATGACCAAACAGGAAATTTAAATGGGCGTTTCCATCAAGACACAAACATTTGAGACTCAGGCCGGAAAGCCATTTTTACAATGCAGTAAACAGCTAACTCAAAGCCTCCCCCCCACCCCACCCCCCTGCCACACACACATACAGTTGCTTACAAATGCCCCATGGAGAGACATAAGTAGCCAGTTCCCCCTGGTTAATGTCTCTCTGTTTAGGATGAAGGTGACGAGAATGGGACTGGGTTCACCTGGACGATCGAGCACCTCATCTCAGGATGCGGTTGGCGGAAACTCCAGTCTGTGCCATGCAAACGCCTTGTGCTTTGCCATCAATAGGTATTTAATGAACAACTAAATCCAACTATTTGCACCAGATGGTAAGGGGACAGAAATTTAGACGGGACTCTCAGCTTTTAAGGGAAGAGTAGAGCCTAATAAGTGTGCAAGCCAGTTTCCTCTTAGCCACTTTCTATGAGGTGTCCTTCCTGCTACAAGTCACACCGCCAGCAACTCACTTCTTCCCTGAGCTCCAGCCCAGGCCACAGGTGACTCCAGCAGGTACATATGGACACTTGGACTTAAATGTGATCATTCTCTCTCCTGGGAATGTAGACAAGGAAACAAAGATGAATTCAGTAAGATGAGAGGTGTGGGGGTTGGGGAGATGGCTCAGGGTTCAGTCCCCAGCATGTACATGACGCTCACAATTGTCTCTGGCTCCAGTACCAGGTGGCTCAGCACCCTCCCTGACTGCCGGTGGTGCACAGACATAAATGCAGGCAAAGCACTCAAACACAGGACACAAAAATAAATTAAAAAGAAAAAGATCAGAGGTATTGCAGGCTGCCAGAGGACACCACATTGATCCTCTTAGGCCTTGGGACAATCTCTCCCTCCAAGCTCTTGGCCTCTGGCAGCGAGTTTATCTCCAGCGAATGATCATTTCCTAAGTGTAGTGGGCACCGGAGTAAGGGAGATGCTGGTAGATGCCAGGAAGAGGAAGACAGGCCAACGCTCAGGGCAAGAGCAGACAGTACAGAGAGGAAACAGCAGGAGGGAGGGGTGGCATCGAGACCTTAGAGAGGAAGAGAACAGAGAGCAGCAGAGGGCAGTGACTGCAGCCCCAACAGGGTAGAAACCAGACCTGGTGTCTGGTCCTGCTGGGTCCCAGCTGCACTCCATTTCCTGATCTGGATACCCGTGGGGTTAACGACGACCAGTCTAACCCAATCTGCTTCTGCCAGCCAGAGTGAGTTTCTGTTCCTTGTAAACAACCCTTCAGACAGACATGGGGGATGTCTGTGGAGGGAGGAAGAAGTCCTCAGACAGACATGGAGGATATCTGTGGAGGGAGAAGTCCTCTCTGCTTCACGCAGCGGTGAAGGATAGCCCAAACTACCAGCACTCTGGGAGCTCTCAAAGGCCCTTCTGGCATAAAGCAGCCCTTCTCCCCCATCCAGGGCAGACCCATCCTAAACACACCAAGCCCCTATGCATACTATGAGATTTTTGTTATATTTTTCTTTTAGTACACAAATGTAACGCCCTCTCCATCTTAACTAATAATTTATCATATGCTTTGTCCACAGTTTTGCAATTTGAGGTTCCAAAGCATACCTTGTATTCATTTCCCTTCAAAAGTTCACCAAGAGTAGACTCACTCCCGTGATGGGTTTTGACGACTTTGGGATTTGCTTTTGTCTTTCCTTATTAACAAATTTTCACTTAAAAGAAGTACCATGAGGCTTCTTCTCCTTGGCGTATCTGAATTAGTACTGTGGTGCTTTAGGGCAGTTATTAACTAAAGTAAGGGTTACTTGAACAAAAGCACGGCTGTCCCCAACAATCTGCCTGCTGGCAAAGGGGGTTCTGAAGAGACTAACAGGAGGGTAGCATATACAACGTGGATATGTGAGGTAACAGATGAGATTGTGCAAAATGTCATCACGCAACTTCAGAAGAGCGTGCAGTTTAAGACAGCTGCTCCCTTTTAGAGTTCTCTATGTAATGTTTCAGATTGTGGGTAACTGAAACTTACGGAAGGCAAAACTTCAGATATGAAGGACCACTATATTATTCTTCTGTGTGCCTGGGGCTCTAAGGAAGACTCCCTTCTTCATGCTGGGGGTGCAAGATGATTTGCCTAAGACGACAGGACAAATTAGTCCCAGGACCACTTCACTCTGTGCCAACCACCAGCCCTAGAAACGCAGTACTTTTAAAATGTAAGCTGAAAATACGATTTGCATGTCATATGTGTGCAGATGTGAGAAAAATTAGCCTCCTCTCAGACTGTGGCTCCACGGGAAGGTGGTTGTGAACAAACCCCAACTTCCCAAGAAAAACTATTCCTTTATGTCCCCCAATTGTGAATCCTCCTCCAGACAGCTCTGTCTCCAAGGTGTGCCACCCTAACACTGAGGATGGAGGTAAGAAAGGCTGGGGCTTCTTCCACAGACAAGATGAATACACAATTACAAAAAATAAAACAAAACCAACCAACCAAACAAACAAAAACTCAGAGAGAGAGGCACATGCCTACAATCCCAGCAACTCAAAGAGGCTGACAAAGTAGGATAACCATGAGTTCAGCCAACCTGGGCTACATAGTGAGTACCAGGTAAGTAGGCACTGTCTAGAAAGACTGCTCCTCAACAGACAGACAGACAAACAAACAAACCAACCAACAAACAAATCAATGCATGTCTTCTACAACACACTTGCAAGATGGCTTCTGTTGTGACACTGGGGATGGACTACAGAGTCTTGTACGTATCATGAGGGTGCGCTCTACCCCTCAGGTACATCCCCAGCCCAGCGTAAGCTCAACATGTGACAGCATGCAGGACATCCAGTGGCAGGCACGACAGGTCCCCAACTTCAGTGTTAAAGGTCCAGGCCAAGTGTGCCAGCACCTTCCTGTAGGTTGCTTCTAGAAGCCACGGGTGACACAGAACCCACACGGACAGCACATAGTTTCCGATATTGAGACAGAAGCCACTTTCTCCTCCATGAGAGGAACGTCCCCATGAATCAGACCTTGGATACTGCCGCAAATCAGCTGCTTAGCAAACCAAGTACTGTGGCCTTCTGAGCAGAAACCACACACAAATGAGTTCTCCATGAGGAGCGCTGGCTTTCTGGGACACGCTGGTCATTTTAAAGAGCACAATAATCCTGTCAGCCTTCAGCAGAACCGAACTGTTAAATGTCAACGCATTTCAGACTGTTCTCCGGACCACCCATACTAGCGTCTTGTGTCCAAAAGTAGGGAAATTTGGTGGGAAAGCCAGGCGCTGGTACCCTCGAGTTCTGTTGATTGAACAGCAGGGGCCCCTGTGCTCCTCCGGGCTTTCAAGCTGAGAGAGCAATGCCAACAGGCAGGAAGTGGGGTGAGCTAAGCCCCGTGGAGGCCCTCATACAAGGAGTACTTAGAAATCTGGTAGCAAGGAGAGAGACTGTAACTAAAAAACAACAGTGAGAGGCTGGAGAAATGGCTCAGTGGGTAGGGGCAGTCGCTACTCTTGCCGGGGACCTAGGTTTGGTTCCCAGTTTCCCTATGATGGTTCACAACCATCCATGACTCCAGTCCCAGAGGCTCTGAAACCTTCTGACCTCTGCAGATACCAGGCACACACCTGGTGTACATATGTATGTACAGACAAAATTCCCACACACATAAAATTAATCTATTAAAAATTCAAATAAATAAGAACAGAGTCCCTTGTCCCCACTTCATGAAGGGCAGATAGGAGGACAGAGGGGTAAAATCACTGGACTTCAATATGTTTTCACTTCCCTGAGAGTGCTCCTCCTACCTCCCCACACCAGTCAGCTGGGGAAACCATCATCCCTATTGGCTTACTGTGCCACTTAAACCAGATGCAAAATCCAGATACTGCCGCTACTCTAGTGCCCCAGTCATTGGGCACAGTCACATGTACAGTCTGCACCACGACCCTCCCCGGGCACAGTCACATGTACAGTCTGCACCACGACCCTCCCCTGGCACAGTCACATGTACAGTCTGCACCACGACCCTCCCCGGGCACAGTCACATGTACAGTCTGCATCACGACCCTCACTCTCACTTGTTTATTTTGCTTTAAATAGATTCTTTTTAAAGTACAAAATTTGTCTGAAAGAAAACTTTGCACTAAGAAAACTCTACCCTAAATAGAGGGTTAATGCCAAAATAAAAACAGGAGAGCTGGCCCTGTCGCCTGCAGAAGGCACTGTGGAGTTGCCTTTCCGAACCAGGGAGAGATTGCTGAGTTCTCCAGGATTTTAACGATGAAGCAGCTCGTCGAGATTTTCTGGTGATAGAAGCAGAGACTTGGAAATGCAGAGTGGAAAAAGCACGTTGTAGTCCAGGCGGGGGTGCCAATCCCAGTAATAGCCCTCCACCTTAAACTCCTGAGGCCTGGTGCCAGCCCGGGCTGTGGTGAAGGGAAGAAGAATCTGGTGGGCTGCTCAGGGAGTGAAGCCTGCGGAATCAGTCTGAGCTCTGCCGCCCGCCTGGGGCACCCACCACCACCTCCCCACGTCACTTGGAGTCCATCACAGCCATTGTCAGGTCACCATGAAGGGACCTGATAAACTCACCCGTCAGGAAGCGCGCCAGGGTCCCTCCTGCGCACAGCTGTGTCTTGTTTCCTGACACTTTTGTTGTTCTCTCTACCTCCAGAAAAATCTAGGCGGGAATAGGCAGACCAACTTCTACTTGAAGTCCAGAAGACTTGAGGAGCAAAAACCCCACTTCCTTTCTTCCCTCAGGGAGCTTCCAGAGCTTGGAGTTGGTCTATACTGTGCACCCTGGCCCCAAGGCTTTGGCATTATCTCTGGCACAAAAGAGCAGGAAAATGTTTCACTAACAATATTTAACACCGTATTCCCGTAGAGGTCCCCACATCAGAATCCCCAGGAATGGGGCACACAGATTTCTAAATTCCCCATAATCTCATTCTGTGGCCAGGGTGAATCTCAAAGTTATAAAATTTAAGTGATGTCCCAAGTGAGTCTCAGACCCACTAAGTCTGAGCCCCATAGGCTCTTTGGTGCATGGTCCCCTTTAATGGTTCCTGGCTTCCTGTCCCTTGGTTAGCTTCTACCCATCTGAAGATCTGAGGTCAGGCACCTCTTCTTTGGGGCAGCCTTCTCGGCCTGCTGCCTGTGCTGAGTCCGATCAGGCCCCTCTGGCTACGCAGGCCCTGTTGTCTATGGTTTATAGCAGTTCTACCTCCTACTCAGTGTCACTTGGCGGGCAGGGTCTTCCTTGCTGGACTACAGAACCCATGTTTCTTAGCTCCCAGCCTCGGCCCATGGGGACAGCGAAAATGCCTGCACATGAGACCCAAGAGGCCATTTCTACCCTGCTTCCGCCTCGCTCCTCTTCCCTTCCCTTTCTGCTCAGGGCAGGGAGTCGAGCCCAGCACCTCGCACTCACACACCTAGCAAAGTGCTTTATGCGGAGTCACTCTGCTGGCTCCTTTTTAAATTCTCATTCTATTTTTGAGACAGGGTCTCACAGTGTAGCCTTGAAATTTGCTGTCTAGACCAGGCTGGCCTCGGATTCACAGAGTTCCACCTGCCTCTGCCTCTGCCTCCTGAATGCTGGGACTAAGGCAGGCGCCACCATGTCCAGTGAAAATTTTATTTCATATTTTAATCTGTACTTTTTTTTAAACATTTTAAACAAAGATCTATTTTTTATTTTGCACATAAGAATGCTTTGTGGGCATATATTTTATGCGCACCATGCGCATCAGCTCCCCAGGAACAGGATTACAAACAGTTGTGGGCTGTCATGTGGGTGCTGGGAACTGAACCCAATCCTCTACGTGCACAGGGATGCTCTGAGCCATCTCTCCACCCCTTAAACCTTGATTTTGAACAGAACCTTGCTAAGTGGCCCAGGCTGGCCTCAAATTTGTGATCCCCCAATTCTGCCCCCAGAGGAGCTCAGACTGTAGGTATGAGCCACCATGCTGATGCACACCTCATTGTCAGGGAAGTTCTGGGGGTGTCTGAAAAGTCCTTGCGGTAGTGAGTCCCCGAGAGAAGCGGCCCTGCTGCAGAGGGAGTTTGGAATCCCACAAAGTTCCGATCCTCCCATGCTTGCCTGAGCAGGGTTTCAAGCACTGAAGGTGTTTTACATTCTAAAAGAACAAAAAGAGAGGCAGCCCCTGCTAGCTCCGGTCTGACTGTGCACTAGGGCTTCAGAGTCTGCGGAACAAGTGCGCCTGGTTCAATCTTAGCAGCCTATGATGACCTGGGAGCTCACTCTCCGAGGTCAAGAATCGGAAAGGGAACATTTTTCTCTCTAACCCCAAGACAGCTTCTCAAAGGCTAGTGAAAACTTGCCTATTACCTCAGGATTGAAACATGGATAGAATTTCCCCAGATCCCATAAGCTTTGTTGAATTAGTCTCGTCTGTCTGTCTGTCTGTCTGTTTCTTTCTTTCTGAAAATATGTCCCAGAAGAAAGCAATCCTCTCATTCTTCAACAAGTACAGGCCTGGTCCCTTCGGATCCACCACCAGTTCTGGCAGCCAAAATACCCACAAATGTTTAGCTCTGCCATGGGATATGTAGAATAAATTAAGTTTAGGGGGGAAAATCATAAAACAAGCCTCTGCGCCTACAGACTGTGTACCTTGGCAGGGAGAATGTGTGTGTTACAACAGATACATCCAGCGAGCCAGAGAACTCAATCAAAACCAGAGAAAATGATTCCTGTCAGAGAGGCAGACAGCTTCGAGGCTGCTTCTTGGGGAGATGCAGACACCGGGCCCAACCTCACCTTGCATCTGCCAAAGTTCCTCCCTGTGAGGCCAAGGAATTGCAAGGCCTCAAATCCTGACCAGCAGCAGATGGACAGCCCAAGGCTCTGGCTTTGTGAGCACAACGCCAACACGAGATGCCCCAGGGAAGCTTGGGACTCTGACTGGACTCGTCTTCTGAAGAATCCAAAGTCACTGTAGGACAGGGTCTCCGAAGGGAACCTACCAGATGGGAAGTACAGCGCCACAGATGTGGCTTTTTCCTGCAATTCACACTTCTGCGACTGAGCCTGCCCTGCCTCTGGGTGGTCAAGTTTACATGGACCAAGGCAGACGCTAGCTAATTAAGTCTATGAAGCCCAGCCACACCATCCACAGGAGCCCAGGACTTCTCTAAGGTGGGGGATGACAGAAGAGATGCCAGTAATGCTGACTGGCTACTCTGCCTGATGGGAACAGTTTCTTTTTCATTTTATTATTGTTTCTTTTCCTTCTTTTTGGGGGTGGGGGTGTTTTTGTTTTGGGTTTTTCTTTATTTTGGTGAGTTCGTCATTGTTTTTAAGAGCCATGGCCTCTAAGTCCTGATCCTTCTGCCTCAGCCTCCCAGGTGCTGGCCTGACACATGGTTTGTCAGTGGGGGCTTCCCAGGCTGATGTTTTATGTGGGGCAGGCTACCTCATGCTTTTGTGGCAACCCCGCCCACCGCCTTTAACTACACTGGGGAAACCCACCAGATACCCGTGGCTATGCTGTAGATTTTATGGCTCTTTGCACCTTTGGGCAGGGAAAGGTCATGGGCAGAGGGTATGACTTCATCTCAAGGCTACTGAGGCTGCGACCCAGGATGCAATCCTCTGTAGAGCTGTGGGCACACAGATTTTATCCTGGAGGGCAGGCCTCAAACAGATTCAAACAGGTTTCCATCCCAGTTTCTCTTCTTCGAAACTGGTTTGTAAGGACCCAAGAGCTGGCACCATTCAACAACCAAATGTATAGGCAAATCCTGTCATATGTGAAAAAAGTTTGGCATCTCCAGGGGAACAACTGAGCTTGCTGACTACGTCCGAAAGGGTCGCCGCCAGTATTCTAAAGACGAGTAATGACCTTCACCTGACACCTGCCTGACTTTTACTTGATACTGGCTTAATCTGTAAGTGAGGCAACAACCCCCACAAGCTCCTTCTTTTGCCTAAAAATCAGCTTTTGCATGTGTGTGGGGAGGGGGGGAATATGCGCATGCGTGGGAATCAGAGGACAGCTTTTGCATGTAAGTGTGTGTGTGGGGGGAATATGTGTGTGCATGCATACACGTGCGTGCGTGGGAATCAGAGGACAGCTTTTGAGAGTCTGTTCTCTCCTTCCACCATGTGGGCTCTGGGTATTGAACACAGGTCCTCAGGCTTGGCCGCAAACACCTTTATCCACTGAAGCACCTTCTGGGCCCACTACTTCCTTTAATCACACCATAAATAATTTATCTCTAAGAGTCCACAGGGAATCAGGATCAGAGGAGTTTTCTTTCTTTCTGAAAGTGACCGAACGCTTTTACACTCTACATTGTTTTTTTTTTTTAATATTTATTTTATTTATTATGTATACAATATTCTGTCTGTGTGTATGCCTGGTGGCCAGAAGAGGGCACCAGACTCCATTACAGATGGTTGTGAGCCACCATGTGGTTGCTGGGAATTGAACTCAGGACCTTTGGAAGAACAGGCAATGCTCTTAACCTCTGAGCCATCTCTCCAGCCCCTCTACATTGTTTTAATTATTACTGGGGGCAGGGGCACTGTGGAGGGCAGAGGGCAGCTCTGTGGAGCTAGTTCTCCCCTTCTCTTTTCCCATGGGTTCTGAAAATTAAACAGGTCACCAGGCTTGCATGGCAAGCACCTTAACCCACTGCGTCGTCTTGGTGGCCCACACTCAGAATCTGTTCAGCTTTATATCATGTTGTCTAAGTGGAAGCTGGGAGCACATGCAGAGCGTAGCCAGTCAACTTGGGACCGGGAAGTGAGAGGTGGGAAAGCAATCAGGGTCCCTAGTCCTCTCTAAGGGAAGAGGGAGAGTTTGGGTTCTTGTTTTATTTTGTTTTTAACAAAGAAAAGTTGTCACTCAAGAAAAAGACCAAATTATTCCAGGAAATATGTCCAGATGCAGTGCCTCATCTCCATCGTGCCTTTAAGATGAGAACCCCTGAATGTGATCCCCACTCCCAGGGTCTCACTATGTAGCCCAGGCTGTCCTGGAACTCAGAGATCCACCTGCTTCTGTCTCCAAGTGCTGGGATTAAAGCACCGCCATGCTCAGCTGGCCCCGAACCATATTTAATAGAACCTGATTAGATGCAGCTAGATAGCTTAGGTGTGGACACATGATAACCACGTGGACTGCTGTTTGGAAAAGACACAGGAAAGAGGATAAAGACACTCCCTAAATCACCAAAAGAGCCAAGATCAGAACAAGAGGCAGTCTCCAATGAGGTCACTTGGAGTTTAGGGGATTTTTGGTTTGAGTTTTAATTGCTTGTAAGAGCTCCTAAATGTCAAATAAAGAACAAGAATGTGAAAAGTTAACTTCCCTGAGATGTTTATTCAAAAGATAAAAATTTGTTCCCTGTAACACTTAGGCAGGAGGGAATTAAAACTAGACGTTGGAGGGGGAGGAAAGAGAAACCTAAATTGCTCAAACACAAACCAGCAGCTGCACTCCAACCCTCGGGAGAAGCCATTTCCCCACTCAGCCACAATCCATCACCAGCCTCGCAGATCTGCTGGGGCCACAGCAGTCCGTTCATCACAGGTGACCGAAGAGACCATCCAAACCCGACCCCAAAGCGTCGCTCGACCTGAAGCGCTTGCCTAACGTTCTCCAACTGTCCTGCAGGATTGTCTACCATCCAAACAGTTACCATGCTAATGAAGAGACTGAGTGGGGGACCACGGGGGATTGCTTCTAGCAAGTTTCCTCTGGTCACCACTGAGTAAAAGACAGAACCTGTGTGTGCCACAAAGAATGGACCCACACACACAGAGATCGACCAACACATAAGGTCATAAAAGATAAACCAGAAGCTAAGGGCAGTGGTCGGATCTATGTCGTGCAGGAGAAGAGAAGCTTCTCTTAGCACATCAGTGTATTGCTGCATGCATCTCTGACTTAAACAACAGATTTATGCCCATGTGTGTGTCTGCCTTGCATGTGCACATGCACGTGGCGGGCATTGGATTGCCTGGAGCTGGAGTTACAGGTGGCTGTAGGATGCCTGAAGTTAGTGCTGGGAACTGAACCCGAGACCCATGGAAGAGTAGCAAGTACTCTTAACCACTGAGCCATCTCTCCAGCCCATTGGCTTTTGAACTTCATGGGTATTTAGTGTTATAAGAACAAAGATAAAATCATGAGGGAGAAAAACGAATTGTAAAGTCGAGTAAGAGCAGCGTTGTTATGAACCTGACTGTGAAAGTCGCCGCCGCCGCAGAATGCACAGAGCAGGGGGTCCTGTGGACACCGCTCTAATGCTTGCTCTTAGGTTTACATGACATTTAGCACAAAGAGCTAAATGAGTCTTGCACTTTAGCCAGCTGGGCTACTGACGGGTGCTGTTCAAGGTTCTCACCATGGCAGAAGGAGCACAGAAACACAGAATGGGGAGCAAGGAGAGCCCCTGGGGTGCTGGTTCTGAACTGTACATCTCAGGATGGGTTTAAGCTTTGAGAAAATATTTCATTTTCTTAGCACTTTCTCCCATATCTGGAAGCAGCGGCGAACCTAACAGTGAGCCCACGCCTATGAAATTCCTGGGTTAAAAACAGGTTCATCAAACCATGCAGGTTTTCCTAGAGAAGGAGCTGATTCCCAGGCTGGGATCAGGGCAAGAACGTCCCACTGGGTGTGAGAAGCCAGAAAAGCACAGTCCTTTGAGACTGCTAGGGACAAGTTAAAGGGCTCAAGGGCCACCCTGAAAAGACTCTTTCTGTCCAAATTTGAGATAATTAGAGCAATAAAATATATTGAAGTTAATGGGCTATAGCAACTGAATAATACTAGTTAAAAAAAAAAAAACCAAAAAACAAAACCCATGAGTCCAAAATGACAAGAGAGGGGCCCACAGGCCTTTGTAAAACGCAGGCTGATGCTTGTGGGAGCAGCAACGTTCTGCAGTGACCCACGGAAAAGAGACGGAGGGTCACACTGGGAATGGAACATTCTGTGGTTTAAAGTCCCACAGCACCGACTGCCCGTGATTACAGAGACAACACTTCAACCGAGCGCTTCCACTGGCTGTCACCGATGAACAGTGAAACACCGTGAGATGCACACATTGCCTCTAGGGTCTCACTATGTAGCTCTGGCTGTCCTGGAAGTCAGATATCTGCCTGACTCTGCCTCCTAGATGCTGGGATAATCCTATGACCTAAAGTCAGAGCGCCCCACACCCTTTGAAAAGTAAGAAAGCCCACAAGCTCTCACTATGCAGCTCAAGCTGACCTGGAACTCATGACCCTGCTCCAGCCTCTCAGGGGCTGGGATAACAAGTGTGTCCCGCCAGGAGGGTTGTCCCCTCTGATCTTCTTGATAAAAAAATAAACAAAAGCATTTGACCTGAATCCAATCTCAAAGAAACAACATAATAAATTTAGAATGTGGAAAATTCTACAAGACAACTGACCTACATCATGTGATGTTGAACTACCTGGATATGCAGGACATTGTGAAGGGGGCACACTTGCTCTGGGAAGTTACATGCTGAAATGTTTATGAGGAAAACATCATGAAGTACGCATTCCATTTTCACAGACTTTGGGGGGAAGCCATAGCCAGAGGTTCAGAGAGTGTGTTCCCTGGCTGGTAAAGCAGCATCTCAGAAAGCAGGGTAGTAACCGTTTAGAGATGGTGACCGGAAGCAAGGGGCACATTGTGGGTTTGCACTGCTCAGGTTTGAAAGTTCCCCAAATGAAAAAGCTGGGAGTTGGGTTGGCAAGATAGCTCAGTGGGTAAAGAGCTGACTCCTGAGATCTGAGTTCAATCTTCCAGGTGCAGAGGAAGAAGAGAATGACCTCTGTAAGTTGTCCTCTGACCTCCATATACACAACATGGTTCACACAGGCCTGAATACACAGCATTCATGCACACATGCAAGCCACCCATACACACTAACAATAAATTTTAAAAAATTTAAGTTGGCAGAGTGATGCGTGCCTTTAATCCCAGCACACAGAAGGCAGAAGTAGGTGGATCTTTTCAATTTCAGACCAGTCGGGGCTATATAGTGAGACCTTTTCTTTTCTTTCTTTCTTTCTTTCTTTCTTTCTTTCATTCATTCTTTTCTTTTGAGACAGGATTTCTCTGTAGCATTGAAGCCTGTGGAACTCACTCTGTAGACCAGGCTGGACTTGAACTCACAGAGATTCGTTTGCCTCTGCCTCCTGAGTGCTAGAATTAAAGGTGTGCACCATCATTGCCGGGCAGACAACTTTTTGAAGTAAGTTGAAGTAAATTTTCTCCTTCCACCTTTGCATGGGTTCCAGGGTCAAACTCAAGTCATCCAGCTTGCATAGAAAAAGCCTTTACCCACTGAGTCATTTTGCCAGCCCACAGAATAAATCTTAATCTATTTTCCTTCTCAGGGACTTAAACACAGTTCATCACAATGCTGATTCTTGAACTTGTAAAAGCACAAGGGAATGCTACATTAGAGCCATCTGTGTTCTCTGGTTCTCTGTACGGCATGGGATATGACATCAACCTCAAAGGAATCAGGTCAGTGTGGCTAGCTGCACAGAAGAAACAAAACAGGAGAGCTGCCGCCTCTGGGACGGGCTGTCTTCCCTCGTTAAGTGTCTGTTAGAGGAGAGTGGGAGGCTCCAGAGGGACACCGCTTGTAATTCATCCCTCTCCAGAGAATTCTCTGGTCCAGCATCTCAGAAGACTTTTGACCACACTTCTACCAGAAACAATTTACAAGAGAATTTGCAAAAGAAGCTAAGATTCTCCCAATCTCTCCCAAGCAGACTCTTCTAATTAATTAATTGTGCACCCAAGAAATGCAGGTGGCACTAATGGAGCAAAGGCAAGGAGGCACAGCCACCAACCTGCCCTACAGTCTCGAGCATGGGCACGAGCCAGGAGTTGGTCAGTCGGCTTGCTGCTGGGAGGCCTGTGTGCCCTGAAGCCTTGCCACATTTGGTGCAATGAAGAGACAAAGACCTAGAAACTCAAAAGCTCTTTCCAGCATTTCACCCCTGGTTCCTGCTTCTCCTAAGTCTCAGATGTACAGCCATATCAGTTTATATAAAATTACTCGATAGGATTAAACATGTCATCTTGCCCATTGTTTATTGAGAAGATCAGAAAGTTGAGGTGCCCAGAAGTCCTACCTTCCCAAATGCCACTCATGGTCCGTGTCCTGTGTTCCCTTACATGATATGACATTTGCTTATTTCTTCTGTGTTATGGAGTCACAAGAAATTCTCGCATTTTACACGGGCTGTCTAAAGCAGGAACTACACATTTTCTGTAACGCAGAAACTCATCCCCTGCAAGAACCATCCTGGCAGCGTCTCTCAAAGTTAACAATGTACACACCCTCTGGGTTAGCAATTTCAACTCTGCAAAGCTAGTCTCCAGACATGCATGCACGGCTGTGCAAGAATGCTTATTGTAGCATTATTTAAAATAGCGCAAGCCTAGGGAAAGGGTGAAGCAGCCACAGATAGGAAAATTATACTACGTCCATCCAGTGAAACGCGTTGGCCTTGTGAGGATGGAAGCGGATCACTGCACACTGACAGACAAAGATCAGCAAAATACACTAGTGCGTTTTCAAGGTTTATTTCATTTTATTTGTGTGTGTGTGTGTGTGTGTGTGTGTGTGTGTGTGTGTGTGTTTATTGAAGGTATATCTGTGTACCATGTAATCTCCTGGTACTCACTGAGGTCAGAGGGTGGCATTAGATCCTTTGGAAACGAAATTACAGGAGGTTGTGAGCTACCACGTGGGTGTTGAGACTAGAGCCTGGGTCCTCTGGAAGCACAGCTAGTGCTCTTAAATGCTAGGCCATCTCCCCAGCCTTTACATTAATGTTTTTAAGATTTATTTTTGTGTGTGAATATGCATGTGTGCCTGTATGCTTAAGTACCAGTGCCCGCAGCGGGCAGAGGCATCGTATGCCCCTGGAGTCAGAGTAGCAGGCAGCTGTGGGTGTTGAGAGCTGAACTTGGGTCCTCGGCAAGAGCCGCTCATACTCTTATCCACTGAGCCATCTCTCTGGCACTACATCAATATTTTTTTAAAAATTAAGTGTTTTTGTAAAGAGAACAGACACCATTTATCTGTATATAGCAAAAGAATAATCAGAAGGGTGTGGAGGAAACTTGAGCGATGGCATCTGAGAAGTTAAGCCTTGTTATTCCTCTTGCACAGCTTCTGCTCTGTGTAACCATGTACACGTAGCTCTGTTTTTATAATTAAGGGAAAACTGGGATAGGAGGACGGACTCTCTAAGAAAGGCCCTGACCACCTCAAGTCACTCCATTTCAGCCCACGCCTTAGCAAGTAAATTTTTTTTCCCTCCTTAACTGAATCAGCAATTAAAGGTTGGATGTGAACTAATCTGGTTGCTATCTCAAAATGCATGTTCTTAGCGAAACAAATGATTTGAGCATGGGTCAGGGCAAGGGCAGCATTTGAACGCTGCTTTTCTGTAAACTCTCAGCTGCGGGCAGCCTCAGGCTGCAGTCAGAACACAGGAGTGGAAACATTTCACAGGACAGAAAGCTGATGCCAGGCTCATCAGCAAGCTCCCTGGGTGCGCTGGGCCATTCTTTCCAGGTCCTTAACGCAATCCTCAGCACTGGGCTTTGCCTGCTCCCCTCTTTGGCAGGAAAATCTAACAAACCCACACAGCTAAGCAACACTAAGAGTTTTTCTCCAAGCCTGAGGGAACAGAAAGTTGATCTTTAAAACAATCCCAAATTTGTGATTCCTAAGAGTAAGACAAATTTAAATACTTGAAGGCCAAAGAGTCTAAACAAGTATCTAAGCATCCAATTAAGTGGGAAATGGTGGGCAGAACCTTTAAGATGGAAAGGGGGCTGGGGAAAAGGCTTCATCAGGAAGCTCGAGGACCTGAGGTTGGAGTCCCGGCACTCATGCAAAAGCTGGGTGTCTGTAACTCACGGGGAGAGTGAGCCAGGTGGATTCCTGGAGCTCACTGGCCAATCAGCCTCGCTGAATTCATGAGCTCTACGCTCAGTGAGACCCTGTGAGGGGTGATGGTCTTATCAGCACTGAACCTTCTGGGCTATAATACTGACAAGTCAAGCAAGTCGTCCCCACTGGTGCAATAGTGGCATAATGGTCATGAAGGAAACCAACCACTTTCTGATTGGCTCTGAGGCCTGCTCCACAGGAGGGAATTGATGTCTAGTACTACAAACCTGATCAAAAGCCCCTGACTAAGGAGATCATAGGTTCAATGTGGGAACGTACTCTGGTGTCGTTTCAACAAAGGGCCATATGTCAAACTGCCTTCTTATGGTTTAGATCCACAGAGCTGTACTGCTCTCAACCTTGGTAAGATACTTCTGTCTGCAGTGGGTAGTGGTTACTGCAGAGACTCACAACTGGTTAAAGTACCGAGAATAGGTGACTGAGTGCTCAGTGGTAGACAGCTCACTGTCAGCCTACCCCATCCAAGGCTCAGGAAACATCTCAGAAAAGTGGGCAGAAAGAATGTAAGAGTGGAGGGGTGGGCAGGAGAGTTAGGAAACACTCTTCAGAACACAACATAGGTGACATACTCATCACCCCATGGCAGCCTTAGCTGCTGCACAAAATCAAGCAAAGCAAATCAGAATTTCAGCATGGGAGAGGGAGGCGCTCCCAAGGCCCCACTCCCAGCTGTGGAACTGGCAGCTGATGATGGCTGATGGAAGGAGAATTATTGGTAGAATAATTGGATCCAGGAGATTATTAAAAATAATAGCAAAGGTTTTTAAAGAAGACATGGGCCAGGTGTTACCTAGCACTTGGAGACAGAAGCAGGCAGATCTCTGTTAGTTCAAGACAGCCTGGTCTACAGAGTGACTTTCAGGACTGCCAGGGCTATGTAGAAAGATTCTGTCTCAAAAACTCAAAACAAACCAAAAAAAAAAAAGTATGAATTTAAGACGGAGATGGGTTGGTGGGTCTCAGGAAGAGCTGAAGGAGGCAATGAAGGATGAGTATGATCAAGATACACTATATACATGGATGGAAATTTCAAAGAATAAATAACATTGTTGCTGCTGTTGCTTTGAGACAAGGTCTATGATATAGCCTTGGCTGGCCTGAAACTCTATGTAAGCTAGGCTGGCCTTGAACTCACAGAGCTTGGCTGGGATTAACGGAGTACACCAATATGCTTGTCATAATAAAATGTCATAAAAATTATTCTTAAAAGGTGAAAAGTAGTCAAGGAAGACACCCAGTCCTGACTCCTCCCACTCCCCAAAACAAAACAAAACAGAAAAAAAGAAAATACAAAACACAATCATGTCAGTGAATCTAGACTTGGTGCAGGCTTGAACTTGCAGCATTACGGAACTGGAAGATCATGCGTTAAAGGCTAGCCTGGGCAACATACCAAGTTTGGGGCCAGCCAAGACTATACAGTAAGCTTCTGTGGTAAATAGAACCAACTAAAACTGCACAAGTGAACGTCCTATTTAGTCATTAATTACCTGCAGAGTTCTAGGAACCTGACCCATTTGGGGGGTCACAGTGAGGATGTGTGTGTGCTATAGGCAGGGACTGAAGGGGCCTCACAGCTGGGCCTTCTCCCTCTGTCTGCCACCTAAATACCCTGCTCTGTTTCCCAAACTATCCTTCTTCCTCAAGACTTGCTGAGCCTTTCAGGGACTAGCCCATCCCACATCTTCCTCCAGCTCTCATCACACCTGCAGACTAACGGTGCCCCTATCCACCCCCCATATACCTAGAGTCTTTAGCCCTCTTCAGAAGAGCACCCCAGTGGCAGCACAAGCCCTGTGCTGGGCTCCCCATCCAACTAGCCTATCTGGGAAGAGGTCTTCCAGAGGGACAAAGGTGGGCACTTGGGGCATGCTATAAGCCAATGGTCCTCAATAGGGCGACTTTGCTAACGAGGGGATGACAACATCTGAGAATATTTCCGGCGGTTGTGCTGCAGACACAGGCTGTTACTGGCTTGGAGCAGGTACAGCGATTGTGGGAATAACTGAACTGAGAAAGGACGTCAGGAAGACACTTTCCTTTATCTTAGAAGGCACTGCACTCTGTACAGAGTACGGAACATACAGGCCCAAGTTACTGCATCAAAGGCCGGAAGTGGAGGGTCCTGCCAAACCCATTTCAGTCTCCCCAGAAGCAAGGCATCGGCCAAGTCTGGCCTCCTCACAGATGAACGTCTGCATTTGGAGTGTCCCATCCAAAGAGCCCCCTCTGTCTCATCTCTCCCCCATCCCATTGTTTGTTAACTCCCCGGCACACATCTGCTTCTTTTTAAAGGGCAGGCAGTCATGAGGCACACGGGGTGACATCAAAGGCCAGAATGCCTTGCAGAGGCCACCAGGACAGACACTGGCGGCTGCTCTTGTGGTTCTTTACGCTGACCCAGAAGGGACTCAGCACACACCAGCTCATGTTCTATGGTCAGGGAGCTCTGGGAGCAACTTAGGTTTCTAGAAGGCTTCCCGACATAGCTCTGCTCTGCTCTGGCAAGGGCCACCAACCCATAGCGACTACAGGCTGGTGGGAGCCTCAGGTACCCGAGTTACCAATGTGACATGTGCTCAAGGAACTCTGGCCAAAGGCCCTGACCCTCTTCATGTATCTTTTCCTCAGAGCTCTATTTCTGCAGCATTGAACGGTATCCGTTAGAACGAGAACATATGCAGATTTTAGCAGAAACACTGCAGCTACTTGGGATGATACCCGCTCTGTGAATGACTTGGACAAATTAGTGAAAAGGAAGAAAACATAAAAACATGTCAGCAAGCTGAGATCAAACACTGTTTTGGTTTTTTTGTTTTTGTTTTTTTTTTTTAAATTTCTGGAGGCTTTTACATTCCATGGACAATGAAGTCTGAGTCCTTCCAATTCTCCGAGGGACTCTGGAAGCGCATGCTTCACCTTTGATCTCAGCCACGAACTGGCGAGCTGCTGCCCTGTAGCTTCGTTCAGATGTCCCGGCCGAGGGACTGTCCTAGATGCACGCTTTAAGTCACTGGTTCTCAGCTGGGGCGATTTTGCTTCCCGGGGGACATCTGGCCATGTCTAGGGGCAATTTCTGGTTGCCACAGCTGGAGATGGGGCTGTTCCTGGCACCTAATAGGCACAAGCTAGCGGTGCTGGGAAACATTCTACAAAGCACAGGACCCACAGTGAAAAATGATCTGGTTCAAAATGTCAGCAGTGCTAAGGTTCAAGAGTGGCTCTAAGCGCCTGGAGTTCTTGGTTCGCTCAGCCTCCAGGCGCTTCTTTGGTTTCCACCTGAGGGCTCAATAATGAGAGATCAGTGAGACAATGGGGAAGTTCACTCAGCCAGGAGCTGGGACCCAGGGATGCCAAAAGCACTTTGAACTTCCTGTGCCATTCCGAAGATACACACGGCGACCTCACCAGTTCTTCTTTTCGTTATTACCATCATCCCGCGGAAACATCATGGGCTGAGAAGGGCTGAGTAGATACAAATTCCTCTCTCCACCGTCTTCTGAGGAAAGAATTCTCAGGCTGTGTGTTTTGATTTTAAACACGGAAATCTTCACAGCCACACATGAGCCACCCATAACTGAGGGACAAGTCTAGAGCTGACAAGACATCACTTAAAGGGAAGTCTAAACATCACTCAGCTTTCTGACGAACCCTAACACGTGGACTTTCTTCGGGAAGTTTCTTAGATTGGAAAAGGAGGATGTTGCGATGGCTAATCCAGAATTGCACCCCAGCCTGGCTAGCCGTGCTGCACATAGCAGCCAACCCCAGGCTTGGAAATGCTTTTCCAACCAACACGCCTCAAAGCATCTGTGGTGCTGCTTGCTCTATTTCCATGATATTTGGGGGCGGGGTATGAGAGAGGAATGTGAAGATCTGAACATGCCCATAGAAGTATGTTATGCATGGAATTCTATATGCCATGTGTGCCGTGAGGGGGGAAAGAGCAAATGAGCTGAGAGCTGTGGTTCCAGTGCAGAACAAAGGGGGCCTGAAGTAATACCAGCTGCAAGCAGAGGAAGCAGGCATGGCGGAAAGTTCCAGGATTGAGGTGTAGCCTTTCAGCCATGCTGACAAGCACTCACAGCCAGGACACTGAACCACTAGAGGGGGGGGGGGGCAGAGAAGACTGACCACCCCTCCATGCCATCTGAGAACCCCACATTGTTCTACCTGTGCTTCTAATGACTGGAACTCCTCTTCTTGGACTCAGTCAACTATTTTGCTCCAGTGGCTCACAGAACTCAAGCGGAAGTTTTAAATATAAGCCAGTCCACGTGAAAACACAAAAGGGGCATGAGGGAATTAAACATCAGTGGGCAAACATGGGGTTAACGGTTTTCATGCGGGGGGAGCTGTAGACAAGAATGGAGGTACAGACAAACAGACTCGACAGAATGCTGAGACTCTGAGGTCAGGCAAGGCTTCTAGGCCTTGGTGGGTTCTTGAGCACGTCTTGTTTTGGCCACTGCTCACATACTGCATGTCCCGTTCTCTAGACATGCTTTATGCCTAGCTCTCCTTCCACAGAGAAGGTACATGAAGATAGGAAATAAGAGCTGTGTCCTCTGAAGTCACGACTTAGGCCCAAGAATTGATTCACTGGCTAGGCCTACAACAGCACCTCCTGCCAGCTTCGTTCATTGATTTTGCCTTTGTTCCTCATTTACACGGGATAATTCTAGTCCACCGCACATTCTACACAATCAAAAACACTTCATCCATGCTAAACAAAAGCAAGGTGACCAGGGACTGCATTAAAACATAGCTTTATCAAGCATTTCCAGGTTCTTCCTTCATGTGAAACCCTGTGTGAAATGCTGGGTCATAAACAACTGATACATGGGGGTGGGGGGTCTTACCCTTAAGGAAGCCATGAGTCGGTAAGGAAGATATGTGTAAATAAACTGTTAGGATACAGGAGAATGTAAGCATTATAATGCTGTAATAAGGCAAGGGAAATCGGTTAATACACCTAAAATGCCGAGAACAATGTCTAGGGCTTATGAGTCACGCTAAATAGGCTCCAGCTCTTTTCATTATTCAATCCGAAGCAAGTCAGGGCAAGCAAGAAGGGAGACGCAGCATTTGAACTGCTTTTTCAAGAATGAGCTGCACAGATCTGAAGGTAGGAAAGAGAAGGGGAAGGCATCCAAGACAGAGCAAGGGGCAGGGAGCCCCGTGCACTCAGGAAACCGCATACTTTCGAGGACTGTGGAATAAAACACCTGGGCTGTCAGATACGGCAGGGGAGCTCTGGAGATGGCGACGCAGGAGCCATGTGGCCTGCTCATTGTGCCTGATTTGTGACATTGTTGATAGAACTATTGGAAACAAGGTTAGACCTAGACTAGAAAACTTGATCTGGACCCTGGGGACACTGGAGTAGCAGACAGAAAAGTCAGAAGCTGGACCAGTGGGAAGGTTCAGCAGGTAAAGATGCTTGCCCCTAAGCCCAACTACCTGAGTTCTATCCCCGGGACTGACAGTGGACAGGGAGGACTGACTCCTGCCACTTGCCCTCTGACTTCCACACATGTGCTGTAGCATGTGTGTGTACACATGCAATACAACACACACAACATACACACACACACACACACACACAAAAATAGATACAGGGTTTTTTGTTGTTGTTGTTTTTTGGTTACTTTTGGTCTTTGAGACATGGTTTCTCCCTGGAACCCTGGCTCTGTAGACCAGGCTAGCATTGAACTCAGAGATCTATCTCCCTCTGCTTCCTAGTGCTGGAATTAAAGGCGTGTGCCGCCATGCTTGGCAATAAATGTAGTTTTTAAGTTTTTGTTTTTGAGCACTCAAGAGGCAGAGGCAGGAGGATCAGGAGTTTGAGGCAAGCCTGGGTGAGACCATGAGGCCCTGTTTCAAAAGAAAGAAAAAAATAAAAAAAAACAAAAGAAGGGGGCGGGGAAGAAGGAAAAAAAGAACCAAAGCAAAAGTGAAAATAATCATAACAATATCAGTGATGGATGTCATGCCACGTGACAACTGCACGGTGGAAAGAAGGTCTTGTAACGAACGGGGCGTCTGAAGGACCACTGTCTACAGCACAACCTCACAAGACAAAGAAGGGACAGCACGGGCTGGAGAGATGGATCAGAGGTTAAGAGCACTACCTGCTCTTCCAAAGGTCCTGAGTTCAATTCCCAGCAACCACATGGTGGCTCACAACCATCTGTAATGAGGTCTGGTGCCCTCTTCTGGCCTGCAGGCATACACACAGACAGAATATTGTATACATAATAAATAAATAAATAAATATTTAAAAAAAAAGAAGGGACAGCACACAGGGCAGCACCATCTGCACAGGACCCACAGGTGCGAGAGTGGGCGGTGTGTTTAGGGAGCCCCGGAGATCAGTGTGCTAAGAATGGAATGCAAAGGTGTGTCCACGGAAAAGCGGCAGAGAGCCAGGTAGGCTTGGTGGTGGGAGGCCTTGAAGTCTCAGCCAAGAGGTTGGTATTCAAACCTACCACAGTGAAATCTATGTCAAGCCACAAAATAGATGACGGTAGAGAAAGGTCATTTGGAGACAGTGTAGAGGAGGAGGGAGTGGAGGTTGGTGGATTCATTAAGGGACTGCTGAATGACCTGTGCCCTGACCTAGTTTTGTTCAAAACATGGGGAGAAACAGTACAGTATGTAGCTCTGCTAAATGCATCAGTGCATTAGTTCATAGGAACTAACCAGGGGCTGGAGAGATGGCTCAGAGGTTAAGAGCACCAGCCACTCTTCCAGGACTAGGGTTAGATCCCCAGCATCCACATGACAGCTCACAACCATCTCTAACTCCAGTCCCAGAGGATCCAAAGCCCTCTTCTGGCCTCCGCAGGCACTGCACACACGGCGCACAGATATGCACGCAGGCAAAACAACCATAGGTATAAAATAAAAATAAACGTTAAATTTTTAAAAATAAAAAAAGAATCAGTTCACTAGTCAAGGCCTCATATATTTCTGGAATGTATGAATGAATGAATGAGGGGGAAGGGAGGAGGGAAAAAGTGAGCAAAGTGTTTTGAGGGAAAAAAGTGGTGGGAAATGATTTGGGTTTGGGGCTCAGCAAACTCGAGGTCCCTCTGGCAAGCTGACAAGACATCACTTGTTAACTGATGACAGGGACACCCAACAATAAAGTCTCACCTCAGTTGGCTGGAGCTGGTTGAACTTGGTCTTTGGTTCCTGGTTAAGTCAGTAGAGACCGGCTCTGTAGGTGGCTCTTCCTGGCAACCAGCAGGGGGCAGAAGAATGATTCAAAGAAAGCCTGGCTAAATATGTGCAGTTCAAGCCAAAGGTCTCTAGAAACTTCTCACAGGTAAGGAATCCAACCACAATGCCTGTGGTGGCGAAGTACTGTGCTGAGCCAAGAAGAACGCGACGAACAAAGACACCAAGGATGATCGATGCTGGCAAAAGAATTCCAAGCTACGTCTGGTTTGGTTAAAAAGGAACTCTACTCTCATTCCAAACATTTTCAAAAGTACCAAGTTCAAGGGTGAGGTTTCGCTGAAGGAATTTATTTATTTTTAATCCAATAAATAAAAAGCAGTGAGATCATAGTGGGTTTTGTTGAAGCGGTTTTTCCAGTGCTGGTGTGGAACCCAGGGCCTTGCGCACACAGGCTAATGCCCCGCCACACCTCTAAGAAGTGATTTTGGTACTGAAACTCAAGATGTCTTCAGCTTCCTTAGGGCACAAATCCTGTTCCCTGGAGCGTATTCCTCTCTCTCGGGGAGAAGGGTCTTCCTGCGTCCTCACACAAGAGCAACAGGCATCACTGCACTGACTACCAAAGCTGTGGTCCACCACAGCCCTGACTAGGAACACGGAGGGAGGAAAGCACCTCGGAATCAGGTCTTCGCTGCTTTTCAAAGCCTTTCTTAGTAAACTAATGAGTTACACTTTTCCTTCAGAGAAAATCTTGGAAATGACCCATTTCCCCAACAGGGCAGCATTTCCTTTCATTCATACATGCAAGAGCTTTAAAAAAAAAAAGAATCTAGATTAGCTGAGCCAGAAGAAAATTAAATGTAAGTATTTTCTGAGTACAGCGAACCAGACTCAAAATAGAGAGGCCACGGAAAGAAAACCCAGACTCTTCAGGAGCGACCCAAGCTGGCAAGACCTCCCCTCCACTTCCACCCCCACCTACTGGAAGCAAAGGAAACAGTGGGGAAGTGGAAGGGCCTGAATCACTAAGGGGGCGGGGCTAGGCATCTGTCACTCAGCTTCTTTATACAGGTTTAGAGCAGAACATCTTTGGGGCCCAATGGTCAAGGCTGACTGTGCCAAGCATGGGTGCAGGCCCACAATCTCAGCACTAGAGAGGCTGAGGCGGAAGAGTATGTCCCAAAGCAGCCGGGACTACATGGCAAGACCCTTCTCAAAAGGAAGAAAGGAGGGGGGAGAACGGTGAGTGAGTGTGCAGTAAGCTGACTGTGAAGGGCAGTTAACTTCCAAGTTGAAAGCGAGCAGAGCTGCTGATCTGACAGCAGAAGAGACATCAAGCGAGGCTCTTGTCTGCAAACCCCACAGCCTGAGCCTAAGCTCCGAGAGGCTGGCTGGACCAAGCTCTCGTGGCCCAGAGCTCTCCCTTCCTTTCTACTCAGCAGATGCAAGGGAGTTGCACCCTGGCCTGTGTTTGGGGAGCGCACATGGGGCCAGAGTTAGGACAAAGGGCAGACAGGCAAGGATGAAAGGCTACTTTATCTTTAGATGGACACGAGCTATAAAAAAGATTCAAAATGAATCTTATAAGTAAACTGGAAGGGAGCATGAGGGGATTTTGCAGAGAGATGGAACATTTTGCATCTTGTTTAGGATAGTTCTATAGGTATACCAGTTGTCCGAATATACTGTACTCACTGAAGAACTATGATTTTGTAAGGTATGGGGAAGTATACCCCTAATTCCTGCACTGGAGAGGCAAGAGCACAGAGCCTGCCTGGTCTACATAGCCTGTTCCAGACCATGAGACCCTGTCTTAAAACCAACATCAAAACTTTTGTCCCTCTCTCCGAGAATATAGGTAACTAAGAATTCTAGAGTGTTTCCAGGGTGCCTGTCTCCTGGGTATTGTTCCCACAAGGGTTGCCACCTCCTTCCCTGTCTGTCTTTGCTATTGTTCTTTGTCTCAGTGAATGACACCAACGACACTCCACTCAGTTGCCCAAACCAGAAAATTAGGATTCCTTCGACCTTCCTCTTGCTCACATCTGCAATCCCATGGGCATCTCCTAAATCTACCCTTCTCATCTTCATCCCAGTCTGGACCCAAGCTGCTGTCCTGGCCATTGACCGTCACATCCATCATACAGAATACAGCCTCCCTGCTAAGGTCCTTCTGGTGTTCTCTATCACTTCAGTGATAATGACCAAATTCCTTAGCCAGATGTTCAACAGCTGTGCTCTCCCTCTCTTGAAGCTATCTACAGCACCCTCCAACCACCCTCCCCTTACTGTCCTCTCCTCACCCCATAAACATCCCACCTGCCTCATAACCTTCCTCGGGACTTTAATCGGCATGACCTGTTTTAAGAAGTCTCTCTCCTAGGTGCCCTCTGCCTCCCTCCTTCCTGCACACCCCTTCACTCAAGAGAAGGCTCAAACACTTAACTGATGGCTTTCTGTGACAGGGCCAAGCTCCGGATACAACCACATGACAGGTGTCAGCTTATTTAATAGCAATTACTGCTCTGCAGAATAATGACCAGATAGATTTCTATTTTTCTCCCTGCCTACATCATAAGCAGGGACCATTTTGTTCAATGTTTCTCTAGTATTTTCTCAGACACTAGGAAAATGGAAGGTGCTAGAGCGTAACAAATATTTGCTGGATGAATGAGGGTCATGATGGTTCAGGCCCCAAACGGCCTGTGTTTCATTTTACTTTTCAATAAGCAAAGTAGCCATCTCAGACAGGCGATGTACTGAGGTTTCTACCTAGCAGGTGCAGCAAACCCAGCTGCATGAGAACTATTTCTTAGGGCTAGGTCACTCCAGTGTCTCTGCTGCCTTCACTTCCTCTGCAGCTGTAAAGCTCCGCCCACCACCTCTTAGGAAGAGCCAGCCACACACTGTCCAGGTCTCTCACATTTAAACCCCAAGTGTCCCCAAAGGAGGCATCTTCGTCATCATCACTCCCGGCTTCACACATGAGGAAAGAGAGGCTCGGTCATTGATGAGGGTGTCAGAGCCTCTGTCCTCCTCCGGAAAAGACTGAAAGCTATGCTCCCATCCCAAAGTACCTCCCCTACTGCTCTGATCCTTGTGTTCTGAGCTGCTGGCATAGAGACATGCCCACTTCCTACAGTGGGAATCTACCATGGTTGGAACATATCCCCCCAAACTGCACACCAGAATGCTAGCCTAAAAATTCACACGTTGCTGCGAATGAGATGCCACAGGGTCATCAGGGTAGGGCATCCTTGATGTACTTGTGGCTTGTAAAAGGAGAAAAAGCTGGGTGTGGTGACACACTTAGGAAGGAAAGGCCAGGGAATCTCTGTGATTCTGAGATCCTGCCTGAAAACAGACAAACAAACAAACTATCAAATAAACAGAGATGCAGCCTGGGCTGATACTTGCCAGTCTGCCTCATCACGTGATTCCCTCATCAGGTTCTCACGTTGGCATAGCAAGTACTCAAGTATTTCATCACAGTACAGAACAGATTTGGATAGAAACCAGGACTCAAGAGACTCCATTCCTGTTGGGGCAACTCAGAGGCAGGAGAGGAGGTGGCAGTGGCTACTCCATGTAGCCAGAGAGTCAGAACCGGGGTCTACAGAGTCACATAACTGGCAAAGGGCAGAGCTGCCAGCAATGGAGCAAGAGAGCCTGCTACCAAACAGTTGGCCGCACAAGTCACACTGTTATCTGAATAGATCCATTCTGTGGGAGGGGCATTCAAACACAAGGAGAGTTGATCTTAATGTTCAGAATGGGGGCAAAGACTTCGGTGTGTTTATAATCTCCAATGGGTCAGGATTAAAATAAAGCTAAAACAAAATCTTTAAAAACCCAACTATCTGCAGTGAAAGCGCGCAGGGCTGCGACTAGGGTATGCTGTATGAAGGATGCCCTGGGTGATGGATGTGTGTGTGTGCCACAGGCGACTCTCCAGAGAGAGAATGCAAAGTGACAGGACCTGGAAGACCCTCGCAGGAAGCCTTTAGCTCAGAGCTGGGCTGACAGCCATCCGGGACATGGAGGAGACGTGATGGGCTTGGAGCCTCCTGAGAGGTGCTGGAGAGGTCTGTGCTAATGCGAGGGAAACCATGAGGCACGCGGAGTCTCAAAATCCATATTAATGGGAGCGGAGTGACACGGACTCTGCTTAGCTGTGAGTACTGCAGGATGGAAGCCAGCAGGGTCCCCAGGGCCACGCAGCACTAGGAGAAAACTGGAGAGTGTGTGGGTCCCACCCTTCCCCTCTCCTGAGGAAGGGTGGGGTGAGAATTGCTACTGCCTGGCCCAGCCTCTTCCTCAACAACAGTGCTGGCTGGATCAACCTACAGAACACAAATCTTCCCAAATCTTTTTAAATGGAAAAGATCAAAGATTTAAAAATTTAAAAAACAAAACAAAGCAAAAAATAGCCGTGAAGCTGCCATGTGTCTCTCCTTTCTGCTCCTTCCGCCGGCACACCAGCACAGGCAGGACTGACCACTGAAGCCGGAGAGATAAAGCCTTGAGGAAAAGGATTGAGGCAGACTCATGTTCACCACATCTTGGCCCAGGCTTCCCCTGCCTGCCCTTAACACCCTGGCAGAAGAAGCGGCTATTCCTTGCTGGCTGTGGTATAAGTAGCCTTTGTTCTTGGAGTTTAACCAGCACAGGCTTCAAGTTTCCATTCTAGCCCTCTATGCTTCCTACCCCACCTTTGTGACCTCAGGCTAAAGAGAGAGAGGAACAGGCCAGGCAGGCCATCTCAGCCAAGGCAGTGCCTCTCCTGGGATCTCTTCTACGGGGGTGACTTTCTGCTGGATTCCCCAAAAAGTTAGACACAGTAGGGGTTGGGGGGTGGGCAACAAGATATGCCCACAAGCATCCAGAGGGGCTCACTTGCCAAAGACACAGAGGCAGCTGTCCCAAAAAGGTCAGAGTACTGAAATGGAATGGAGACAGCAAGACCTCCTCTGAAGGAGCACCCTAAAGACAGACTATGGGGTGCCGGTGATGATGGCAGACATGGTGAGCAAAACATGACAGATACCAAGGGCTGTGCAAGTAGATTGCGGGCACCTGGTGGGCACTGTTCCAGGCAGAGACAACACTTTTGATGAACATGGAAGGGACGTGCATTGGAGAGTCAGTCAAGCAGGAGATAGACTGGGATGGAATCGACCCACTGGCTCTCATTTCCCCCTTCCTTCTGGAGGAGTGCATGAGCTAAGTTCTGATTATGCGGCTCAGGCTGGGTTGGAACTCAAGATTCCCCCTACTCAGCCTCTCCTGTGCTGGGATTTACAAGTAGGTGCCACCATGCCTGGCTTCTTTCTCCTTTCTCTCTCTTTCCTTTTTTCCTAATCCCTCCTCCTCTGACTCCTTCTCTCTTCCCCATTTTTAAATCTTTTAAAAAATATGTATGGGTATTTTGTCTCCATGTGTATATGTACATAATGTATCTACAGAGACCAGAAGAGTGCACTGAATCCCCTGGATTTGTTGTTACAGGATACATAGGTGTTGGGAAGCAAACCTAGGTTCTCTGGAATAGCAGCAGCAGGTGCTCTCAACCATGCCTTTCCAACACCCATTGAGCTGCCTTTGCAGCACCCCCTATCCCGACCCCAAATTTTCTTAAGTGCAGAGAAATCAAACCCAGGGACTTGAGTAAAATAGGCCCGTCCACAGCGAAAAATATTCTCTGGTTCTTTTTTCATGATTTTTTTTTGTTTTTAATCATATACAGGTGTGTGTGTGTGTGTGTGTGTGTGTGTGTATGTGTGTGTCTGATTATGTGCATGTGCACAGGAGTGCAGGTACCCTTGAAGGCCAGAGGTGTGGGATTCCCTGGAGCTGGAGTTATAGACAGTTGTGAGTCAGCTGATGGGGCACTGAGAACCCAATAAGAGTCCTCAGGGAGAACGGGTGTTATTAGTCACGGAGCTGGCTCTCTAGCCTCACTTCCTGGCTCTTAGTTTGGCTTTCTACTCACCCAGCTAAAGGGGAAACGTGATGTCATTGAGGAGGAGGAGTAGAAATGGGAGAAACACCCCCATGGCCACAAGAATTAATAAACTAAACTCACGTGTGACCCCAAGTGTCTCAGCACCTCTGGATGTCCTGGTCACACACATTTCTAAAATGTGAACAGTTCTTAAGCACATACACCCCAATTGCTGATCTAAAAGAAGAGGGGGCAGGCAAAGCTTGCAGGGTTTCTCATATATTTAGCTGAGGACCCCTAAGAATGCCAAGAAATGTATAAAGGATAAGGGATAGCATTACTCAAGCAGCGCTGCACCATGTCTCCTGGTGGGCTGAAAAGGGACAAGGGAGAGAATTCTGGGACTAGGGGTTTGTTCAGGACAACATGTCCCATAACAACTGAGCAAGGTTTGCATAAAAGCTATACTAACAAGAAATGTGTGACTTCACTTTTGTGTGGTACTGGGGATGGAGTTCGGAGCCTTGTGCTAAGTAAGTGTTCCTCTGTCCCTGAGCTACACATCCAGTCCTTTGTGTCAGAGTGGGAGGAAAGCTCTAGAAAGGGTTAAGGATGCAGTCTATTTTCTTCTCCAGTCCTCTGTTTCGCCTGTTCACTTCTTAAGACACAAGCCATCATTCGAAATGAATGGCTGTTTCCTTTTCCCTTTGCTCATGCCCATTCTGAAGAAAAGGCTCCCTGCCCCCTGGGGGGACAATGCTGGCCTTGGATGCTCTTGGACAGTTTTAAAGCAAAGCTGCAAACACAGCTCAAGATTCTGGCACAGGATCACACGAAAGGCAGAAAGAGGCTGGGGCAAGGTGGGGCCCATCCCAACCTAAAGCATCTGCTTCAAGGACCCATCCCATCTGACCAGAGTGCCCAGCTTCTCAACAAATGCAGCTCCCGGGTCCCCAGTGTCAGGCTGGCCAGACTGCAGTCATGAAAACTATGCAAGGCTATGGTCTTGTACAGAATCTTGCCAACATTATTCTTGGCTCTGCTCACATTGCTTTGGCTTTAGAAAGTCAATAAATACAGCAAGCAGAAGTTCCCCTAACACCCAGGCTCAACTAAAGGGTTTGGCCTTTCCTGAGCCAAGGGGAGTATTCAGTCCAAGAAGACACAGCCTGCTGGATACCTGACACTTTCGCATGGCTTTTGCTTGGGAGGCCAGTGGTGCCCAGGGAGCCTGTGCTACATGAGAATCAATGTTGCTAAGCTACCAGCAAACAAAGTGGCTAAGGAATAGCCAGGGACATGGGATGTGGGGGTGGGGAAAGACATCAGCAGAAAGTGGGACAGGAAATACAAAGCCACCTGAACAACAACCTTAAAGATTGAAGAGTGATGGCTGGCTGTTGAAAGCTTCAGTTCTAGAAGGTATTACTGAAACTCTTTCCAATAATCCTAATCGGAATAAAGGGATATAGAAATTAAAGGACCCGTGCTGGGTGGGGCTAGGTATAGAACACTTGCCTTGTGTGCATGAAGCCTAGGGTTCCACTGGTGGGGTCGGGGGCGGGAGACACAACAAACACAGAGAGCTACAGGAGGGAGAGGCAGGAGAACAAACTTGATTTCCTTCTATTTATTCTAACATTTTTGCCTAGTGATCTCGGGGCAACAACTGAACTTCAATGAGGTAGAAGCTCCACCCCGCTGGCTGACTGACAGGACCTTTCCAGGAAAGACCATGGTGATGAAGTGCTGGGAGTGAGGTTGGGGAAGATGGCACGGAGCTGCACAGCAACAAGGCAGGGCCTGCAAGTGTTGTCAACAGCCATACCTTCTTTGGCACCATCTATTTGGAGAGTTTCTAAATTGTAGGCAGTTGTCAATCCTGTCTTCCTTTTACTAAAAGTCTTTGGGTGGTGGTGGCGCACACCTCTAACCCCCGCCTCTTGGGAAGCAGAGGCAGGCAGATCTCTGTGAGCTTGAGGTCAGCCTGGTCTACACAGTGAGACTTTATTCCAAAATAAGTAAGTAAATCCTCGGAGCTTGCTTCTCCTATGTGAAGAGGCCAAGAAAAGAATCCGTTTTTATTTGTCAGAACTAGCCATAAGGTAAACAAATACAAAGAAAGTGTGTGCTGGCCAATTAAGCAGGAATGCAGGCTCTGGCAGAGACATGACCCAGTTTTTCCATTCACTGCATGGGCAAGAGCCACCCTGACTGCGTTTGCCTGGGGAGGAGGCTCTCCCTGCTCTGCGACAAGCCCACCGCACCTCCTGCATGGGGAAAAAAATGCAGGCTTCCTTCTCACCTAATTCCCATTCGGCAGAAAGGAAGAAGAGCGAAAAAGAACCTTTGATGTCACAGAGGCCTGGGTTTGAACCCTTGTTTCTAAGCATGGGTGCCCTCATTCACAAATCAGACACATCAGTCACCCTGACTGAGGTCACCAAGGTAACTACGGAGGCGGTGGGGGGGGGCATCCCGGGGGAGAAAGCATGTGGTCCACAGCATATGTATTTAGGAATGGTCTCAGTGATTCAACTTGGGCTCCCTGGAAACATGGAGGATGTTGCAATGCTGTTAAAGTGACAGGGGCTTGGGCTCAAGGAATTTCAAATGCAAGAAGCAAGGTAAATGTGCCTCACAACAGGATGGATCGGGGAAGACCAGCATGATTTAAAAATATTTTTTTTTACTTTAAAAAAAAGTCAAGAAAGCCATAGAGTGGTTGGTTCTATGACCATTCATACTAAAAAAAAAAAAATACAGACAAAAAGCCAGAGGACTTCCCAGATAAACTGATACTCACATAAACACTGACATCTATTTGAAATTTCAGACTCAAAAAAAAAAAAATTAAAACCAAAGAAATGGAAACCCAGAAGGTTACGAGTTATTCTACTTCTTGGAGGACAAAAAGGAAAGCAGCATTGCTACAAATGACGGACGGATTCGGGTAAGAACTGGGTTCAAGTCTCGGCTCAGCTCACCAGCGAGGTGACCCTAGGCATCTCTGGAGGACTAAATGAATACCGAGCGCTGTGACTGCTGCCCACGCGTGTAAATGCTGAATCCGTGATGAAGCTACCACTGTTGCTGCAGAGGGGCCCTGAGCCATGACGGCTGTAGTGATAAAGCAACTGAAGGCGGAAAGAAAGACACACACAGTTCCATCTGCGGGGGCTGCAGAAGGCAGAAGGAGGGTGGTGCCTGGGATTTCAAGTTTAAGGCCAGCGAGGAGCAGAGCACCAGAACATTCCGTCTCTGCTTCACCACATAGCACATAGAATATGCACTCCCCACCCCAGCCCCCACACACAAAGGGCATGCAGGAACATGGCCAGTGCATGATCCTTCTCACTAAATGCCCTAAGCTCCGGAGGACAGGAACTTCAAAACAACAGAAGTCAACACCTTGTGTGCAGAGTGGCTTCATTAAGCAGAGTCAAATATGCCAACGCAAACTCAGTGTCTAGACCTGATTATTATGAAATAAACTTGATTAAGAACAAATCCCTCTTAAGAAGAGCAAAGAACTCGGCGAGTCCCGTGCGCATCGGAAGCTGTTCTCAATTATCCCCCTTTCCTGTGAACTTCACAAAGCGCCAGCAGGTGGGAGATAATTAAAGTTTTCATAAAACTTGTTTTACATGCCTCAGTTGGAACCTTTCTGTTCCACAAAGCTCTTCCCTCTCCGGTTTAAAGAGAAGCCCATAAAGAAAGGATTTTTTTTTCTCTCTCAAAAGAATATTTTTGTGGTTACATTTGGGGTTTTATGACTTGAGACAGATGAGGGTGGAGGAGGTAATTTATGAAAAGGGCTATTTCTTTTTATTCATATTTACATTCTATGAGGGAGTGAGTTTGATTTCTGGACTCTCTTCCCATGCCTATCAGGGGAATGGAATCCTTGCTCCCATTTGACAAGATTCACGGAGCAATGAGAGGTCTAGGGCTGACGACGCGAAGGCTGCTGCCTCCCCCAGCACAAGGCAGCTCCATGTGCTGACGTGGAAGGTTTGCACTGTCCCCTCTAAAGCTGCTTTGACAGCACTCATCTGACAGCTCAGTGTCCCATTCCCGACACAGAAAAGCTACCTCTTCTTGGATAGTTTTACTCACCATATCCAGCGCTAACACAAGGCTGGCACTAGGAAAGTTAATGGTCATGCCTGACATGGTGACACACATACGGGAAAGGAGCCCAGGCAATGAGAAACTGACTAGGGTGCTTAAACATGGGGGACCTGATCTGATGATGTGGGCTTCTGGCTCTCAATGGACCAGAGAGTGCGTTTCATTTGAAAGTAACCTAAGAGACACCACCAAGCGCAACTCGTTCATTACGATTTGGGTGTTTTCATTGACCTAGGACCTTGGGTTTGAATTCCTTTAAGGGAAAACCTTAAAGGAATGCGTGGCAGATTGCAGCTGGAGTGTTGCCCACAAATCAGTCACGTTCTCCACGATGATTCTCTCGTCTGTCCCCAGGTTCTCTTCTGCAATCCAGATTGGAGGTGGCCTTACGGGCCGCGCTGCTCATTCCCGCCCCCACCGCGCACCCTACCCTCCTGAGCCAGTGCTTGCTCTGCAAGGTCTCACAGTGCTGGCACTGGGGATGCTGTGCTGTGATGGGCTGTGGTTGTGATACTTTGTGACAACCAAACGTGGTGCTGGAAGTACAGGTGGCTGTAACAGTGACATGCCTCTGTATGCGACCACAGTGAGTACATGTTATCTGTGCTGGTGCCTCTCCGTTGCTATAACAAAGCACCTCAGATAATCAGCTTAAAAAGGGGAGAGTTTACTTTGGCTCCCAGGTTTGGAGGTATTACACAATCGTCAGATGGCCCTTTGCTTTGGGCCCATGGGAGGCAATACTTCAACAGTGGGAGTGGATAGTGGAGAAAGTTCACCTTGGGGTGCCTGGGAAGCCAGAGGAAAAAGGAGGGACCAGAGTACAAAGATGCCCTTGAAGGGTGCTCCACCACAGCCCAGGGCAGGAAGGTTCCCTACAAGGCTCCTTTTAAAATTTCCCCACAGTCCCTAGTACCCAGCTGAGGTTTAGCCTTTGACACTTGGGCCCTTGGGAACATTCCAGAGAGAATGGAACTGGGATATTTCTGTAGTAGAATGCTGCTTTGTGTTCAGTTATCCACAGGATCTGGAGAAGAGAAAGCCTGAGGTAACAGCTTTTTCTGTCTCTCTAAGACAAGCACCCCAACAAACACCAACTCCTGCTTTCTAAGAGCTGCTTGAACACACGCCCGTCCTCCAGAACTCACAGTTAAGATGTAACCACAGCAAGCTCAAATCCATCTAAAAGGTCTCACTGACAGCCAAACAGATCCCCCGAGCACTGTCCCCAAACCCTTGCTCTTCTTTTTGCCTGGTTTCCTTTCCTTTTTCCAGGGCCCTTTACAACTTTACCTCCTCTAAAGAAAGAAAGAAGACGTTTCTTTAAGAAGAAAAAGTGAGGGCCAACAGCACACACATCAGGAGAAACATGGAGGGTCGTTAACCGCCATACAAGGCAGGGATGAGGACAGACCAGCAAACATTGCCTAAAGCGGCTACAACGAAAGGACCCAGCTCCTAATGGTTAATCTTGGTTGTCAACCCAACTGCACGGAGACGTGCCCAGATGAGTAAGGCATGCTGACATACCGATGAGATGTGTGTGGGTGTAGAAGCAATTCCAGGGAGGAAGATCAGTCCTGAATGTGGGCCAGTACCCACCCACCCCCATATTGTGGACTGAAAGGAAAAGGAGGAGGCCCACCGGCAAAGGCACACCCATTCTGCTCCCTGGTAGCCTGAGTACTTCCCATTGCCACACCTTTTCTTCAGGACACCCCGCCTCTCTCCAGGATGCCTTGCCTCACTCCAGGGCGCCCCGCCCCTCTCCAGGACACTCTACCTTTCTTAAGGACCAGAAATGGACCAGCTAACCACAGATGAAACATTTGCAACAATGCTCCATTAAGCTGATTCTGTCGGGCACTTTGTTACGGCAATGGAAAGCTAACACAGGGTTCAGAAAGAGTTCATCTTCCCCAAGATCACTCATTGTTCACAGCATTGTCTGTACCTTCCAACACAAAACTTTTGGGGTAGCAGACCTACATAAGCTATTCCTACACCTCCCAGGGCTGCTGGGAAGGTTAAGTCGGCTTATGTGTGCACACCTTTTAACACGGGGTCTGGCACGCAGAACAGGCTTAAAGCCAGACAGTGTTTGCTGCTGTCTTGCTGTTTCAGCTTCACTTTCAACTGAAATCTGGAGTTGCTGGGCTATTCCGTCCTCTGCTTCACATCTCCCTTGCACTAGCCCAGGACGTTTCTATGGAACTGGCATTGTTTGCGGGGCACACTGTTTCCCAGTGATCGAATTTATCACCCAGTTTCAAACTCTATGCCTTTTGACCAGCAGACACGGGGCTTTCCCACTGGGATAGTATGATGAACACACCTGTCCTGACTGTTCACGCGCAGTCTTCTTACCTTCAAATGCCACACACCGCAGAACATTCTCTCCCTGTCTTCAAACTGGTCTTTTTCTAGGTTTGACTGTTTAACTTATACCTCTCCTGGAGAAGTTCCCACCGTAGATAAATACTGATCAGTCATGGAAGCTGCAACCTACGATAGCACCATGGTCACACACATGCGCTTTCAGGGAGGCCACTGGTAACCCAGGGCTGCTGTGGCCAGGAAAACTGCTGTGGAGAATGACAACAGCCCGTCAGCTCCTGGCAGGCCCTAGGCAAGCCCAAGCCAGGCTCACCTGAGAGCAGGAATGTTCAGTCTTTGAGAAAAGGAGGCAGAAGTGAGGGTTCTGATGGGAAGGGCAATTGGGAGGGGACTCAGAGATGTCGCACTGGGCTGGGCATGTGGCTCCGAGGGAGTACTCGTCTAGCACGTGTGTGACTGAGTCCAAATTCTGTCGCTGCAATGGAGGAAAGCAGGCAAACAGTAACATTCGGGCTTGCTTTTTTTTTTTAACAGAATAATTTTAAAATTTTATTTATTATATGCATTGATATTTTGCCTGCATGTATGTCTGTATGAGAGTGTCAGATCCCCTGGAACTGGAATTACAGACAGTTGTGAGCTGTCATATATGTACTGGAAATTGAACCTGGGTCCTCTGAAAGAGCAGCCAGAGCTCTTAACTGCTGAGCCATCTCTCCAGCCCCCCCCCCATCTCTCCAGCCCCCCACCATCTCTCCAGCCCCCTAGGGCTGGCTTTTAACAAAGGACAAACAACTAACAAAAGGAATCATGTGATTGGGAGTGGGGGCTCAATTTCTTCTTCAAAGCACCTTGCAGGGTCAGCAGCATTTTTAGCTTATGACTTAACAAGGGAAAGAAAGTGCCAGGCAGCCTCGCTGGTATCCTGCATGCTTCTGCTGTCATGGACGGGGAATAGAGAAATTACAGACAGTGCAACCTATTAGCTCCCTAATGCCTCGTCCCTGGTGACCAGCGAAGACTTTTTCAGCTTGGTGTTAAATGACTTCCTGTTCACTATTACTTAAGGACAACTTGACACTTTGCATCTAGAAAGTTCTCCGAGTGCTCTGCTTGCTAGGCAATATGTAATTTTCAGATAACTACCCACCTACTGACAGGCATTTCTTCCCTCCCTGACATTCATCTGTGTGCCTATCAGCCCCTCTAAGCCTCTCTGAGTGGGCTGTTGCCCTCACCCAGGGCTTCCATTCCTTGATGGCAGTGGCTTTCTGTACATTGTAGGCCATTTAGAGCACTCCTGTCGTTCATCACCCTTGCCTCCCAGCAGCCAGACAAACATCCCCAAGCAGCAACTTGAGAGGCACTGACCTGGTCCTGCACATTATGTTCCTTTAGGAAAAGACACTCCTCCCAGTCCCCTAGGACCTGGGACAAACCCAACTCACCACCCATAAAATGCAAAGGCTGGTTCTGCCTTTGACTCTCAAGTCAACAGAAACTGTTAAGACGTTTTTTTTTCTCCACTCTCCCTTCCAAACGATGGGCAGGGCTGGGCTGCCGACTCTACACATGCTCCCGGCTCTCTCGGCTCACACACCTGGCACCGTGCATGCACCTGGTTCCACACGTGCACCAGGCTCAGTGCGTGCAACTGGTTCCACACGCACCTGGCTCTGCATGTGCTTTTGCCACAGCACCTCGGTCACAGCGTCACCAACACCTCCTTCCTCCATGTAAGAGCCCATCTGCCCATTTGTTAGCTCACGGTGTTAACACATGGTGAAGTGTTGGGGACACTTGGGCTCCTGTTTTCAGAGACGAGAGTCAATAACAGCATACAAGAGAGCAGTGGCTATTAGAGCCACAAAGAAAACAGAGGGGCTGGTGAGATGACTAGGCTCCCTGTAAAGGCACTTGCTGCAGGAGCCTGGCAACCTGAGTTCAATCCCTAAAGCTTACATAAAAGTAGGAGAGAATTGACTCCGGTGTCCTCTGACCTCCACATACACACATACACACACGTACACACACACACACACACACAGAGAGAGAGAGAGAGAGAGAGAGAGAGAGAGAGAGAGAGAGAGAGATTTTAAGTACATTAGTCAGTCAATAAATAGGGAAACCAAGGCTTGGGAACAATGAGCTCCTGGGTCCATGTTTTTCTCGCCACACAATACTGTCTCCTATAGAAACAGACATAGCCTAGGCAAAAGCCTCCAGAGAGCTCTCTCTGCCCCTCCCCCAAGGCTGCTGGCAGGCCATGGCTAGCACTTGAGAGTCTCCCTCGGAGGGAAAGGGAAGATGGTGGGTTTATTTACAAGCCAAACGAATCTGCTGGTTCAAGGAGAAGGAAAACAAATGGCATTCATTTTTCAGATCCTTGCCACTGGGAAGGACCTCAACATTAGCACTTTATTAACAAGGTCAAAAATCACTCAAAAACTGACGTCCATAAAGGTGGCCAACGAATTCATGCTTTTTCTCTTAAAGGACAGAGAGGCCTGGGGTGTTTAAACACTCAGGCTCATTCTGCAGCGTGTTCACAGGACTCCAGCTGCTGGGCTGGACACATCTTCTGAGAGGCAGGAGGACACACATGCACTTCAGTCAGGAAGAGATGGACCCTTTCTCCTGCTCTGGTGCACTTAACCTCAAACCCAACTCACCACCCATAAAATGTAGGAAAGTAGGCGGGAATGCATTAATTAAACATGCCAGCTCCGTTCCTTCTGCAGTTTAGTCCAGGAAAGAACCCTGGCCTGACTTACACCTCTCATGGAGACACGAGATCAACAGCCAGCTCTGCCTAGACTCCAATTCCAGCACTCCAGCTTCCCTGATGCTAAAATACGGAGAGCAGTCCCGCCCCTCAACAGCAGTTGTGGTGTTCAGGGGAAGCCGACTCAGTGCCTGGAGGCTGTGGACACACCAAAACTGGTTTGATCTGAATCAATTCAGGGTCCTATAAATATTCAGCACGAGTTTTACCCTGGACTTGGTGTCCCCATGCATCGCCAGCTGTCTGGAAGCTGGGCAGTGATACCCAGCAGGGGCTCCGGCCCTTCCTGCCATCTCCCAACACATCCCTAAGTTTTCAGTTCAAGGTTGTGAGTCAAGGTTGAACCCAGACCAAAGGAAGCACTTCTGCTGTCTTCCCACTCCTCGTTGACTTCACCTGCAGCTCCCACAGACACGAAGGAGCAATAGTTGTTTCCCAGCCCCTGTAAACTCTCCATTAGCTCAGTAACTCCGGAGCAGGAAGGCAACAGAAAGTTTCTCACAGGCCAGAGATGGAACCCAGGGCCGCGCACCCACCGGGTAAGTGTTCTGTCACTGAGCTACAACTATGGCCCCTTAAGGAAAAAAATTAACACTGGGGCTGTATCAGCTCAGTCAGAAAAATGCCTGCCTCTCAAGCACGAAGACCTGAAGTCAACCCACGGACCCCATGTAAGATGCTGAGTGTGGTGCTACACACTGTAGTCCCAGTGGGAAAGAGGCTGAGACAGAAGGATTCCTGAAACTCGCTGGCCAGCTTAATCGCTGAGCTCCAGGCTGGAAAAGCATCATAGATATTAGCTATCTACTCCTCTCCTCTATCAGGTGTTTGGTTCTTTTTTAAGGTTTATTTTTATTTTCTGTATATGAATGTTTTATCTGCATGCATGAAAGTATGTGCCTATTAAATCCCTTGTATCTGGGGGTATGAATGGTTGTGAGCGACCATGTGGGTGCCGTACATTGAACCTGGGCCTCTGCAAGAGCAACAAGCGCTCTTAACCCCTGCACCATTCTCCAGTCCCTGGTTTTTGACTAATAGCTCGTTTAACACTCAGGCCAACTCTCGGAACTCTGTGAGCTCCACTTTCTAGATGGACACCAGGTTCAAAGAGGTGAATAATTAATGGGTTTCTTGGGGGAAATGCACAAGGCCCCAAATACCAAAGAAATGATGATGAGAAGGATGGCCCTGACTAAAAGTCAGCCTGTGAGTGGCTTGGCAGGATCTGAACTCAGGCTGTTGCCACAGTCACAGAGTCAGACATCTGCCTTAACTCAAAGGTTAGGATAGCTCCCTCCTGGATTGAGCCCTCAGAACCCCCTAACGACTACCCGTTAACATTCATGTCTCTTCGTCTGTGGAAGAGTTCATTCTCCCTGGACAATAAGGAGTTAAGACTCAGAACTGCAAGCTTTCTCAGTTTTGTGGGCTCGAGTCAGACTTGTAACATTAACTTTAATGTAAATTTTTTTGGACGTGATCCACATAGAATTCCTGCCAAGAATTTTAATAATTAGACAGAATTAGCTCAACCTCTGTCCGGACGTGCCCAGCAACATCTGGTGATCTGACAGGGACCCCGGAGCTGTGCCGAGTCTGGGAAGGGCAACTGGACCTGGGGAGTGCCATGCACTGCAGGTCAGCCCTGCGAGCACCTGCCCCTGTCTACCTGCATCACAGCCTCGGCCCAGCAGCACCTGGGCTGGCTGCGTCCTATCCCACAGCTACCTGGACTAGAGGGAGGGACGTGCAGATTAAGGGACTGTGAAGGGTCAATCATAAAAGACCTTTCCTCAGTCTTTCTACCCCAAGCTGTGGGTGTAACGTATTTATTTTAAGGTCACTTCAGCCCTTGTCCCCATGCTGGTACAGCACAGGGTAGCCAGCCTGTCCATGTGATGGCATTTTGTTAAGGGGGAGTGACTTGCAGTGTGGACTAGTTATCGAAAGGCTACGTTACTCATATCACAGGGATTATAGTAAAGTGATAAAGAGCAGGCCTGGCGTGGCTCTCAGTAGCAGTGTGCTTCTGTAGCATCTGCACAGTCCTGGATTCCATCTCCGGCACCGAGAAGCAAAAATAAAAGGGGCTTCATTTTTGGTTTTGAGACAGAGTCTCCCTAGGTAGCCCAGAGTAGCCTCAAATTCACAATCTTCTTACCTCTACCTCCTGAGTACTGGTACACACACACACACACACACACACACACACACACTTCATCCCTACCCATTTGCTACTCAACAGCTCTGAGTTGCAGCTTCTTCAAATGCAAAGCTGAAGGAAAGTAAAATCTGCCAAGACGTCGTCCCCCTCAGAGCTGCTACAGGGGACGTCGTCCCCCTCAGAGCTGCTACAGGGGCACACACAGCACTGGCCACGAAAGTGGCTGCGGGGCTGTGCACGGCTGATGACGGTTACTATGGCTGCCTTACGTGAGGGCACTATCCTCACAGAGCAGTAGTGCCCAACCCTTGAGCTCTACAAACACTTCCCAGACACCTGCCCTTCCTTCCCTGAGGTGGAAAAACAGAACCAACATCAGTAGTTCCCTAGCAAGCAGGCTTGGAAACAGAGGCTTGAACACCCAATGCAGGGGGATTTCAAGTTCAAGGTCTGCCTGAGCTACAGAGTAAGTTCAAGGCTAGCCTGGGCAACTTAGTAAGAACCTGTTAAACAAACAAATCCCTAGTATTGGTGTCATATTAGAAGCCAGAAACCTTCATTATAAGAAAAAAATCCACTATAGTTTCTGAGTGACAATCAAACTGTTTTTTTTTTTTAAATTGCACTTACATATGTGCATGTCAGTGCAGGTGTCTGTGGAAACCAGAAGAAGTGTCAGGTTTCCTGTGAGCTGCCTGCTGTGGGTGCTGGAAACCGAACCAGGGTCCTTGGGAAGAACAGTCAGCTTTTAGCCACTGAGCCATCTCTCTAGACCTTCAAATTGCTTTTTGTTGGATAGTTGTAAGTGCTGTGGTGGCTGAGTATGGTGGCATTTTGTGGGCAGAAGCATTAGGACCATTACAAATTCTACATATCATAAACAGCCTAGTCTATATAATAATGTACATCCCAGCCAGAGCTATATAGCAAAATTCTGTCTCAGAAAGCAAGTAAACCAACAAACCAATGAAAGATGAAGGAAGGGAGGGAGGGAGGGGCTGGAAAGATGGCTCGGCAGATAAGAGCACTTGCTGCTCTTGAGGACCCAGTTTCAGCTCCCAGCACCTATGTGGACAACCTACAACCACCTGTAACTCCAGTTCCTGGGGATCTGGTGCCCTCTTCTGGCCTCCCAGGATACCGTATGCTGATATGGTGCACATACAGACAAGCATGCACACACACATGTGCACGCACATGCACACACACACACCCACACCAAATTTAAAATACATTATTTTGAGACCTGAGCAATGCGGTGGCGGCGGGAGTGATCTGCTAATGAAACCTCCACCATGAGTCTCCTCAATAAACCCAAGAGTGAGATGACCCCAGAGGAGCTGCAGAAGCAGGACGAGGAGGAATTCAACACAGGCCCCCTCTCGGTGCTCACACAGTCAGTCAAGAACAACACACTAGTGCTCACTAACTGTCGCAACAACAAGAAGCTCCTGGGGCGGGTGAAGGCCTTTGACAGGCACTGCAACATGATGCTGGAGAATGTGAAGGAGATGTGGACTGAGGTCCCCAAGAGTAGCAAGGGCAAGAAGAAGTCCAAGCCTGTCAACAAGGACCACTACATCTCCAAGATGTTCCTGTACGGGGACTCAGTCATCGTGGTGCTACGGAACCCGCTCATTGCCGGCAAGTAGAGTAGAGGCCTCTTCCTTCCACGAGAGCCTGCTCTCCCTGCCCTGTCGAGCCCTGCCCAATGGGATGGAAATAAAACCCTGTGTTTTTTTGTTGTTTTGTCTAAAAAACAAAGAAGAGCATCTTGATTGAAAAGCATACCACTGGTCATGGTCAGCAAATTCTGGAGGGAGCCAGCAAAGGGGACATGACGGTACAAAGGACTCATCTGAAAGGAGTTAATTAAGGAGGAAGACATCCGCTCCCACCCCTACTCATCCTCTTCCTGCTGCCTCTGCATCTACGACACCCAGAAAATTACCTATTAATTTAGATGATTGTTTCTGCCTGCAATATTTTAGGAAGAAATTTGGGGAAGAAAATTGAAAGTCTAAATATTTCTTACTAACTGAACAAAAGACCTATTATACCCTCCCCATCTTTTATGGAATAGAGACAGCAATGCAAGCTTGGAGCAGCAATTAAGTGCCTAAGTGCCTAGTGATCATTTTATGAAGGGAAACTTAAAGAAAGAAAAAAAGCTTTTGTCTCCAAGAATTAACCGTAGAGCTGGAGTGTACTTAGCGGGAGACTGTTTGCCCAGCATGCACAGGGGCCCCCAATACCACAAGGGGAGAATTAGCTGTAGCTTAGAGAACACACAGTGCTTGACACTAACGCCCTCCAGGAAGAGGAGGACAGAACACCAGCTCTAGAGGAGCTCATGAACACCGTCAACAACAGCATCCTCACCTACAGCCAAAATCACCCTTCCTCACCGGTGCCCACAGGATCCTCACCGGTGCCCACGGGATCCTCAACAGTGTCTATGGGATCCTCACCGGTGCCCACGGGATCCTCACCGGTGCCCACGGGATCCTCACCGGTGCCCACGGGGTCCTCACGGGTGTCTCACGGGATCCTCGCGGGTGCCCACGGGATCCTCGCGGGTGCCCACGGGATCCTCGCGGGTGCCCACTGGATCCTCACCAGTGTCTCACAAAGGGGAGGAAGAGGGAATGCAGCTTGCACATCCAGATCCGTGTTGGGGAATCCTTATCAACAGAACTTCTCCAGGTTTATCTAGTACCTGTTAAGGGTGCATTTGTTACTTTCTCACTAATGTGACAAAACACCCTAAGAAAGCACCTTCAGGAAGGACGAGTTTGTTTTAGCTCACAGTCTGAGAGTAGAGTCCCTCATGGACAGCATGGTGATAAGAAGATGGGGCAGCTGGTCATGTTGTATCCATCCCTACTTCTGCCGGCCAAGTCCCACCCCCTAAAGGTTCCACAGCCTCCAAAAAGAGCATCCCAATTGAAGAACATGTACCCAAAGCATGAACCTGTGGGGACAACTCAGACATAAACTATAACAGGAGCTGGGTCTGTCTCCAACGCCTCACCTCTCCCTTCTCTCTGCCTGCGCCCTGGCAGCTACGAGGTGAGCTGCTTGCCTCCATCATACAGGTTGTCCCCTTTCCCTCAAGGACATGCTGCGTCACAGCGGGTCCCAAAGCAACAGGGCCAAATAGCCATCAAATGAATTATTTGAAACTGGGAGCCAAAATGAATCTTTCTTCATTTTTTTCTCACGTTTTGTCACAGTGACCTATGTGACAAAACCTTCAGCAGAAACCTTCACAGCTAAACCTGCATAGTACAGGGCAGAGTGGTCCGCAACACAGGTCACTCCCTGGGGAGGCCTGCAGGGTCAGCAGAAAGCTCCTTCAGTCACGAGGGAACAGAAGAACACTGTGAGTAAACCAAACCTCAAAAGCAAAAGGGGTCTAGAAAGCCTGGAAAATCTTTGGATGTTAAAAGAGATCACGTCTTAGTCAGGAGGTGGTGGCACACACCTTTAATCCCAGCACTTGAGAGGCAGAGGCAGGCCGATCTCTGTGAGTTTGAGGCCAGCCTGGTCTACAGAGTGAGTTCCAGGTCAGCCAGGGTTGTTATACAGAAAAACCCTGTCTTAAAAACAACAAAAAACAAAGAAAGGGAGAGAGAGAAAGGGGGGGAGGGGAATCACATTTTAAAAATTGTAAACCAGTCTAGAACTTTTAATGAATTCACTGCCAGCAATTCTGCTGTTCAGAAGAGAACATATATCAAAATAGTTTAAGTCACAGAAAAAAAGAAATTGTACAAGTCTCAGATTTGGGACTAATAAGATGGCTCAGTAGTTAAAAGTGCCACCAAGCTGATGACCTGCTCAATCCCCAAGAGAAAACCAATTCCCCCAGGTTGTCACACACACACACACACACACACACACACACACACACACACACACACACACACATTTTAAAACATCCTGGAGGATTTTTGTCTTTCTGTTTTAACATCTTTAAGGCATGGTAAAATTTAACAATGCAAATGCTCCTTCCCTATGCTCCTAGCTCTCTGGATGCAGAGGCAGGAGGATTATGAAAACATGGCTAACCTGAGCTCTATGGACCAAATTCCGAGGCTGGGCTGTGGTGCACGCCTTTAATCCCAGCACTGTGGGAGGCAGAGACAGGTGGATCCCTATGAGTTCATGGCCAACCAGGTCTATACAGCAAGTTCCTGACCAGCCAGCACTACATAACAAGACTAAACTAGCCACAACAAAAATACTCACATACAAATATCTCCCGATCCTACTGGAATCCTAGAATGCGCCACTATTCAGTATCAAAGAGTAGAAGACATTGTATTCCTTTCTCAGTGATACCAAAGGGACGGAGTTATTGTGTGCCTTTGAATACAGCCTCTAAATAACATTTTGACAGCCCTGCACTCAAGAGAGAAACAATAAAGGCATGGAGACCCTGCTGTGAAACTGACTGCACACAGAACCCAGCGCTGCTCTGTTCCTGCTGTGGTTTGGCGGGGATGAAACACGAAGGTTTGATAGCTAGGTTCCAAAGGACACGAGTCTTGAACTCCCGTGGGGACCGCAGATGAAGGGGGTTAACACAAAGCAGCTCACAGCAAATGACACCTGTCTTAGGAGATGTTAGCAAGTGATGCCCCTCCAAGGGCTACATCTCTACAGATATTGTACAACAGCATCTCTGAGATATTCCCACCATGCAGGCAGGTTACTCGATAAGAGAAAAATCATCTTAAATGGCATTTTACCTACCCACTGGGAAGCGTTCCCAGAGAAGATGAACAAAAACCAGTGTTTCTTCTAAGGAGTCCGGTTCCAGGTTGTAACCGCATGCCACATCTTTTAAATCAAACAACCCATGACTCCAATTCTAATCTTTCTAAGTGGCATGGATCGATGGTGAAATGTCTTCCAAATGCTGTGGGAATGTCTTTAAAGCCCCCAGAGCATGATGCTGTTTTTTTCTTTTTCTTCTTTTTAAGGAATTTATCATTGGTTCCAAGTTAAGCATTCAGTTGCTACAAATACTCAGAATTGATGATTTTTTTTTCAAAAAATACTTTCTACACACAATAATATTGCTTTGATGAATGGAGGCCAACAAATGTGGCCAGTATTGTTTCCAGATTCTTCTGGCAATCCTATTGCCTGTGAGGGTCAGGGCAATCATTTCTGCCCTCGATTACTTCATCTGTAGTCACTTGCAAACTCAGACTGGCTTTTTCACGTAGAAACAGGAAGGGGGTTCATCTGGGCGCCTCTGATCCGCTGTCGAATGGGCAATGTAGGCGGGGCCTTTAGTCTTTCCCACACAGCCTCACTGAGCGCTAGTGCAGACCAACAAAAAAAAAAAAAAACAAAAAGCTCCCCGGCTGGCAGAAGTCCTGGGGAGGTCAGCGTTCACATTCTGAGGGGCTCTGGACCTAAAGAAAGTGCCCTTCTCACGCTTATCGTTTTTAGTTTTAAAGAAGATTTTTAAAGTATATTGCCAGTTAACTCCATTCTGCGTACTCTCAAAGGACTCTGAGTTCCCACCATACATGTGTGTTCAATTTTATTGCTCTGCACTCGGTATGTAGCTTTGAGACTGTTCAAGGCATTTTTTTTTTTTTTGTGAACATTATGTTTCTGTCTCCCCCGTGGTACCCAAGATTTTTGTTTTGTTTTTGTTTTTCGAGACACGGTTTCTCTGTGTAGCCCTGGCTATCCTGGAACTTGCTCTATAGACCAGGCTGGCCTTGAGCTCAGAGTTCAGCCTGCCTCTGCCTCCCAAGTGCTGAGATTAAAGACACGAGTCACCAATGCCCCACCTACCCTAAACTTTTAACAATAAAAGCCAGGCCTTGCCTTCTCTTTGAGATTTTTTTTAACTATGACTACATTAAGTCTATAAATTAATTAATTTTTGTAATTTTTCCTAATTATAAACACAAAAATAAACATGGCAAAAATTTTCATGTTAAATTCTTTTTGTCTCCCCAGATCCTAGTTCAACTCTCAGAAGCAACCCCCTTATTAGCTTCTTATATAGCTGGTCCTGCATACAAAATACACACATACACACACACACACACACACACACACACACACACACGTGCGCGCGCGCGTATAATTACCCTTTGCCTTAACCTTTTAAATAGTTAAGCCAGTTACCAACTTATTACTGCTAGGCTGACAAAGAAAAAACATTTAAAGATCACAGATTTAGGGCTGGAGAGATGGCTCGGTAGTTCAGAGCACTGGCTGTTCTTGCTGAGGGACCCTGGCTCAGCTGCCAGCACCCATGGCAGCTCACAAGCACCTGTAGCTCCAGGTCCAGAGGATCCAAAGCTCTCTTCTCCACCCGTCTGGCATCAGGCACACACAGCAGGTAAAACACTCATGCAGGCAGAACACCCACAGATAGAAAAAATTTTTTAAAAGGTCACAAAACCATTTGCATATATAGGTGAGACAACAAAGTATGTATCTAGGGCTGAGAGATGCTTATCTTTTACTGAACAAACAGGATTCCACTCTGTGGACACACTATAATTTAAAGAGACTTCTTTATCCTCTCTCAATTCAGGAATCAAACCCAGGGCCTTCTGCATGGGGTGCAAGTGCGTTAGCGCTGTGGTCTGCCCCCAGTTCACTAGCAAATCCACACCCAAGGCCTTCTGCATGGGGTGCAAGCGTGTTAGCACTGTGTTCCACCCCCAGCTCACTAGCAAATCCTTTACTAACAGGCACGTCTGCTCCACAGTTTCTTTCAGCTGCAAATGTTGCTTCCATAAACACTTTGAACATTCCACATCTATGAACATTGCTGTAGACACTTTTGTTTATATTTGTAAGATGTGTTGGATAAACCCCTAGAAATTGGACTAGTAGTTCAGATTACATAGATTTTTAATTCTGAGCAGTGTTGCCAAAGAATTCGTGTCAGTTTATGCTCTACCCGTGCGCGCCTGCCTCTACAGACTCTTGCCAGCTCTGTATGTCATCAAATGCTCCTTTTGCCAACCCAATAGTCACATATTGTATTTCATTAGTTACACTTCTTTCATTCTAAGTGGAACCAGGTATCTTTTATAAGTAGGTTTATATTTCTTTGTTCAAATTCTTTACTCAAATTGACTTTAAAAGCCTTCAATGCCTCAAGGAAAAAAAAAAAAAACAGAAAACCAAGCAGTCCCAATCTCTGTCATATATGTTAGAAATATCCTTCCCAACCCTTGGTTTATCATTTGATCTGGTTTTTGACATTCTGAACATATGGAAGATTTATGTTGGAGTTACCCCGTTTATGGTCACCAGAACAATCTGGATAAACGTTCTGAACACAAATACCATCATCTCTCGGGATCCACAGGGGATGGATTCCCCAGTGCAGGAAATACCCAACTCTGGAGACATTCAAGTGCTTCATATAAAATGACATCATGCTCTCACGTGCCCCAAAATACTTTAATCTCCCATCTCCCAAAATACCTTAATCCTCTCTAAATTATTTACAATGCTTAATACAATGGAAAATACTATGGATGTGGTTTTATTGTTAAACAAATGCTGGTAAGAAAAAATCTGTTCATGCTGTACAGATGAGATTTTCTCTCCATTTATCTTTTTTTTTTTTCCCTTGTTTTCCTAGACACTGTCTCACGCTGAGAACTCACTATGTAGCTGGGCTGGCCATAGACTGTCATCAATCCTCCTGCTTCAGCCTCTCAAATTCTGGGATCACAGATTAAAAACTACCAGGTCCTTAGCCGAGCGGTAGTGGTACACGTCTTTAATCCTGGCACTTGGAAGGCAGAGGCAGGTGAATCTCTGTGAGTTCAAGGCTAGCCTGGTCTGCAGAGTGAGTTCCAGGATAGCACAGAGAAACCCTGTCTTGAAGAAGAAAACAAAAAATGTTCCAAACAAAACAAAACCTACCAGGTCCTTCAGTAAGTCTCTACACATCTTCGACCTGACACTTGTTGAATCAAGAATGTGAAGACTGTACGCGCTAACTTCTTTTCAGAGAGAAGTGGTTGAAGAGAAAATGTAGAATCACCAAAAATCCTTCCCTTGGTTTTATAAAATACGGAAGAGCAAACAGCTACTAATCAAGACACTGCCAGGACCCTGTAAGACCAGTCATCAAGAGGACATCCGAAGGCTGTATGTAGCTCCCATTGGTAAACTGCTTGCCGAGCATGCATGAAGCCTTGGCTTCAATCTCCCAACACATAAAACCAGATGTGGTGGAGTACACTTGCATTTCTGGAGGTGGAGGAATGAGGATCAGTTCAAGTCATCCTCAGTTAAAATGGGTGTTTGAAGTTAGCAGTCTGGACTATGCAAGACCTCATCTATTAAAAATAATAATCAAGGGGCTGGAGAGATGGCTCAGCAGTTAAGATCATTGGCTGTTCTTCCAGAGGACCTGGGTTCAATTCCCAGCGTTCACAACCATCTATAATGAGATCTGGTGCCCTCTTCTGGCCTGCAGGCATACATACAGACAGAACATTATATATGTAATAAATAAATAATCAAGAAAGAGTTTTTAAAAATAGTTAAAATAAATAGTTTTTAAAAACAATAATCAAATAAAACAAAAATAACATCTGAAGACCTACCTCTGGAACAGCAAGGTTTCCTGGCTGCATTTTGGAAATCCATTTGCTTATCAGCTTTCTGGTTTCCAGTGCTCTCTTTGCCTCAAGACCTTGGCCCTTAGCTTAGCTGATTCAAAACAGAAGTGATTACAGATAAAGCTTTTGGCCCTTATCCTGCCTCTAGAGACTGTAGGACACAAGCCAGTACACATGGGGAAGGAAGATTTGGTCAGGGTGCCAGCGATACCACGGCTCAACACGAAAACAAAGGAGAAAGTAAAATGGAATATGTGCTCTAATGCCCACGATGTCCACGCACCCTGAGCAGATGACAGACGTCGTCACAGAACTCTTCTGGCCTGGCATCTTTTCCTTGGTCCTTCCAGTAGTAGGAACAGGTATTACTTCCACTACTACCGAAAACAGTGGCAAACCAGGAGATGGCTCAAGTGGGTGCAAGCATAAAGACTCGAGCTGGGGTCCCCAGAAACCATGTAAAGTCTGGGCATGTCAGGGCTCAGTGAGAATCCTAGTGCTACATAGTAGAGACAGGTGATCCTGGGGGGCCCTGGCCAGCCAATGTAGTTAAAAAAGATTAGCGCCAGCTTCATAGGTTGTCTCAAAAGGTGAGGTGGAGAAAAATGGAGGAAGAGACATGCCATGTACACACGAGAAGCAATTCTCACGGTCCATCTTGTTCTACCTGGGGTTTAAACTCAAGCTGTCAGGATTAGTGGTAAGTGAACTCACAGAGATCTGCCTCAGCCTACTGAGTGCTGGGATTAAAAGCATGTATGTGCCACCATGCCTGGCCTTCCACTAAGCTATCTTGATGGCCCATTCCATCTTAATTTTGAGACAGAGTCTCTCACTGAACAGGGGGTTTGACAGATTTGGCTAGACCAGTTTGCCAGCAAGTCTCAGGGATCCTCCTGTCTTCACTTCCCCACACTGGGATTTTACCGCCACACACGGCATTTCTTTTTCTTTCTTTCTTTCTTTCTTTTTTTTTTTTTTTTTTTTTTTTTGAGCCTGTCCTGGAACTTACTCTGTAGACCAGGCTGGCCTTGACCTCAGAGGTCTACCTGTCTCTGCCTCCTAAGTGCTAGGATTAAAGGTGTGTGCCACACCACTGCCCGGCTACACATGGCTTTTGCACAAGTACTGGAAATCAAACTAAGGTTCCCATATTGAGCAGCAAGCACTTTAACCAGATCCCTGTCTCCTAATTTTACTTAATTATTTGACCCAGGTTCAATTCCCAGCATTCACATGGCAGCTCAAAACTGTCTTTAACTCCACTTCCAGGGGATCTGACACCCTCACACAGACGTACATGCAGGTCAAACACCAATGCACGCACACACACACACACACACAAACACACACACAAAAAAAAAAAGAAAAGAAAAGAAAAGAAAGAAAGAAAAGTTTCCTAAGTGTCTGCCATCTATCTGGATTTTATTACAATATTAATATAAAATAAAATTAAAGAGATCTCAGGATATGGTTAAATGAAAGTCCCTGCTGAAAAAACACGAACTTGCACTCAATTAGATAACGGGTACCCCCAGGGCTGGAAACTGAACATGACAATAAGCTAAGCAAGGGGACAGATTCCAGGATAAGCAAGTGAGGCCCAAGCCAGTGAGCACTCACAGGTCAGAGCTGACGTCCAGGCTCATCCACATACCCACAACTTGTTTTATCCTTGTCCCTTGGAGTTTTGGTCTCCAAGCAATCAGCTCTGTGTTTTTATTTCTATGCTCAATTTTAAACCGCATTGTAAAAAAAGCACTTCTTGAAAGGCAAAGATCGGGAGGAGAAATACTGACGCTCTTAAGAGCCCCAGTCTAGCTGCCAGAGCATTGTTTTAGTCAAATGTCAAATGAAAGGGGAGAAGCAGAATGGTGATTTTATTTGAATTGCTTCCAAAGAAAAGTAACCGCCGGCAAAACTCGAGGCCCACTCTGCTGGAAACCCTGGCATGTCGACAACAGAAATGGAAGCAGAAAATTGCATCTTCCAGAAAGCACGGCATCAAACAGAAGCAACCACAAGGAGTGATAAGCACCGCGGTCCCTGTGGCTCGGGATGCGTCTTAGCCTTTTCTGCTCTCACCCCGCTGAAGTGAAATGAGCTTAGAACACAACCTTCCCTTGCAGGGGCTTTTGGAAATGACTAAAGGTTAACGCTCTTGTTTTAAGTAAGATCAACGTATTAAATTTCAAGTTTACCGAACTGAAAAAAAAAAAAAAACAGGCAATGAAACAAACATCCAAAACTTTAAAACTAAGGAAGGCCGAGAATGTAGCTCAGTGTTGGAGCATGCACGCATGTGCAAGGTCCTGGGTTAAAATCTCAGTCCTGTTCTATGACAAAACCCCTACAAATCAAATCAAACCAGAAGGATTCCAGGAAGTGGACAGAAGACAGTCCCTCCTGGTGACCGCGAAATTACACCCCAGCTACCTGAGCTACCAAGCACCCAAAGACCCCCCAGTTTGCACTGTCCCGAGCACTGCGCAGCAGGAAGGCCTACAGTACGCTCATAAATTATAGCAGCCAACAGGCGTCAAGGCTGGTCACCACTCTAATCTCTTCCTTGGAAGTTTGCAAACCAAGCTGCAGGCAGATCTTTTCAGTGGTCTTTATCTTTGGCCATGAATCACATTTATTAGACACTCCTGTGTATTCTGAGATACATGCCGGAGTAACAAATCAAACCGACTTTGCCTCCAACGGAATGGCTGGTTCGCGTGAACATGGCGACGGGGTGCTCCGTGTCTGTGGCTCCAAGTCTCTGAATACCTGAAACTAAAGTCAGGCCCCAGGTGACATTTGTGGCAACCGCCCAGCTCTGACTGGCCCTCCTGAGCCTGCCCCTACTCTTTCTGATCAGGCCACCATCTTACTTCTGAGGTATGCCACTCTCTGTCCTTTCTGAACTTGAGGGCTGATGATGACTACAGGCCGTCAAGGACTTGGCACACACCCACCTCACTATTTCACCTACTGTAGAAGGATTTTCCTGCTCTGTTCAATGTCCTGGAGAAAAAGACCCAGGTCCCACCTCTGTAAGAGAATGTCACTGGTGATACAGGAAGGAGGGGCTAATGTTCCTTTTTAAAAAATTGTTTATATTATTTTATCTTATGGAAGGCTTCAGTATGCAGCCCAGGCTGGCCTCAAACTTAGATCCTCCTGCTTTAGCCTTCTGAGTGCTAAAATTGCAGGCAGAGGCCACCAAGCCCAGCTTCTGAGGCTGCAAGAACATGATGGCTAAGCTTAGTCTCAGGGACACAGAACAGACAAGGGTGGAACTCACATCCCAAACAAAGGGAAGAGCACGCAAGTGGTGGAAAATGTTGACATGCTGGCATCGGCTCTTCATGAATAATAAGACAAAGTTTATGGAGCTCTTGCTTCATGGAAAGGGCCTGGCACACAACAGGAATTCACTTATAGCTTAAGTGAAGAATCGCTGTCATTTAAAACAAAACAAAACAAGGTTCGTGTCTAAATCAGCAAACAGCCTATATAAAGACGAGCCAAAAGCAAACAAACGAGCCACCAGAAAACACACTGTCACCTCTCCTCAAACACCAGGGCCTTTTCTTTTCTTGTAATCAAAGAATGAAAAGGGGGTTGTGCTGGACCTGGTCTTTTGTGCCACAAACACAGATGCCAAACTCAGGGCCAGACGGCTGGTCTTGATGAAGGTTATTTTCTTTTGTTACATTCCGTCAGGGGGAAAGTGAGAGAAGATGGCAGCTTAAATACTCCCTAAATCCAGCCAGAGAAAAGGCAACGCTGGGATGAAAAGCCCTGGTGAGACCTGGGCCCCTCTAGTTTTCTTTCTCCTTCCCCACAGCCTCTTCTCTCCCCAGCTTTCTCCGCTGCTCCTTGCGGGTGGATTTCTGTTCTTAGGTGATGTGGCCTAATGGTCATCTTCTCTCCATAAGGCTACCAATGCATTCTCATGGCAAAGTCCACTCTGCCACCTGGAAGCACCACCCTCCACTCTTCAGGGAATGGCCCCCTCACTTCTCCTGGCTCTCACACTTGTGCCTCTGCCCATCCCCAAAGGCTGAGACTGCCAGGGGCACTCTTGGCCTTTTTTTATTTATAGGTGAACTCATCTACGCCCCAACTCAGACAATACCTGGATCGCTCATGACCTCACACACGGCTCACGTGGTGTCTCTTCTGGACTCAGTCCGCCCCACTGTCTCTGCCTGCTTACACCCAGGGGACTCTCCAAGTTATGGGCTCCCTGAACTCACTCTGCCTCTGTGTCTTCACCACAGGCAAGGAGTCCTCAAAGCGGAGCCTCTGTCCAGTTGTTTAACGTATCCCCAATGGGTACTTTTCCAGTATTCAGTATGGGAAAGTCATGTCAATAGCCATTAGGTGGGCGTGAGGACTTTTGCCAGGCCCATCTCATCTAATCCCAAGAACCCTGAGGTACGCACTAGCAATCACCATTACCTAAGTGAGTTAAGCAAGACTGCCAGCAGCATAGCTCCACCTCCCAAATGATAGGCTGGCATGACGTAGCAGCAATGGCTATCTGCACTGCAGCCTTTAAGGAGACTTTAGATAAGGCTGGAGGAAACGGGAGCTCCAGGCCATTTCCACACACGACCTAAAGCCTTACTCTATTCAGCACCTCATTCCAGAAGAGTCTCAGATTCTTATGTGGGATGTGCTTCCTAACACATCCCTTTTTACTCCCCGCCCCCCCGGGATTAGGGTCCTGCATCTCTGGTCACCTGGGTTTCACCTGGCACCCTGCCACATTAATCCCTTCTTTCATAGCCTGGCTAAGCCTGAAAACCCCCACTTATAAAGCTATTCTCAAAATTCACAAAATTATTCTCAAAATTCTACCAGTAGGGGTTCATTTGGATGAACTGGATCATCTCAGAAGGAAATATAAAAGAATAAAAACTGTCTGGGTGGTGGTGGTGCACACCTTTAATCCCAGCATTCAGGAGGCAGAGGCAGGCAGATCTCTGAGTTTGAGGCCAGCCTTGTCTACAGAGTGAGTTCCAGGACAGCCAGGGCTACACAGAGAAGCCTGTCTTGAAAAACCAAAAACCAAAACAAAACTAATTTAAGAGGAAAAAGAAAAACTTAAGGATAAAAATTCACAGACTGTCCACACAATGTCAAATTATCACCTGCCGAAAAATGCACCAGGATCAGACAGTCCATGGATAATTTCTTTCCAGTTTCTAAGAAACAATAATTACCATGCTATTTAAATGATTCTAAAGCCCCCCCAAAAAATTCTACAGAAAGTATGTATTATTTCAAAAATTAAAAACATACTAAATGTATTAACTTTCAGGTTTTTAAAATTATTTTTATTTATGTGTGTGTATGTCTGTATACCACATGTATGTATTGGATCCCCTAGAACTGGAATTACAAGTGATGTCAGGCCACTCGTCACGGGTGCTGGGACCTGAACTTGGTTCTTCTGGAAGAGTAGCAAATGGTAATCTTAACCATAGAGCCATCTCTCCAGCCCCTAAAGTATTTTTATAGACAACTGATTTCTTAAATGTATTTATTTATTTGGGTGTAGGCATATGCACATGCATATGTGTTATGTCATGGTACAGAAGGAAAGCAGCAGACAACTTGAAGGAGTTAGTTCTGTCCTTTACACAGATTCCTGGGATGAAACTGCGGACATCAGGTTTGATCGCAGGCATCTCCACCCACTGAGTCATTTTGCTGACCCCAGTCGCATCTTTTAATATACACTTAAAGGGGGTGGGGACTGAAGAGATGGCTCAGTGGTTAAGAGCACTGGCTGCTCTTCCAGAGGACCTGGTTTGATTCCCAGCACCCACATGGCAGCTCACAACCATCTGTAACTCCAGTTTCAGAGGATCTGACACCCTCTCTGGTTTCCATGGGTACCAGACATACATGGTACACATTAGGCAAAGCACTCTTTCACATAAATAAAATAATTGTTTTGTTTTTGAGGCTGGCTATTCATGGCTGTCAGCGTGACTCTATCTGGAATGAACTACAATCCAGAAAGGAAGGGCACACCTGTGATCTGGATGAGAGGCGGAAAGAGGACATGCCTTTGAGCCGGATCTTGAGACTGGAAAGCACAGGCTTTTGACCCGGATCTTGAGGTGGAATGACACACACCTTTAATTCCAAATTTTGAGGTGAGAAGGCACACCTTTAATCCAGGCCACACCTTCTGCTGGAAGCCGATGTAAGGACAAGGGAAGAAGGAAGGGTTTGCTCTTCGCCTGCTTGGCCTCGCCTTGCTAGCGCATCCATTTCTTTACTTTTCTTTCTTTCCTTCCTATCTTCCTTCTTTCCTTCATTCCTTCCTTTTTTGTTTCTTGAGACAGGGTTTCTCTGTGTAACAGCCCTGGCTGTCCTGAAATCACTTTGTAGACCAGGCTGGCCTCAAATTCACAGAGATCCGTCTGTCTCTGCCTCCTGAATACTGGGATTAAAGGCATGCACCACCACTGCCCAGCCATATCCATTTCTTTAATGGCATTGAGCCCACTTCTTCGGGCTTCCAGCATATTCAGAAGACCAGTTGAGACACCCAGCCTCATAGGACTACCAACTTCTAGATTCTTGACCTTTCCATTCAAAGCTAGCCATTGTTGGATTAGATGGACTGCAGCCTGTAAGTCATTTCAATAAATTTCATACACACATATACATATATACATATATGTGTATATATACACATATATGTATATATGTGTGTATATGTATATATATACATATATATGTGTAGAAGGAGTGGGAGATCATTCCCTAAGTTCTGTGACTCTAGAGAACCCTGACTAATACACTGGGTCTCGCTATGTAGACTACACTGGCCTCAAACTCACAGAGTTCCATCTCTGCCTATGCCTCCTGAATGCTGAAATTAAAAGTGTACGCTACCATACCCGACTTACAATAAAATTAAAAAGACTAGTTATCCATGGCTCAGAAGTTAAGAGTACAGCCTGTTCTTCCAGAGGTCCTGAGTTCAATTCCCAGCAAACATATGGTGGCTCACAACCATCTGTAATGAGGTCTGGTGCCCTCTTCTGGCCTGCAGGAACACATGCAGGAAGAACACTATATACATAATAAGTAAAGTAGAAGGAGGAGGAGAAAGAAGGAGGGAGGAGGGAGAAGGGAGAAGGAGGAGGAGGAGAAGGAAGAGGAGGAAGAAGAGGAAGAAGAAGAAGAAGAAGAAGAAGAGAGAGAGAGAGAGAGAGAAGGGAGGAGGGGAAGGAGGATGGAAAGGAGGAGGGAAAGGAGGAGGAAAAGGAGGAGGAAAAGAAGAAGATGACAATGACCAGCTATCTTAGAACTCATTATGTAGCCCAGGCTAGCCTTGAACTCCTACCTCTGCCTCCGGGAGTGCTATGAGTAGGGCATGTACCACTACCCTTTTGATATATAGTTATTTGTAGCTGACATGGAATTGTATATATTTAGGGATATTTATTCATTTACATTTTCCATGGCCCACACTGACCTGGAACTCAAATTTCTCCTGCCTCTGTTTACCTTAGTACTGGAAAAACAGGCATGTACCACAATGGCCAGTTTGGGGAGTATTAAAAAATATGTATCTTGGTTTTCTATTTTGTTTTGTTTTTAATTATGTGTATATGTGTGCAGCTGTATGCGTGTACATGCACGTGAATGCTGATGCCTGGAGACCAGAGAAGGGTGCCTAGAGATCCCTAGATCTAGAGATCCTTAGAGCTGGAGTTCCAGGTGGCTGTCAGCCTCTGGATGTGGGTGCTGGGAATCCAAAGGGTCTGCCGGTCTGGCTCAGATATCTCTCCAACCCCCAGTTAGCGACTTTAAAGGAAACAACTGTGAATTTGCAATTTTAAGAGACATTGTATCTGAATGAAAATCAGAAAATGAGACATTCAACAATGTACTCTAATTCATTGTTTAAGAATTCACCTACAGCCTTCTGGATACTGCATGGTACCCCAAGGATAAAACGGAGAGTTAGGGACCCATGATGCCTATCTTCAAAGAGTTTACACTCTCACCCAGAGAGAGACACCAGACTACCTCCAACACATACTGTCAGACGCTCCCAAGAGAACTGTCCAAGAACTTCAGGTCTGCTCAGCACTGGGATCAGACGCGAGTATACGGCCATGTGTACTAATGGCGATTCCAATGCATATGTGATGACTCAGGATCCTCATGTACAGCAGACAAAAAATATGCAATAGTTTGTGTAGTTTAGCCCTGCTCTTGAATTTTTAAAGAGTCATTGTTGAGGTTTGGATCTGGGATATCTTCCCACAGGCCCATATGCTGGAGGTTTGCCTTCCAGGGAAGCACCACTGAGATATGGCGGCGAAACGCTACTCTCCCAGCACTGAGCAGGTGTTAGGCACTGGGAAAACAGCATTAAAATCTGTCAGAACAGCTCTTAACAATGCCCCTTCTGTGTGTACTGCAAGTACCCTCGATGTTCATTTGCTTTAAATAAGAAAACCCTTGGCTACCTTGGCTCCCTAGTCAGCAGCTACTGGACTCTTCCTTCTTGCCCAAACGACCTAGAGCAAAAGGAGTTATCAGTCCAATAGCCAGCCAGGCCACCCTATGCCACCGGCCGTCTGGAGCACCACACCAGCGCTTTGAGACAACTATGCAAAACACTGCAGCTGATTGCCCAGGCCCCTGAAGCACAGCCCCAGCCAGGACGGTCTGAACAGTCTAAACAATCTTTTTGCTATCACAAGCCTGCATGAACCATGCCCACTTTAGTAGAGAGAAACCCGCCCCACTGGCTGAGTGAGTGCTATGGCCGGTAGCAAGGCCATGCTCGGTCCATAATACAAGCCTCAGTTGCTATGATTGGTGCTAGATGCTGAACTGTGCTTGGGCAAACAAATGACGGTGTGGCCCAAATAGCTCTTCTTGGGCTATATAAGCAGGTTGCTTAGGCTCATCCTGCGGGTCAGCTGGAAGGAATCTATGCTACCTCCCCTGGCGTAGCGGCAATGGAGCTGTGCTGGTTAGTTTTAGCTATCAACTTGACTCAACATAGAATCAGCTGGGGAAAAGGCTTTCTGAGGAATTATCTAGATCAGTTTGGTCTGTGGGGATTCTCTTGACTGTTGGTTGAGGTAAGGAGGCCCACCCAGCATGTTGGTGGCATGATTTCACGGCTAGGGCCCCAGATGTGTAAGAGTGAAGAAGGCTAGGGCCAGTAGGATGACTGAGCAGGTAAAAAGCCTTGCAGCCAAGTGTGACTGCCCGAGTTCAGGCCCCAGGGCCCAAGTGGTAAAAGGGGAGAACTGAGTCCCCCAAGTTGTCATCTGATCTACCTGTCCCCTAACCTTTCTCTCTCTCTTTTCTACGCCCCATGCACACATGTATGAATACACATGCATGCACTCGCGTGTGCGCTCACGCACCCACCCACCCCCAGACGCACGCATGCATACGCTAGTAAACGAAGCTAGCTAGCGGAGTGCAGAGCAAGCCAGGATGCACGTGTTTATTCTGTCGACTGTGACGTGACGTTTCTAAGTCCTGGCCTTGACTTCCCCGCAGTAATGGGTGGCACTCTGGAACTGCAGGGCAAATAAGCCCTTCCTCCCCATGCTGCTTTTTAGCCAGGGTGTCTCATCACAGTCACAGAAATTAAACTAGAACCAGGACCATTACAGACTCCAAAGTGGTCTTTCCTTGCCTACCCTCACTAGCAGTGGAGGCTGAACGGGAAACACAGTGGAGGTGGTGGCAGCAGGGTGCCAAGGGCATCACAGCGCCGTGGCCACTGAACAAGAGCCGAGGGCAAACCTGAATGCACGGCATCCCCGGGCCTGAATTCCAGGGAAAGTGCCCATGGCCTGGTACGGTGTGAGCTCCTCCCTGCTGGGACTGCTGCTTCAGCCACTCTGGGCCCACCTCCTGACCCCAAAACTGAGCTTTCTCAACAGCCCGGGATGAGTTCCCAAACCCAGTGCACCAAAGAATCTGCAACTGCTTGACAGCTGGGGAGGTCAACCAGCAGCACAGGCCTGGCTGCTAGGGCCTGGCTCCCAGGACCCAACACAGGTACCCAAACAGCCCTTCTTGCAAACCGCATCCAGTCCTGAGCTCCAGGCCCTGGCCTCCAAGGAACCACCGTTTGCCTGCTGAAGAATCAGTAAGGCAGGTGCTGGGTGCACCTGTTCATCAGTTAAAGGGGTGGCAGCCCACGTCGGCCTCAGACCCACTCACCCCCAGCACCTGAACCTGCTGGGTAGCACAAGTGTGGTGCCACTACCCCATCTATCCCAGGGACCCTCCTACCGGCGAGATGCCTGCCATGGAACAAGCCAGGCCTATATAGCCAAAGCCTATTTCCCAACCCTAGTATCCTGACACCCAATCTGGTCCCATCTGACAGAGGCAGAATCCCCAAGCAACCTAGCCGTGGCTGCTGATGCCTGGAGGAACTGCTGAGCAGTTCACACGTGGACAGGGCATGAAGAAAGGAGGTGGACGCAGAGACGACAGGAGAGTGGAAAGCTGACAGGAAGGAACCAGAGAGGACCATCTGCAGGCCCTGGTCACCAGCAGTCCAGACAGTCCAGGGCCCAGGGTCTCAGACCCAAGGTTGAGCCGTAAAGTTGGCTGCTGCGTCTACCTGCTTACTTCCACAGCTCGATGTATGGGGAGGGGGTGTTAGAGACAGGTGTTTGAAGAGGGCTTGCCTCCCCACAATTCTGTGATCTCTTGATAATGTGAGTGAGCTATCTCTCTCCCCCCTCCCTCTCCCTTCCTCCCCTCCCCTCATTTTTTTGAGATTACATCTCATATATCCCAGGTGGACCTCAAATTCACTTTGTAGCTGGAAATGACCTGAAACCCCGAATCCTCCTGCCAGATGACAGGCACACTCCACCATGTCTGGCTGATTTTTTAAATTTTTGTGACAAAATACACATAACGCAATTTTCACCACTGAGATGTGCACAGCCCAGTGACATTGTGTATTGTGTATTGGCAGTGCCATCTGCTCCAGAGCGACCCATCTTCCCAGCCGGAAACCCCGTCTCCATCAAACACTAACTCCCATTCCCCTGCTTCCCTGGCCCCTAGCAACCCTCAAGCCTCGTTCATTTTAAAACACAAACATTCATCAAAGAACTAGCCTCATTCACACTTTAGGCGTCAATTACTTTCACCTGCTAACCATCTAGCACGCAAAAAAAGCCTGCCTGAGATAAGCAGGCAAGAGCTACAGTTACACAGAGCTGAAGACTGGCGGGGGCGGGCGATGTGACTCTCAACAGAGATGGGGAAGGAAATGGGCTGCTCTGAAGAGAGCCCAGGGCTGTGGGGACAGCCGGGGTCTTCAGGTGAGGCCCTCCACTGCTTTCGGCCCCACAGTGTCTCTGACTGAGCTAGGGCACAAGAGGGGGAAGCGAAATCGAGATGGAGTCCGGGGGCAGAACACCTGCCCTGGCTTCGAGGCCCCCCGGAACTCAAAGGAGGAATTTCCCCCACAGTACTCTTGACAGCTGGCCACGCCGCACCTGTCTGAACGTGTCCACTGACGGGGGCATGCAGAGCCTGACATTCCCAAGCAACGCATCCAGATGGCGTTGGAAGTTCCCGAATCTCCGTGTTCAGAACAAGCTGTGGAGACCTCTGCCCCCACCCCCCTCATTACTAGTGCATGCTGCATAAGAGTTCTATCATTGAACAGTAGCTCCGGCCTCCTGGGTTTGTTTGTTTGTTTGTTTTTATGACTATGGTTCTTTCATACATCCTGACCACAGTGTCCCTTCCCTCCACTCCTCCCAGCCACCCTTCCCACCTCCCCTCTCCCCCAGATCCACTCCACCTCTGTTTTTCTTCAGAAAAGAGCAGGCCTCTCGGGGATACCCACCGAACACAGCATAACAAGTTACAGTATGGCACAAACCCTCACATCAAGGCTGGACAGGACAGTCCAGGAGGAGGAAGAAGGTCCAAAGCGCAGGCAAAAGAGCCAGAGTCGGCCCCCACTCCCACTGTCAGGAGTCCACAAGAACACCAAGCGACAAAACATATGCAGGGACCTAATGCAGACCCATGCAGGCTCTGTCATTGTTGGCTCAGTCCCTGTGAGCCCCTAGAAGCCCTGCTTAGTTGATTCTGTGGGCCATGGTCTCCTGGGTTCTCAACCCTTTCTCTTCAGATCACATAAATCAGCTTTTACTGATTTTTTTAGCATGTTCATATTCCATCATAAGTCAGTCCCATGTTAAGCTTTCTCTAGAACTAGCTCCCCCCTACCCCCCAGTACATTCTTCCCTGGCTCCAGCCACTGCAACAAGTTTTATAAACACCCTTATTCCCCAGGGAGGAAGTATGAGGGTGGCCCTGATACCCAACACAGCAGAATCCATCATTCTAGTTTTCAGTGTGTACCAAACTCCCTTTCTCTGGCTCCTACCGATAACTTCTTTGGATATCTCTGCTTCACCCCCCACCCCCCACCCCCATTGAATACCGGCAGCAGCTTCTCTTTTGAAAAGGAAAAAAAAAGCCATTTTCCACAAAGGAGGTTTTAATTACTTAGGAGTTACAACAGGGCCACAGCTCAAACCTGTCTCAGCAAAATTACAAATGACTACCTGTCAGGACCCTTCAGGAACGCTTGAGGCTCTCCACGAGGCGAGACGGTGGTGCAGCTGCAGATTCCAGGCACATGCTGTCTGTCAACTGTGCACTTCATCCCTCCTCCTCCTCCCCCTCTGCCGACAGCACTGCCCCATAAATCCTTGCTATCTTCAGAACCTGGTTCTGGACAACGAGAAGGTGTGCTGAGCCAGACTTCGTCGTCTTCTACCCGGCACAGCAAGAAAACTGTTTATGAGACACTAGGAGGTGAACGTGTGATCTGGTGGGGGTGGGGAGCCTGGGGCAGAGAGAAGGTGAAAGAAACAAAGGCAAGGAAGGGCTGGCAAGATGGCTCCGTGGGGAAAGGTATTCACTGCCGGACAGCCTAGCTTCATCCTTAGGACTCATCCTGGCAGATGTCCTCTGACCCCCATACTCACGCTGTAGCACACACACACACATATGCTCAAGTATAATTTAAAACAATAAAATATAGCCTTTTAATCCCTGCCCTGAGAGGCAGAGGCAGGTGGATCTCTGTGAGTTCAAAGCAGTCAAAGCTACAAAGAGACACCCTGTCTCAAAACAAAAGTAAAATAAAAGAAATGATGGCCAGGGCTGCTCCGTGGAGGGCAGGCTACACCGAGGTTCTGCACGCCAGTCTGGAGCCATGAGACTCATGGAGGCAGAGAACAAAAGCAACGGGGAAATGAAGGAACAGTCTAGAAGGAGAGGGATCGGTTCTTCAACAGAATGTCTCTAGCACAGGGCTCTTGGCTCAATCCCCAAAGTAAGACAACTAAAATAACACCTACAGTCAGCTGCCCCCTCACCAGCCTCCTCTCAGGGTCACACCTGCATGTATCCTGCATCACCCACCATCCTGTTACCAAAGTTACCTTCTCTGAGAGCTGGGCTGCTGGGAACTGAACGGGGAGAGAAGAGGATAGACAAGTCAAGGAAAACCACGGACCGGAAGCCTAAAGTACTGGGTACCCAGCCCCTGCTGGAAAGACTGATTGTGGGGGGAGCTGAAGAGGGTGCAGAGGACTGTGGGGGGAGCTGAAGAGGGTGCCGAGGACTGGGCGGGGGGCTGAAGAGGGTGCAGAGAACTGTGTGGGGGGAGCTGAAGAGGGTGCAGAGGACTGGGGGGGTGAAGAGGGTGCCGATAACTGTGGGGGGGAGCTGAAGAGGGTGCAGAGGATTGGGGGGAGCTGAAGAGGGTGCAGAAGACTGGGGGGGAGCTGAAGAGGTTGCAGAGGACTGGGGGGGAGCTGAAGAGGGTGCACAGGACTGTGGGGGGAGGTGAAGAGGGTGCACAGGACTGGGGGGAGCTGAAGAGGATGCACAGGACTGTGGGGGGAGCTGAAGAGGGTGCAGAGGACTGTGGGGGAGCTGAAGAGGGTGCAGAGGACTGTGGGGGAGCTGAAGAGGGTGCAGAGGACTGTGGGGGGATCTGAAGAGGGTGCATAGGACTGCGGGGGGCGGGTGAAGAGGGTGCAGAGGACCAGCATCCTCCAGGGAAGCCCTGCTGCTTAGGAGGAATGTGTTTATGAACCCAAGCAGGGTGTAGTGAGTGTGGGGCGGGAAGAGAGGGTGCCTTAACAATTCTTGTACAAGTGACATCTAACTGCCTCCTTTTCGGAGTATGTAGGATTCCTGTCATATTTGACTTCATAAAGGAAGCTGGCAATAAGATTCCCACGGAGTCCCTGTGGAAGACAGAGACTTAGAAGGCAGGGTGAACCGGTAATTAGCTGAACCCCATGCACTCTTGCAGATCAAGCAATAAACCTCAGTTTCTGCTAACAGAGGGAACTTTCTCGCTGTGTTAGGAACAGGTTTCATGCTGGTCACTGCTCAGCTAGCTCAGCGTTATCCTTAATTCCCCTGGGAAGAAAGGTGCCAGGTACATGGATTACCTGTGCAGGTACCACTAATCCAGGAGAGAGGAGCACACCGCTTCCACCCTGCCTTAAGACCAGCTGGGTAAAGGCAACACGAAGACTCAGTTTTAGGATCTGTTTGCCATTTACATTTAATTTTCATGAAGCGAAACTGAGGCCGCGCACTGGTGAACTGTGTATGAGCTTTGTCGGGCTTGCACGACACTGAGAAAAAAATATTTAACCTGAACAACAGGATGTAAAAATTAGCTGATTTCACATTTGGATACAAAGCAAACAACAGATTTTAAAGCTTAGAGAACCTAACCGTGGGTTCCCAGGGCAATGATCAGCAACAGGTGTGGGCCCTGCGACCGACCGCCACCCTTACACACATGCCCCTACGTGTATGTCTCACACACTCTCCGTGGCCACATGGCCAGTTCCTTTGCTTCACCTAACCTATCTGCCCCTCTCTTGGCTTTTGAGCTGGTGAGCCCTGTAGTGAAATGCCGGTTCTCACGGTTAGATACATCCAATTCTACCCGTTTGATCTGTGCCATAAGCTCCAGGTCAGTCCTCTCTCATTCTTGGCTTGCTGTCTTGGAACTAGCTCTGTAGACCAGGCTGGCCTCCAACTAACAGAAATCTGCCTGCCTCTGCCTCCCGACTGCGGGGGTTAAAGGCCTGCGCCACCGCCCGGCCGGCCCTGATAGACCCCGGGCAGACACCATCCTAGTTGCAGGGCACCTCTCTGCGCAGGCGCAGACGCACCGCCTGTGTTTGCAGTGTGGCTCCCTGCACAGGTGCTGTCGCTGTGTTTGCAGTGCGCCTCCCTAGCCTCTGGTTAACTTAATCCTCCTGACAGTTTGGCAGGGGTGGGCTTCCGGAGCAGAGTGTGAGGGAGATCAACTGACTAGCAGGAACCAAAGCCAGTATTTCAACTCAGGATCTGCGTTAATCCTGATGGAGCATTTCCCACCATACCCTGTACCCCTCAGTCCCTACAGGCAGCTCCGATTCCAGAGTGACCCAAACGGAAGAGGCTGTCATGCAGATTGGAAAGCAGCTGGGCCGTTCTGGAAAAAGCCACATTTGGGATCCTGGCTTCATTTCCGTTTTTAATCTTCCAAAAAAGCAAACAACTGTGTAGTAGTGTTGTCGTCCAAAGACAGCTGATCCTCATTTACACTTAACCTACGCTGAGCTCACACACTAAAATTTAAAGTCCTGCCTTCAAAAACGCATTCTGTTCTGTAAGATCTCCTTGGTAACGCTTTTAAGTACACGGGCAAAAAAGAAAGAAAAATGATTGAACCAAATGACCGGGGTGAGAATGAAACCCACTGGAAAGCCAGCTCAGGAAAACTCTCAGAGAACGTTCCAGGATGACAGCTGTGTGGCAGGCAGGTCCAATCTAGAATGGTGGAGGACTGGAAAGTTCCAGCAGACTAAGTAAAACACATGGTTGAATTTTAAGGTCAGAGGAAGAGTCAGGCACAATGGCACACACCTGTAATCTCAGCGTTGAAAACAGAGGCAAGAGGATTATGAGTTCGAGGCCAGCACTCCCCTACAAAGAGAGCCCCCTCTCAAAACAGCAAGTGTTAGGGGAAGAAAGGGTGAGGACTAGAGACACAGCCATATAAAACAAGCAGAGCAAGTAGAGGCAGACATAGTGGCACACTTTCAGTCCCAGCACCTGCGAGGCAGAGGCGGAAAGAGCTCTGTGAGTTTGGGGCTAGCCTGGTCTACATATGAGTTCTGGGACAGCCAGGACTACAGAATGAAACCCTGTCTCAAAAAAAAAAAAAAAAAAAAAAAGGAAGAAAAAGATGGTAGAGGAAGACACTCAATGTCATCTGGCTTTCCATATCCAGCACACCAGCACCCATAGGTGTGCATATGCCACACACACCACATGCCCCAAAACAACACAGGTCTAACCAGGAAAACTAGAAATAGCGACACAGTCATCAAAAGGATAAGGAGAATGAGGTTTGACTTAAGTGTCGAAGGTAGACAGGGAGACCTACCTAATGTTACCTTAAGAAAGAAAGAATGAGCCGGGCGGTGGTGGCGCACGCCTTTAATCCCAGCACTCGGGAGGCAGAGGCAGGTGGATCTCAGTGAGTTTGAGGCCAGCCTGGTCTACAGAGCTAGTTCCAGGATGGCCAGGGTTGTCACACAGAGAAACTCTGTTTCAAAAAACCAGCGCCCCCCCCAGGAAAGAGAGAGAGAGAGAGAGAGAGAGAGAGAGAGAGAGAGAAGAAAAAAGAACATGATTTGTCTGCCCCATTTCAGTTCCTCAGTCTTCCTCCTTTTCCACCATGACACTAATCTTTCTCAAACACCTTTACACTCAAGCTCCCACACGAAGCCTCAGTGCTGGACACCACTCCGTCTTGCCACGCTTCCTTTCCATTCCCAGTGCTCTCTAGAAGGCAGCCCTGGCTGGAAGCATCTCCTCAGGAGACCCAACCTAAGGTCCTTCCTTTGACCTCCTCTTTCTTGGTCCGTCTTAGCACCCAGGATACCTTCCCTCTGCACCTGGCCAAACAGGGCCAATCCAACCACCACAAAATCCTCTCTAGCACTCTTGGAGGTCCCGCTTCAGGGAGACCTCTGTGGCTTTCCTTTTTGGATTCCACCCTGAACCCTATATGTTTGTATTTTCCACTTTGCTTTCTCGCCCGCATGGCAGGCGCTTCAGAGGAGAGGAGACAGACAGTCTACCTTCTCTTTTTGGCAGAAGGACCAGTTTCAACTCAGTTCCTGAAACTTCAGGCTTTAATTCCCTTCCCTTCCTTTTTCGGGGATGCTATCGGCGGTCTGTCTACAGAGCAGCTAACATTGTTGTAAGTCATTAGTGACAGCAGCTGTTCCCACTAAGACACTGGGTACTTCGCTGTCCTTCGGGGTGTCTGCTAATAACAGAGTCATCGGATGTACAAAGCTGGGTGTGGTAAATTTCACTTCGCCTGCCAACAGTGATCAATTAGCAGTGGCTTTGTGAGCTGTGTTGAGGACTCTGAGGCTGGCTGGTCACCGTGTCTCCTGCTCACTCTGCGGAAGGGCAGGTAGTGATTCTGTAAGGATCACCACCTTTTCTGGACCTGTCATCCAACATGAGGTTGGTCCTCTCAGTCAGTTTCAAGTGGAAGCGGGAGTGAAGATCCAGCCATTGGCTAAGACCTGGCTACCCACCACCAAGATACTCAGGAGGCAAGATACTCCCTCCCTGCTCTTCCTTCTAAGTCAAAAATAGCCAAAGGACACCTGAGAGCCCCACTGAGCGCTGTCAAAGGCCAGGAGTGAAGGACTCCTGGTTTCCCTATAATAGCAAATGACTTATGACAAGCCAGCCACAGCCGGACGCTCCCTACCTCAGCTGCTTGGCCAAGAGTCACCCCGCCTACCCACTGCCCCACATGGTTGTGGCAGGTGGATAACATCCAGAAATCCCTCCCTTCTGCTGCCCCCACCCTAGCACTCACATGGAGGTGGCCTTTATTTCTGGTCCTAACCCCAGAGTAGTTACCTAGCTTTAGAGATTCTTAATTTACGTTTTCTTTTAAAATTTTTTATTTTATTTATGTGGTCTGTGCACACTAGTAGGTGAGGTGTGGGTACACATGTGTCAGGGTGTTACGTGGAGAGGCCAGGGGACAATTCTGGGGAGTCACTTCTCTCCTCCCACCTTGTGGGTCCCAGGGATCAAAATCAAACTCAGGAGGTCATGCTTGATGGCAAACACCTTTGCTGACCCACGGAGCTGTCTCACTGGCCCTGTCTGTTTGTTCTTAGAAGGGTCCCGGGCGCTTAGCACTTATCTCAGGACGTGCTGGTGTTGGAAACCAGCCTTGTCTGTTTTGCTCAAGGCCTGTTCCTCTCAACACGGATCCACATCAGAGTCACCTAGAGGGCTGGAGTTGCGGCTCAGTGGTAGAGCACTTTGCCCAGGATGTCTGAGCCCCACCCCCCATCCCCAGCACCGTGGGGCAAGAGGAAGTCTGAAGAGCTTGTTAAGATGACAGTTCCTGGGTCCCAAGGCAGTTTCTGATTCAGAAGGGAAGGCAGGCTGGGCTGCAGTTCAAGAATTTGCAGTTTGAATACACTCTCAGTTGGTGCCGAGTCCAGAATTTCAGGACCACTCGGTGCCAGCACCGCATCTGCCGCACAGGGAGATGAACCTTTCAGTTCACCTTTCCCGGTCTCCTTTATTAGGCTTCCAAATAGATTTAAAATGTTTTGTTTGTCTGCTGGTTTGGTTGTTGTTGGGTTTTGGGTTTTGGTTTTGGGGTAAAGCACGGCCTGGAACTCGAGGTCGGGATCTAGCGTGACAAGGGCATTCGACTAAACGCCAGACACCAGGTGTGCGCCACCACCCCGGAGTACTTGTTTTATGACAGGGTCTTGCTGAACTGCTCACACTGCTGCTAAACTACTGGGTTCAAGTGAACCTCCCATCCTCTTCTCGGCCTCCAGACCGCTGGGACCTCAGATGTGTGCCTCTGCCTGTATTAAAAAATAATGTATTTTAAAATAATATAATTTAGCTAATAGCTTTGGTATAAAACAAACAAGGTAGTTCATATAGAAATGTAGTAAAGTGGGGGTCCTTTTCTGTTTCTTTTTATTCCCAAAGCTACCACTGTTTTGGGGGGTAGGATTCCAACGGATTCTTAGGTAGCCCAGGCTAGCCTTTAACTCCTGATCTTCCTGCCTCCACCTCCTGAATTCTGGGTTTCCAGGTGCCTCAAAGCCACCACTTTCAGCATTGTGTCTTTTATCCCATATCCCAAATTGTTCCCACACCTCTTAAATAATGAATGCCCCTGGTGCTATATCTCTGTCAGTCTTTTTCAAAGCTGCCTTAGTCTCTTTCCCTTTCGCTGTGATAAAAAAGAAACAAACAAAAACCAACTCTGAGAAAAGCAATTTATGATGGGAAGGGGTTTCTTTTCGCTCCCAGTTCAGAATACAGTCCATCTTGGCGGGGAGGCCAGGATGACAGGATCTGGACGCGCTGGTCACCTTGCATCCACAGTCAAGAAGCAGCAATGGATGCACACTGCTGCTCAGCTTCCTTTTTCCATCCACACGGCCCAGGATCCCAGCCAGGGAAATGGCGCTGCCCTCACGGCGCTGGTGGAGGCCTACCTACCTCCCAAGTGACTTTAAATGTTTGTCAAGCTGCCTCGGACACTAGCCATCCAACATCCCTCACTTGCTTTTGTTACAACTGCTAAGTACTTAGCCTAAGATCCACGCACCCTACCTCCTCCTGCTGTGTTACCAATCAAGCCGAGCACCTGGAGAAGTCAGCCAATTACCTCAGGCTGTGAAACTGGTGAGGGACCCTAGGGAGACAAGGATGGTTAGCTTGGTGGCCATCCTGAGTAAGAAGCATGAAGATAACAAACAGAGCACATCTCTGCACGGTTTCAGAAGTCTGGTATGCGAGCCAGTGAGTTGTGTGGGAGAGAGCCACCCTCGGTGAGGGCAGGTACCAGCCCATCAGGGGCCCTGGCAGAGAACAAACTGACGGGGAAGAAAGCTGTCTCCATCTCTCCCGGTCTTTGGAAGGTCCAAACTCTAGGCTTTCCTGTCTTTGGACTCTAGGACCCTCACACATGACCCACCAGTTTCTGAAGTTTCTGTCCTTGGACTGAGATCTGTATTCCCAGCTTCTGAGGTTTTCCAGCCTGGACTGTACCATGCCAGCAGCATCCTAGGGTCTTCTCAATCTCCATAATCTAGTGGGCCAGTTTTCCTAGCGACCCACTGTCTGTCCATCTACACAGTCATCAGGTGTATAAAAAACAACCTGATTTTTCCTATAAAAATTTAAAGTGCAATAAGAATGATTTATTCCAACTCTCTTCATTCTTCCCAACTCCACAGAAGAATCTTCCACCTTCCAATCTATGCCGTCTGGCCTCAAACTCATGACTCTTCTGACTCGCGTGTACCAGGTCAGCAGGCATTCCTGGCTTACCTCATTAGCACACAGTAAACACTGTCTTGTCACTATCAGGAAATACTTAAGATTGTAAAGGAAATTAGAGAGGAAGAGCCAAGGCCCTTCAGTTAAACCAGCTCAGTTCAGTCTTCAAGAGCAATCAGTGTCTGGAACCCAGGTGTGACTGTCCTGGCAGGGACACTTGTGCCTCAGACTAATAAAACAATGGTCCCAGAGAGACTGGATGTCTCCCAGACATCTCAAGCTGAGAGGATGAAATGGCTAAGCCTAGTGTTAGTCAGATGGGGAAATTGTGTCTCAGGAAAAAGGCTCACGGTCCTGATAACACTAGACCACCTTGCAGGAAAGACTATGGTCCACCCAGACAGAAACGGATGGGACCACATCTTGACCAGGACCATTTGGCTATACATTCCCTCTAACTCCCACAGAATGATCCTGAAGATGGGCTTGGGGTTCCTCTTCCAAATGTGACCACATTGAATCAATCTCCTTTCTCTGTTTCTTGCTACTACTTGGCTGTCTGACTGGCATACTGAGGAAGGGAGGCTGAGCCTAGCATGTTAGGGCTCCCAGGGAACAGGCTCCAACCCTAATGACCAGGCCCACAGAAAGTTCTGGTTTTCTGATCTTGTACTCCAGATTCTGGCTGGCCGTCACAGAAGCCAATGTTTGCTGATGAATGCACACCACGAAACAGAGACAAGGACTTGGGAGAAGAGCCTGGCCCAGGGAGAAAAGTCTGATTAATAAAATGATAAGCAGCAAGGAATAAATTAAATGACTGTTCACAAGGGGGGAAAACGCACAAAGAAAGGAGGGGGAAAGACGCGATGCCCACCTTATGACAGGCATAGAAAGAAGATGGAGGGGAGGACTAATTTTCTAGTGTGAGCCTCCCTGTAGGCTCCCTCCCCCAAATCCCAGGCCAAATGAAGGCCTTGTACTGCCGCAGGGCAGGGCAGGGCAGCCTTCATACCCTTCAGCCGACAGGAACTTTCAGCAGAAGGACCATGAACAAACCCCGTGTCTCAGCTCCTCACTGCAGCGCAAAATGACTCATGGGGGGCTTATCATGAAACCCTGCTTTCATCTGGGCCTCCCACCAACTTAAAACAATGCCTTGAAAACACACTCGAGACCCCTACGGTAAATCCATATCCTTCTTCTTCACAAACGCCTTACTAGAAAGCTGTTTATCCTGAACTCTATGTGGTCAGCTTTAGAAAAATGTGCCTTCATTTAAGCAGCTTCTTTTTCTAAAATAAATAAATAAAAGCTTCCACAAAAACCAGGACATTATCAATTTGGACTAAATTCACAGATTCCAACACAGGCAGCCAAGATCCTCCAGCCTCGAGCACAAACATGCCTTGCCTTTATTAATCGCAAAATAAACAGATGGGGGAGATGGGGGGCACACGCTCACTACGCACGTTAACAGATGACGTGATGTTCGCAGGCTTCAATTAATTTTTAAGTAGGTATTTCATTTTGAACTTTATGATGATAAAAGTCATAAATGCAGACTCCGGGAAATGTAGGAAGTGCAGTAAGAAGGGAACCGGGGGTCATGGCTGGAAAAGCCTTTGAATTAGCAACTTATGGTCAATAAAACCCCATGGCTGGCCAACTTCCAGTCCAAGCTAGAACACTCTTCTCTCCGACTCCAGAGCTGGACGGCGTCGCTGCTGCTGTCACTCACCATTACGTCGTTTCTGCTGTGTTCTTTAAAACCACCGCAGGGCTCCACACCAATTCCCAAGCTTCTGGGGATTCTCTTGTAAAAGTTACCACCTCGTCTATATTTTGTGGTCTGTGGAGAAGCCGGAATCCTCTGGGCTTATGAATCCTGAGAAGTGGGGTTCAGGGGTACCACCGGATTATTACAGTGTCAACCAGAGGCTACTTGTGGGCAGACAACCGGCAAATACGTTCGCGAAAGGGCAATTTTGAGGAATAGAGAGCCATGAAATCAGGCCAGGGTATATGATCTGGGCGCAGGAAGCCTAGAAAGTCCTGGAAGCTTCTGGGGAAGGCAGAAAAAGGACAGGGGTGGGGGAGGGGTAATGAGAATGGTTGCAGCTTCAGGTTGGCTGCTCCAGTCGAGCCCTCGGCAGTGAAGCACCTGCCGGTGCATTTGCTCTGCCTATGGACCCCTTCGCAATGGTGAGCTACAGAGGAGCTGTCTAACAGAGCTAGGGGCAGACACCAGGTGGGGACTCACCGCTGCAACCCTTCTGAACAAAGCCACTCCACTCCATGCCACCCATTCCGCGCCAGCTACATCCTTCAAACTGACCCAGATAAAACCAGGCCATGCTATCTCCCTCTTGCTTATGTTGCTCTCCAAAGGGTGGCCGGAGTCTGCCCCCGCCCCATCCCCCTGCATCACCAGCAGGTCACTCAGATCCAGCCTACAGCAGAAGTCACATAGTCAGGTGTCAGCCCTGTATGAACATTTGCCACTGGAGGGCCTTTACATTGAAAGATTTTTCAAATCTTTTTCTGTTACGCACAATCAATCAATCAATCAATCAAGGACTGGACTGGGGAGGTGGGGTACAGTACTTGCTATGGACCTGATTTTGGATCCTCAGAAGCCACATAAAGGGGTTCATCTGTAACCCCAGGACTCCTACCGTGAGATGGGGCAGAGACAGGAGAATGCCTAGAGCTTATGGTCCAATCGGCCTGACACAACAAACGAAGAACAAGAAGAGACCCTGTCTCAAGCAGGGTTAAAGAAGAGGACTGATACCTGAGGCTGTCCTCCAACGTCCACATGCAGGGGTACAAACCTGGAGAGATGGCCCAGTGGGTAAAGCGCTTGCTGCACAAGTGTGAGGACCTGAGTTCAAATCCCAGAACCTACCTAAAGCTGGAGTCATCCGTGTGCAACTGTAATCTCAGCACTCCTACAGCAAGACGGGAGGCAAAGGCTCATGGGCCAGCTAGTCCGGCCTCTGCAGGGATGTCAGATCCTGAATCAAAGAAAGTGAAAGGGGAGGGGGTGCTGACACCTGTAATCGTCTTCTGGGTGTCTCCCACCAATGAACACATCATCACACACATACACTCACATACACACACACTCACATGCTCACACACACTCACACACACATACTCACATGCTCACACACTCACACGCTCACACATGCTCACACTCACTCACACACTCAGACACACATTCACACGCTCACACACACTCACACACACATACTCACATGTTCACACACACTCACACGCTCACACATGCTCACACTCACTCACACGCTCAGACACACATTCACACGCTCACACACTCACATGTTCACACACATGCTCACACTCGCATGCTCTCACAACACACTCACACACTCACATGCTCTCACAACACACACACTCACATGCTCACACATTCATGTTCACACACACTCACATGTTCTCACAACACACACACACATGCTCACACACACACGCTCACACACACTCACATGCTCACACACACTCACGCTCACACACATGCTCATACAAACTCATGCTCTCACACACATGCTCACATACTCATACTCACACACACTCACATGCTCACACACACATGCTCTCAAACTTACACGCACACACACATTCACATGCACACACCACAGCAGCTTTTCTTCTTTTGTTTGTTTTTGCTTGTTTTTGAAGACAGGGTTTCTCTGTGTAGCCTTGGCCATCTGGAACTCACGCTATAGACCAGGCTGGTCTCAAACTCACAGGTATCCATCTGCCCCTGCCTCTCGAGGACTGGAATTAAAGGGGTGCACCACCATGCCCAGATAGTTTGTTGTTATTGTTGTTGTTGTTTTAATCAGGCATCAGAATCATGGCTGACTAGGTCTTCAGAATCTGGGGCTTATGGTGGATATTTTTCTTCTAACTTGCAAATATAAACAAATTAAAGTTGCATTCCTACAACTTCATTTTTACTGAAAGAACATAGGTTTCAGGCATTGGGAGCATCTCTACCAAACTGCAGGACTTGGACTTAACACGTAATGCCCACCGACAGAGAAGAGCCGAGGGACAGCATCCCAGATGGCTTTAATGACGCCCTTGCCCAAGTGTCCTTCACACGCTGTGAAGGCCTGATGGTGTGTCTCTAACTGGAAACTAGAAATTCACCTTTAAAGGCTGTTGTGAGAATTAATGAACTAATATTTATAAACATCTAAGATTACGAGAAACAGTGAGCACAATAAGAGGTTTAAAATAACAAAAATAACATTTTAAAATGCTATTGTTTGACACAACTTAGTTACCTTGGGGTTAGAGATTGACCCCGACCTTCCTTGGGTATATTAACACATTCTACCACTAAGTGACTTCTCTCTCTCTCTCTCTCTCTCTCTCTCTCTCTCTCACTCTCTCTCTCTCTCTCCCTTTTCTTCCCCCCCTCTCAAGATTTATTTATTATGGATATACAGTGTTTGGTCTGCAAGTAAGCCTGCAAGCCAGAAGAGGGCACCAGATCTCATTACAGATGGTTGTGAGTCATCATGTGGTTGCTGGAAATTGAACTCAGGACCTCTGGAAGAGCAGTCAGCAAGTCATCTCTCCCCAGGCCCTGAGTAACATCTCTTGTTCCCTACAAAACACACTTATGGTGGCTCACTCCTGTATCCCAGCCCTGGGAATAGAGGGAAGCAGGAAGATTGCCCTGAGTTTGCAACCTGTTTGGACTACATAGAGATCTTTAATCCAGCCAAAGTTGCCTAGCAAGATTTTATCTCAAAATACAAAAGAGGGTTGGTGAGATGGTTCGGTAGTTAAGGGCACTTGCCACCAAGCCTGGATTTGACTCCTGGGACCCACTAGGTAGAAGAAGAAAATCAACTCAGGCAAATTGTCCTCTGATCTCCACACATGCATCAAGGCAAGTACACACACACACACACACACACACACACACACACACATAAAATCAAATTTTGTTTTTCTTGAAACAGGTTTCTCTATGCAGCACTGACTGTCCGGAACTCACTCTGTAGACCAGGTTGGCCTTGAACTCAGAGATCTGCCTGCCTCTGCCTCCTCAGTGCTGGGATTAAAGGCATGCACTACCACTGCCCAGACAAAATTTTTAAAAATTAATACAAAAAGAAAACAACAACAACAAAATTTGTTGTGACCTCTGACTCAAGGTTGATGAGGAAAATGTCTATGGCATCCAGAGCCTCCCAGTCCTGAGGAGAAGCAGGCTGGGGCTCTAGCCAGGGATGTCTGGTTGAGAGACATGGGGATTCATGCCTCAGGTTATTTTGACAATGTATTGTTATTATGTTACTGTTTTGTTATTGGGAAAGGGCCTCGGATGTAGCTCTAGCTGACCTAGAGCTTGCTATAAAGAATTAGAACCCAAAGGGATCCACCTGCCTCTGTTTCCCCGTGGACTGGGATTAAAGATGTGTACCACCATGCCTGGCTATTTTTATTATTTTTAAATTATGTGTCTCTGTGTGGGAGTGTGTGCACATGAGTCAGGCACCTATGGAGGCCAGAAGGGGACATTAGATCCCGTGGGGCTGGAGTTCCAGGAGACTGTGCGCCTGACATGGGTGCTGGGAACCAAACATGGGTCCTCTGCAAGAGCGTGCATCCCTCCAGAGCCTTGCCTGAGGGTCTCTGACGGATAGCAAATCAAGCATCCTCCACCATAGGCTGCCCTTCACTGCACTTGTCTGGCTCACTTGGTGTGAAGCTTAATTACAGCTCTCTTCAAATAGAAAAAGGCTTAAGATTAACTAAGACAAATGATTTGAAAAGCTAATCAAAATAGATGGTCGAGATGAAAAATAATGTGTGGGCTAACGGGCTTGGCTGTAACATCCATCTCACAGAATGTATGTACTAAACAGCCTACTGGGACTGTGGCGATGGCTCAGCAGGTGAGAACACGTGCCCTGCAAGCAAGGGGACCTGAGTTTGAATCCGCAGAACCCATGTCAAAAGCCAGGCACGGTCCTGCTACACCTGTAACCCCAACACTGGGAAGGTGGGGGACAGAAACAGGAGGATTGCCAGGGCTTGCTGGCTTCCAGCTCAGTTCCAGGTTTAGTGAAAGATCCTGTCCCCAGGGAGTAAGACAGAGTCATAGCAGGACAGCCAGCGTCTTCCTCTAGCATCCTCATGTACCTGCACACATACACATGTACATGCACCACACACACACACACAATGTACACATATATGCCACACATATGTACAGAGATCATAAAACACGTTTGTAAATTCACACAATGATGATGGCATATCTCTAATAAAATCTGAAATCCTAATCATTTATGAGCATCTCCTTTATAAGATTGGTAAACTTTTGCTTTTGGAGTACTTAGAATTTGGTATTTTCTGATCTGGGATGTCCAAGCAGCAAAGTCTATGGAAGTATTCTCCGATTCCAAACAAACAGAACCAGAGACACTTCCCGGTCTAAGCCTTTCAAGTAAGGGGTGCTCAGCCTGTGGATTAACGTCTCTGAACTTATGTTTTCCTGAAAGGACAGCGGGGCACAACTAACAGTGTTCCAAGAAGGAAGTGGCCAGAGCAAACAGAGGAATCCACGCCCACATCACCCACAAGTTGCTTTGAGAAACTCAGGGGACAAGGACTACCTCAAGGTCACTGGGCACTGCTCTCCACACCGGAGCAAGAACAGCAGCAGCTTAAGGGGAAATGGGCGAAGGGGAGGGAAGATCTGAAATATTCCCCACAATCAGGAGCGACACTTGCTACTCCAGGGGTCAGGGCCGGTTCAATCTGACTTCCTTCAGCACACACCCACAAAGGGTTGGTCCCCGACCCCTCCCCCGCCACCTCCAACTGACAGCAACAATTTCTCAGCAGATTCCAGGGAGAGCGTCCTGGAGACAGACATCAAAGGGAGGAAAGCTGGCAGTCCCCAAGCAGGTCACACTGGCAGGGGAGCGCTAGAAGCCACATGAAAAGCTGAGAAGTCACAGGGCACTTTATTATTCCTATTTATTATTATTATTACCACTATTATTATTTAAAGAGCTCAGAAATGTCTTGCGCTTTAGTTTTAGTTTAAGGACAGCAGGAAACAGCTTTGAAGTCACACAGCCCAGGGCAGCACTTAGTGACAAGACAGCCAGGGAAGAAAACCGCTGCATCCAGCGGAAAAAGCCAGAGGCATCCAACACTGGCTTGTGGGCTGGTCTCTCCTCGATAAATAATAACCCAGAAGCCTTGCACTTGGTTTAAGGACATGAGGAAGGAAAAGGAGTTGCTGCTAGATAAAACTGGTGTAGCTGGGACCAGATTTGAAAGTCGCCAGGCTAGGCTTAGAAGGGCCCTGGGGGGGCTGGAGAGACGGCTCAGAGGTTAAGAGCATTGCCTGCTCTTCCAAAGGTCCTGAGTTCAATTCCCAGCAACCACATGGTGGCTCACAACCATCTGTAATGGGGTCTGGTGCCCCCTTCTGGCCTGCAGGCATACATACAAACAAAATATTGTATACATAATAAATAAATAAATATTTAAAAAAAAAAAAAAAAGAAGGGCCCTGGGGAGCATTGCAACCATGGATGTGGCTTGATCACAGAGACTCCAGTGAGGCCCCACTAACGTCCCCTGACTTGGAGGGGTAAGCACAGGGAGACCAGACTTGTTGGAACAGAGACCACTCACCCAGTGCTTTGGCTTTTGAAAGCAGTATTGGAAAGGGTAGGGCGGGCACAGGGGAGTAATGTGTCCACAGGTGGGCAAAGAACATGTGACAAGTAGGCATGTGGGCATGGTCAAAAGAAGGCTTAACATGACCCTATCTCAGCAGCTCTCCCAAACGCAGAAGAGAGAGAGAGAGCACACATCTGTCCTGCCAGGATACATAAACACTCACACACACACACACACACACACACACACACACACACGCACGCACACGCGCGTTCCATCAGGACACTGAGGAGCTGAGATGCTGACGTGAATATATAATAACTAATAAAGATCTGAAAGAAAAGTCAGTGTGCACCAAGGTGGAGTGAGACAAAGAAGAGACATGCCCTGCCTGTGGGCAGACCCAGGACCTGACAAAACTTTCTCCACTCAAGAAGACACAGTGAAGAGCGTGAAGCTGCGAGAAGCAGTAGAAACAAAGCAAAACGTGGCGCTGAGATACAGAGCAGACCGCCAGGAAATCTGGGAAAATGTATGTTTGCCTGTAACCCTAAAAAAACAAACAAACAAACAAACAAACAAAAAACATGCCAAATAAAAAAGAAATAATGGCCAGTTAACTAATAAGAATGCAATTGAGCCTGGGATGTAACTCAGAGACAGTCTCTGCCCAGCATGCACTCGGCAACAACAGCAACAAAGCCGCACAAGGGTCAACACTAGGAGGAGTAACAGTGTTGGGGGCAGGTTTATAACAAACAAAAGGACGAAGTTTAGAAGAAATGAGAGGGAAACAGGAAGGAAAGTGATCCTCTTTCACCCGTGCTGGGATCAAAGTCAGGGCCTTGTACATGCTAAGCAAATCCCCTACCCCTGGGCTATGTCTGGACCGCTGACGTTGCAACACTTTTAGGAACTTACCCTAGAAACTGAAGACACACAGAGAGTCTACAGAAATGTTTGTAACTTCCCTGACGACAACAGCAAGGTACGAAACTGGCCTTAGTTTTCCTTCACAGAGAAATATTAAATAAACCAGAGTGCATGTGTGCGGTGAAACACCTGTCGCCATCAGAGAGCCTCTTTCAGAAGAATACAGCCTTACATGGAAATAAGCTCCAAATACACTCTGTGTGCACGGGCAAGCATTTAGTGAAAAGCTTACATGGCGGGGGGGTGGGGGTGGGGGGTGGAGATCTACAGTGACGTGTGTGTGTGTGTGTGTGTGTGTGTGTGTGTGAATTTTCCTCAATGATCCAATGTTAGTGTTTGGTTTTATTTGTTTATTTGTATTGAGACAGGACTCATCATGAACTGTAACTCACAACATAGGCCATGCTTACCACAAACTCACAGAGATCCTCCTGTCTCTGCCTCCCAAGTGTTAGGATTAAAGGCATTATGTTAGTAACACCAACGTTAGATTTTAAAAGGCAAACATCATAATAAATGTGTTGATTTTTTTAAAAAATCTTTCTTTTTTCTTTCTTTTTCTTTTCTTTTCCTTTTTCTTTTTTTCTTTTTTAGGGAAAGAGCCTGGCGCAACCTTAAAATACTGTTAAAATACAACAGGTCTATGGAAAGCCAACTGGACAGAAACCAAATGCCTTTGCTTTCCTCATGAAGCTACTCCTGGACCAATCTCCCTCCCTACGTGGGAGCGGCCCCTTACAGCCTGTCTCACTTGACACCCTGAAGACTCTTCAGGACCTTACACAGAACTTAGGGCCGAGCTGTAAATCCACAGTCCGTTCGCCCCACCCTGGGATTTACTCCAGGGTTAGCCGATCTAGCCCCATCCTCCCTGTTCTCACCAGCATACTTCACTGCTTTAAAACAACCTGTCAATGCCTAAAGGTAAATATTAGCATTAGCTTCTTCTCCAGCACCATAATTCTCTCTTGACGAAAATGTTTCCAGATTTTACATCTCTCAACTGAGGCACTTGTCCTGTGGGAAGGGACCCAATGAACCTACATTAGCAATCCAATTCCAAAGACCTCCAAGAGAAGTAACAGATAGGGAAAGGGAGGCTCCATGGAGCTGTGCCAGCCAGGGGGTCCTTAGCTCACATGAAGACCTCAAAGATGCCCAAGCAGGGTCCAGAGTCACTGCCCCCTCTCTGCAAGACTGTTCTCCTCCAGTGTAAATCGTCTCGCTGCCCTGTCCAGTCTTCAGACACTGGCGACCACACCTTGTCCTGAAGTCCAAGCTCTTTCCTCAAAAGAATATCACTAACGATCATTTTAGTTAACTGCCTGCGGAGAATTCACAGGCGGGGGCGGAGAGATGGCTCGGCAGTTGAGCGCTCGGTGCTTTCACAGAGGACCCAGGTTCCATTCCCAGCACCCACATGGTGGCTTAGAGCCATCTGTACCTCTAGTTCAAGGGGATCTGACCACCTCTTCTGGTTTCAAGTGTGCATGTGGTACCCAAACATACATGCAGGCAAACACTCACATACATAAATAAATCTTAAAAAGTTTTCTAAAGAATCTCTAAGATCCCTCTATTAAAAATAAAGAAAAGAGAAAAGGTAGTACATAAGCCACTAGTCCATTTTATGTACAGAAAAAAAGAAAAGGAGGTTGTAAAGGAAAATAAGATTCACAAAAGCCACAAAGCAACCTTGTTTCTGGGAGGATGAACGGAGATGCACTCAGTGGCAAAGCTCCTGTTTAGCACACACAAAGATCAAGGTTTAATCCCCAGAACTGGGGGGAAAAAAGTCAGGTCATACTGTATCAACAGATATCAGATAAGGACAATATATTTTATATGCACAATAGAATACTACTCAGCCATAAAAAGGGAGTTCTGATACACATTACAACATCAACTTTGGAGACTCTCAGCTAAATGACATAAGCCAAACACAGAAAGACAAGTAGCGTGCGATTTCAGTTGTCTGAGGCTGGCAGTGCAGTCAGATTCCTGTGTGTGGAAAGTGGCGACTATCAGGGGCTAAACAGAGGAAAATGGCAAATCGCTGTCAGGAGTAAACGCTTTCAGGTACTACGATGAAAACACCTTGGGGATGACAGTGGTGACAGCTACAGATGCCACTGAACTGTGCTGAGAAGGGGTCAACTATGCTGGATAAGCCTCTAATCCCAGCATCGGAGGCTGCAAGCTAGGACAGAGGACTGCAGGCTCAAAGCCAGCCTAAGGAAACAAGAAGATGAAAACTGGCTAAACTAGGCCATGAATATTGTACTACTTGTTTTGGTAATGGTCTCACCTTGTAGCCAGCACTTCCTGGAACTCATGATCCTCCTGCCTCTGCCTCCTTAGTGTCGATTATAAGTGTGTGCCACCATGCCTGGCTCCTTTATTTTATTTTATTTTATTTTAAGATTTATTTATTTATTCTCCCTCTATGTATGCCTGCAGGCCAGAAGAGGGCACCAGATCTCATTACAGATGGCTGTGAGCCACCATGTGGTTGCTGGGAATTGAACTCAGGACCTCTGGAAGAGCAGTCAGTTCTCTTAACCTCTGAGCCATCTCTCCAGCCTTGCCTGGCTCCTTAAAATAAAACATTTAATTCAATTATCTACTCACCTGAAAGTTACACACATACAATTTCACAAGCTTTATAGCTTGCTTACGCCTCCTTAAAGAGCAAAGAGCAAGCTGGTCACACAAGCCTTTAATCCCAGGATTTGGGAGGCAGAGACAGGTGGGTCTCTGTGAATTCAAAGCCAGCCTAGGCTACACAGTGAGACAAGTAAGTAAGTAAATAAATAAACAAATAGACCTCAGGATCCAGCAAGGTAACTCATTCTCATTTACATCGCATCCTTATTAGTCATAAACTCCAAGGAAATCACACAGATTTCTGACTCCAAAATCTGAGGTCCGCAGACAGCCCCTGTGCTGTCCTCCCGAAGGATTACTGTCCATCAGTCAGGGGCTCCCCTGGGTCCACACAGAGCCAGTGTTGGCTCTCCTTGCCTGTTTCCTGCTTCAGTCTTAAACACTGTGTGGCAACGGACCAGAATCGTGCTACACTGTTTCTGTTTGGTGTTTGTAGCAAATAGCTACAGGCGGTCAGAGCTTTTCTCTCATCTTGGGAAAGTCTCCGACCATCAGCTGGTGGGTGCGGTGGGGATCCCTTCTCTCACCCTAGACACCAACCTCTGCTTTAGGACTCTTAGCATTCTTCACTCTTAGACACTGAAGCGATAGAAAAATCCAGAAAAGTTCAGGCAGAGGTCAACATTTTAAAAATTACAGCCCCTGGAGTCTGTGCCGCCTTGTAAGCAAGCGCCGCACTGGGGAGATATTTTAAATTAGCAATAACAAAATGCCTGCCGACTGTGGACTCATGGTGAGGAGGAATGGGGGTGTGAAACAGAAGCAAGCTTTTCCAAAATGCTCTCAGATGCCCACAGGATTCACCAGATAACTTGAGAAACTGCTGCCCTGTGCCTCTTTTTATACCATCCCGCCTGGCCAAAGCCCTCTTCAGTACCTTCCCCAACCAGGCTGAGCCTGGTCTCTGTAAGCAAGCCCATGAACTCCCAGGAAGCCACATCCAACTCCAGAGTGTGCTTCTGCCTTTCTGTGCAAATCTCCATAGGTACCTAGATTACCAGGTACAAACACAGAAGTAGGGCTTAGGGTCACCACCACCAATAGGCCACCCAAGGAACAAGCTAGGACCTCAAACATGCCATCTGATGAACTGTCTGAAAGGGGAATTGGCTGATAACATGTAGAAATCAGATATCACATCTCATAAACATTTCCTTCAGAGGGCTGGTGCGGGGAGGGTAGTTCAGTGGATAGAAGTACTTGCCATGAAAGCCTGAGTACCTGAGTTCAAATCCCCATTTCCCAGAAAGGTTGGACACATAGCACAAGCAGTTGCAATCCCAAAACTCCTTGGGAAAATGAGAGGGGGAGGCAGAAAAATCCTAGAAGCTCACACCCCCACCAGTCTGGCAAATGCAACAGAAAAAGATCAGAAATCTTGTCTCAAGAGCAGGTGAATTTGTTCTCTATACATCCTCATCCACACACACAGAGGCTCACATGTGCACATCCTCATTCACACGCACAGATGCTCACATGTGCACATCCTCATCCACACACACAGGTGCTCACATGTGCACATTCTCATATACACACACAGGTGCTCACACGTGCACATCCTCACCCACACGCACAGGTGCTCACACGTGCACATCCTCATCCACATGCACAGATGCTCACACATGCACATCCTCATCCACACACACAGAGGCTTACATGTGCACATCCTCATCCACATGTACAGATGCTCACATGTGCACATCCTCACCCACATGCACAGATGCTCACATGTGCACATCCTCATCCACACGCACAGGCGCTTACATGTGCACACACATATAAAAAAGAAGAAAAACCATTGAGGAAGACTGTACCAGTCTGCACGTGCACTCCCCGGCACCTCCTGACTTACGCTCCCACCAATGAGTCTGCCAGAAGAGAGCTGAACAAGTGAGCTGCTTTTTATTCCCAGGTCTCCCTCAAAGGTTAGACAACAGAAGATTTACTAAAAAGAATGTCTGCTTCCAGGAAAACTAACAGTAAGAGAGAGACAGTGTGTTTGTGTGTTCCAGGAAAACTAACAGTAAGAGAAAGACAGTGTGTGTGTGTGTGTGTGTGTGTGTGTGTGTGTGTGTGTGTGTGTGTTTGTGTTGTGGAAGAGCCACTGGCCCTGTTTTATAAGCACACACAGACCTGTGTCAAAATGCCCACAGGGATCATGCACTGGGATGACAGTGTCTGAAGCACACTGACCTGCATCATTGGTCTTGTGGGTCACCAGTGGCTCTTTAAAGAAATCCTGAAGAATAGGCTTAAACCCTTGGCTGGGGTGTGAAGAGAGCTTGCCTAACAAGCCTGAGGTTCTGGTTCCATCTCCAGTACCACACAGACCAATGCAGCAGGAGTATCAGAAACATAAGGTCATCCTTACTATGTAGCAGTTCGAGGCCAGCCTGGCAGACAGGAAACTGTCTTTAAAAAGAAATAGAGGGGAAAAAAAGAAATAGAGGAGAAGGAGCAGGTGATGGTGGTGGCTGTGGTGATGGTGGTTTTGGGTCGAAAAACACGAGGACATATCAGGGGTGAAGGTTTCATATCTTTAACATCCGCCTACCGATTGGGTCCAGCGCACAGCTATTCTAGTAACGCTTCCCACAGTGTCTGGGGTGACTCTCTCCCTGTTCTTGCTGCCATCTCTCACTTGAATCTTGGCAATTCTGCCTTTGCACAGTAGCACTCACTGTCAGCAATAACCAGCCAATCAGGCACTCCTTTAGGTTAGGCCAGCAAACCACAGGCTGGAAATGTCCTTGGGGTCCTGGGACCTTGGCTGTTTTCACCCTGGTGGCTGCTCAAAGGGCTCTTTCTTTGCTGCCAGGGACACTCCCTGGGGTAGGGAGAGACGGTATGTGTTGAAGGGAGCTGGTCTAAGTGGAAAACAAGGCTCTGATGGATTCTAAGATTCAGAAGGCCATTGTATGCGTCTGATTTCTGTTGCCATAACGAAATACCTGAGGCTGAGTTCCTCACAAAGGGAAGGTTTACAGTACAAGGTCAGGCGGATGCCGACTCTGATGGTACCCCACTCCCAATCACAGCACGGTGGGAAGGCAGAAAAGGAGACAGCCACGTGGGAAAGTGTTCAGACCAGGCACGATCTCACTTTCTAACAACCTTCCACTCACAAGACTGTGGCAAGCCCTGACCTGAGCAGCGCTCAGCGGGAACAAGCCCTTAAAAGTTCTGCCCACCCCCTCAGCTGTGCAACGGTGTGGACCAAGTCACCAGCTCAGGAGCCTTTGAGGGAACACCCAGGCCATATGGGCAGCCTTCTTTAGGGAACTGAGCTTTGGAGCCCCTTTCCTGAGCTCCCTCGTTGGTGTGCTCAGTGCCTGGAACACAATTTCCCCTTCTCCCCGTCTCCCACCACACCCGGCTGAGAAACCCCTGCCAAAACACGGGGGCCAAGTACCTGCTTCTCTTGTTTTCTATCAAAGATTTAAAAATTTAATTACACGTATGTGTCTCTGTATGTGTAAACATGATGCAGATACCCACAGAGGTCAGAAGAGGGCATCAGATTTCCTGGGACTGGAACAACAGATATTCTGAGCCCCGCATACCTGACATGGGTGCTAGAAACTGAATTCTGGTCCCCAGGAAGAACCCTTAACCATTTAGCCATCTCTCCGGCTCCCACGTTTACTTCCTGAACACACCTCTTCCACGCTCCCAGCAAGCATGGCAGTGCCTAGAGAAGAACAAGATGTGGAGGGAAGATCCACAGCCCTGTGATTCCACCATGCACTAGCTCAGTGGGCAGACCTCTAAATCTTTCTGAGCCTCAGTTTTTTTCTCTGTAAAATGGGGGTGAATAAGCAAGACTGTGTATGCAAAGCATCTCCTGTCCCATAGAAGATGCCTCTTTCAATGACAGCCTTAGTCAATTAGACAGTCCAGCACAGCTTCAGGGTCAGAGTTCAAATTCTGGCTCCAACATTTGTCAGAGTGACCGCAAAAAATAATCAGTCCAACACTGCTTCCCTCCAGAGCTGTGTGAGGTCAGCTGGTGCGGATGTGTATGTAGCGTTTGACAGGAGAAGGAGACCCAAGTCAAGGAAAGGTGGAGCCCCTAGGATTCTACTCATTTGCATAATCACTCTCAGTACCCCCCCCCATTGCCTGCAGCAGCAAGTTAGAAACACGTGAACACAGGTAACCACTGGGCTCCCTGGGCTGAGCTCCCAGGTGTGAAGGGGCCTCCTGGACATAGAGGGCGACGCTGCTACGCTGCTGCTGCGCAAGACCGGCTAGAGACTGTACCTAAGCACTGTGAGCAGACTTGCTGCAGCCTAGCGCGCAACTCTGTGATGCCAAACCGTGCTCTAAGCTGAGCACATGAGTGGGCCAGAGGCCTGGGAATGCGCACTTGAACAGCTCCCCAGGGTATTTACATCAGAACAAGCTCCACACCTCTCCCCTGCTCCCTGCTCCCTGCTCCCCTGCGCTCGCTCTGTGGTTGAGAGCCGTATTCCTTCCCCGATAGATGTGTTAAAGTCACACCTCGAAAGGGAGAAACAGCAGATGTGGAGACAGCCTCATCTTCCTTCCCTTCGCTGGCCTCCTTGGCCATGGTCCCACTTCCCTCACTGAAGCTGGAAAGGCGCCACCCCCGCAGGGCCTCCAAGCCCCTGGCCAGCCTCCGGACTCTGAGACTCAGCCTGGTTGTGGCCACCAGGTCTCTGACAGGCAGACATAATCCATCCTTCGGCTCTGGCATGCAGGCCACAGACCCTGTGATCATGGCCATTTGGCCTGCAGCTTCTGCGGTGGGGAGAACGCGGAGTCTCAAGAGCCGGAGTAATCTGCTGCAGTATCAGCCCTGCTTGGAGTCAAAACAATCAGCAGGCTGGGGACAGCTTGATGCTTGAGAAGTCATTTCTAAGGAAGGAAGGAAGGAAGGAAGGAAGGAAGGAAGGAAGAAGAGAGAGAGAGAGAGAGAGAGAGAGAGAGAGAGAGAAAGAAAGAAAAACAGGTTGTTGAAAAGAACCCTTTTAACTTGGGAGGTAGGCCCAACTGCCTTACAAACCCAAGGCCCCCCAATCCACACCTGTCACAGCAGGGAAATCTTTTAACTAGAGAGAGACAGAGAGAGAGCACGCGCGCAAGAGGAAGAATCCAGATCAACATCCCACAGAAAAGCTGGTAGCTTCACCCTTTTCCCCTGAGGCAGGAAAAATCAAGGAAGAATTTCAAAATCTTTTTATACAATTAAAGAGAGGATCCAATGGGGGAAGGGAGAAGGCAGAGAGATGGAGTTTAAGGTTTGCTATTTTAAGCTCAAAATAAGTCATGAAGGGAAAGGTCTAGCAGGTATGGTTTTCCTTTCAAGATCTTATCGGAGGCAGAGACTGCTGCTGGTATCGGAGTGGACAAGACCCGCTGGGCTAGCAGGAGCCTCACCCTCCCACCCCGAAAGCAGAGTTCAGCGTGTACTTCCAGAATTTTACAGTCTTGAATGATGGCTTTTAAATAATTCAGATTCCACTCTAATGAAGCCCAGAGACCACCCTTAACAAGCTGTGCACCACTAGACAGAAAATGAAGAGAAAGAGCCATCAGCATGGTGAGAATCTGGCATGAGGGGGTTAGTGCCCGGTTCTCACCAGGAAACACGGCAGCGTAAGAAATCCACGTTGTTATTTTTTCTTTACTCTTTTCTAAGATGGTGTGGTGTGTCGACGTGTATACATAGCCCAGGCTACTCTCAAACTTATCCCCTCCTCAGCGTCGTGGTACATCCTGGGCACCCAGTTTCCCGTGCTACTCTGGGATCTCTCACTGTGCAGTACTTGAAGGTTCTCCCTACATCTTCAGCTTCTACAAGGGCCTAAAGCAAACGAAAACTCGGACAAATCCTAGTTCTTTGCATTACAGAAAGCAAGGCCGGGAAGAAGCTAAAGTCCTCAAACAAAAGAGACACTTCTTAGCAATTTCACGGTCTACATACATTAGACTCGGGCTGGGGTCTGCGCTGCCTTAGCCATTTCAGTTAGTTCACCCCATATGGCATTCCGGCGGGGCCCTCACACTTTCTTCTCTATCAAATCGGAAAACAAAAGAGCACCGGTGGACTGGGGCTGTGTCTCAGTGGTACAGTACCCGTCCAGCATGTGGGGGGCTCTGGGCTCCACTCCAAACACTGGAGGAAAGAAAGCGTATGCATGTTACAACACACACATACACACACGTACACAAACGCACACATGCACACACACATGAATACGCGCGCACACACAAACACACACACACGCATGCAAGCACACTTCTTCCCTCCAAAGGACTCTCACATCAGCACATCCTTCTAGGGCCCCAAGCTGCAGGTCAGTGTAGGAAGCTCAGCATCAGGCCTAACTTGCAGTGTTACAGTGCTTAGGGCCTGCTCTCTGTGAGATAGCGGAGTTCTTCTTACAGACACGTGTGGTGAGAGCTGGGCCTTTTACGATCAATACATTTTTTTTAAAATGTAAGCCAAGTTGGTCGTCAGCAGTGGCGAAACAGCCTCCCGCTGCAGGCTCTTCTGCAAGCTGGCAAGCTACTTCCATGTATGGAAGTGGACGCACACTGTAAAAACCTCAGGCAGGAGCTTGAACAGGCTGGTGGAATGGGGGGGGGGGGGGGCGTTCCTTCCAGCAGGGCCTGAACTGGGCCAGAAGGGTGGGCAACGGGGTTCTCCTTACTTGGGGAACTGAGGACTCGTCAGTAGAAAAGGCTGAAAGGATAAAAAGCAGGAGAACACAGGTACAGAACACTCGAGCAAGAAGGTGCCCAAGACGCAGAAGGTCCCGGGCGCAGGAGCCAGGCTGAGCGCTGGGAGCCAAGCTGAGCGCTGGAAGCCAGGGCCATACAGCTCGTGCACACGCCTCTGACCTCAGCCCCCTGGAATGCAGAATACCCCACAGCTTACCATCCATCACCAGAACTCCCTCAAGGCCAGCTCTTAGAAGGGGAGCTTCTGGTTTGTTTTGTTTCTGTGGTCTGAGAAACTCAAGGCAGTTACTTCTTGCCAGGGCACGTCTCAGGCCTGCCAAAAAGGCTAAGTCAAACTACCAAGCTGGGGAAGATGAAGTTAGAGCCATGCAGGTGCTATTGAAGGCACTTTGTGACACTGGTCTCAATGGACACACCTGTAAGGCGGGGAGGTACCTGTGAGGCTTTAGAGATGTGCCGGGCACAGAGTCGAAACAGTATGCCAGGTGTTTAATTAACAATAATAAAGTATAAAGACAGGTCTAGGAGACTGGGGATGTAGTGGGTAGAATGCTTGCTTAGCATGCATGAGGCTATGGGTTCCGGGCCCCAGCACCGCATAAACCAGACGTGGTTGCCCATCACAGTAACCCTAGCAGTAGAGACAGAAGGACCAGAAGTTCAAGTTCATCTTCAGCTAAGGGCCAATAAGAGCTACGTGAGACTCAAAAACAAACAAAAAGCAAGCAGGTAAATTACTCAATGATTTCTACCCTTGCTGCCCTGCTTAGACTGAGAATGGAAGTGACTCCAAGCTTTGCTGCAGTCCCCGTTCAGACCAGAGGGCACCGTGAAGCACCTTCCCTTGGCCTCGGCCCCTGTGCAGCCACAGGGCCTGGCTCATCATACTCCCCAGCAGCCTCCCCTCAGGTAGGCCTTCTCCTCTGTAGCACGGATAATAAAACTCAGAAACAGATATCGGGGTTCAACCTGAAGATCAGAAAAGCAAAGCAACCAGTCACTGGCTCTTACCTCTACCTCAGATCAAAAATGGGCAATCCTGTCTCCAAGAAACGTCAGCTTGAGATTGACAGTGAGATCCGTCTGCTCCCATTTTAAATTCCTCTCTAGTGCTGGGTGTGCGCCACCACCACCCGGCTTCTATGGCTGACTAGTGTGGCTGCTGGGGTTAAAGGTGTGTGCCACCACCACCTGGCTTCTATGGCTAACTAGTGTGGCTGCTGAGGTTAAAGGTGTGTGCCACCACTGCCTGGCCTCTATGGTTGACCAGTGTGGCTGCTGGGGTTAAAGGTGTGTGCCACCACTGCCTGGCCTCTATGGTTGACTAGTATGGCTGTTGTGCACTGATCTTCAGGCAAGCTTTATTTATTAGAACGCAAATAATATACCACTATATGGGACTCTCAGTCCAGCTCAGAGCTCCATCTGCTGAAGATTCGGATGCTCTCAGGCACAGACCTATCTCTATACAGACGTTGTCCTAGCTGTCCCACAAACCTCCTCGGCTGGGAACATTAGTGCCACACCTCACTGTCATGAAGGCTTTCTTTGCAGCGCCCACCAAAACCAGGATACAGTTCCTACCATATACCCCAGCAGTTCTCAAACCACTCCCTCCCTCTTACCAGTCTTTACCCAGCTGTTCTGGGTGGCGTTCAGCACCTTCTTTCCCCCCTTTCCCCAGTGCTGTCCACGAGAACTCTGTGCAACCTAAAATCTATTTATGGCCACATTAAAATTTAAAAAGTAGGTCAGGCGGTGGTGGCGCACACCTTTAATCCCAGTACGCAGGAGACAGAGGCAGGCGGATCTCTGTGAGTTCGAGGCCAGCCTGGTCTACAGAGTAAGTTCCAGGACAACAGGGTCACACAAAGAAACCCTGCCTTGAAAAACAAAACAAAACAAAACAAAAAAGAAAGAAAGTAGCCAGGAATACTGGCACATGTCTATAACCCCAGCACTCAGAAAGTTAAGGCAGGAGAATTATGAATTCAAAGCCAGGCTATACAGCAAGCAAGACACTCTCATTGAAAAAAAAGCTGGGTAGTGGTGGTGGCACATATCTTTAATCCCAGCACTCAGGAGGCAGAGGTAGGTGGATCTCTGAGTTTAGGGCCAGCCTGATCTACAGAGCAAGTTCCAGGACAGCCAGGGCTATACAGAGAAACCCTGTCTCAAAAATAAATAAATAAATAAATAAATGGGAAAGAAATGGAAGGAAGCCTGTCTTAGAACTGGAATTTACTTAATTCAATATCCCAACATTTCCCAAGATTATCACTTCAACATGTAATTAAATAAAAACCATTAATGAGTTATTTATATTCTTATTCTCACGCCGAACCTTTGATGTCTAGTATGTAATTATCACTGCGCACCCTAATCACAACTGGTCACTTGGCAAAGCACTTGGCTTGCAGCTACCCTACTGGACGGTGTGGCTCCAGTCCACTGTGCACACGGCTACCACCTAGCTACTCTCACCAAGTCCCAGCATCCCTTTATCTCCCACCCACATCTTCCCCATCTAGCCATTAATTAATTAGCCAATAATTAACTTAATTTTCATTGGATAGATGTAGATGATGTGTGTGCAGAGGAATGTGCCATAGCACAAACGTGGAGATCACAGGAAAACCTTCTAAAGTCAGTTCTCTGCTTCCGCCCTATGCGGATTCCAAGGATGAACTTAGGCTGTCAGGCTTGCCCAGCAAGTGCCTTTACCTCCGAGCCGTCTCACTGGCCCCATAGATAAGTTCTGTTCAATCATGAGCTATAGTGCTGTTGGCGATGAGCTCAGCCCAATGTTAATAAATTATACACACATGAATAATTTAAATAAAGTATGAATATAAAATTTGTGCTAGTGGGCTGGAGAGATGGCTCAGAGGTTAAGAGCACTGCTTGTTCTTCCAGAGGTCCTAAGTTCAATTCCCGGCAACCACATGGTGGCTCACAGTCATCTATAATGAGATCTGATGCCTTCTAGCTTGCAGATAGAACACTGTATACATAATAAAATAATAAATCTTAAAAAAATATGCTAGTTAATTTTTCTGTTAGTGAAACATACAGATGCAAAAGCCAAGTGTCCAAACAGAAGCACACAGGAAACAAGGTTATATTTGAGTCACTGATGAAAACGCTGAATAGAGCTCACATCCTAAACAAGTATCCCCTAAAAATGTTAGATAAATCGCTGTCTGCAAGGGCTTTATACAACAAAAGTACCATGCCCAACAACAGTCAAGTGAGCCCTGGTTTCACAGTTCATAATGTGAGAAGCCACAAGAAAATTAGAGAGAAAAAGAAATCAACGCAGTTTGGGTGTAACGCTGAGCCCAGATCTGTGGGGACGAAGGGATACACAGGCAAGCAGACACCTGCCTGGAAGCCTGGGTGTGGGGATGACTGCAGCAGAGCTGCAGAACACAGCACACTGTAGGTGCAGAGACTGGCGGGCTAACTTCGGGGGTCGCAGCCAGGGGCTGAAAATCCAGTTCCACACTCAAGCTAGTCACCTAGCATCCTCCTGTACAAATGAGGACAAATGTCCTAATTCTCAGCCATGAATTAGCAAAGGGTGGAGCACGGCTCCCAGGGGATCTCAGGGCTAGCATCCTGGGAGCTCTATTTGCAACGCTGTCATCAATTGGTCCATGCAGAACCTGTTTCGAGTGCTTCTGTAGGTCCCTCAACCACAGAGGACACACTTGGAGACTCTAGCCTAAAGCCCCAGGTAGCACTTTATAGTATGTATGTGTGTATGATGTGGGTTGCCCTGACCCTCCTTTGAGCCACCACTCATGTGCTTCCAGGGCATTGTGGAATAGATCACAAGAAGGCTACTTACTGGGCCAACAGGCAGGTAGCGAATATGGCACGGATACCCTGCGCGAAGGATGGTAGCATGATGGGTCGAGGAGCATGGGTGAGATTTTATCATGCTACTCACCGCGTGTAATTTCTGTTTTGTTCGGTAGGAGTTGAACCTAGGGCTTCGTGTATGCTTGGCAAGCACTCTACCACTAAGCTATATCCTTAGGCCCCTAGCATGTAATTTAAAACTAACAAATTGTCTATCTGTGAAATTTTCCATTTAGTTATTTTCAGACCACAGCTGACCATGGGTAACTGAAACCATGCAAAGCAAAACTGGCTAAGGAAGGATTACTGTACCTACTTCATGGACTGTTAGAAGGGTCAATAAGATAGTATGCATGCAGCACCTAGTATCAGGGTCCCTGGAGCCTAGTAGGAGCTTGGTGAGTGGTAACGTTAATGATAATGGTGCACTCTAGCTCAGGAGATGCTCTGGACTCTATCACAGACATAAGAGGGCCAGGCTATCTCGGATGCAGCACACCAGCCTCTCCCCCGACCCCCTTGGGTACCATTTCTCATGGATGTATGGCAAAGCTAAGCTTTTGTGTGATTTCATCCCCCAGCAGTGAACCTGTTAGAACTCTCCAGCTGAACACTATACAACATTATCAACCTGTATGGATGCCAAACTGTAAAGTAGGAGATTGTAATTATTACTTCATAAGGAATCAGTGCCCATAAAGAATCCAGAATGGAGGAGACGACTGTGCCTAGTCATGGTCTCCTGGTGGCAGACAACCACAGCCACACGTGGTCTTGGGGCTTCATACTGTACAGCAAACTTCAAATCACACTCCTAATAGATGTGTTAGGGTTGCATTGAGTACATGAAACTATATACCAGGATAAGCAATGGACAAGAACTCCCAGCAGGGGCAGGAGAGATGGCTCAGAGATTCTTCCAGAGGACCCGAGTTTGTTCCCAGCACCCACAAACAGCGGCTTACAACCACCCGCAATTCCAACTCTGGGGAAAGTGACACCTCCGCCTCTGCAGGTGTACCTACTCCCGTCCACATACCCACGCACTCAGACATCTACACACACACACACACACACACACACACACACAATTAAAAATAACTGGGGTACAGTGTTGAGACAAGACATCTCTATATAGCTGGCTGTCCTGGAACTCAGGATGTTAAACAGGCTGGCCTTCAACTCAGAGATCTTCCTACCTCTGCCTCCCAAGAGCTGAGATTAAAGGCGTGCACCACCACGCCTGGCCCAAAAATAAGTTCTTAAAAAGAAACAAAGAGCTAGTTTTAGGGAGGTAGGGATGTAGTTCAGTTGGTGGAGTGCTTGCCTGGTGTACGCAAAGCTCCGGGTTTGACTCCTAGCACTCCATAAAGCAGGCCTAACAGCACATGCCTATATTCCCAGTGCTTGGGAGGCAGAGGTAACGTAACGGGAGTCCAGGTTATACTCAGCTATATGGCAAGTTTGAGGACAGCCTGGGTTACACAAGACCCTGTCTACAAATAAAATAGTAAGTGGCTTTGGAATGGATTTGAACTCCTAAATTTCAGACCATCTGTATTCCCTGCCCCTCATAAAGTCACAGGTGTGACCCCACAGTCCCCCTTTCAAAGGCCTGAGCTCAGGCCAACAATGTGCTAAATTCCTGTTTTCCTATGTTCCTGCTCAGGTTAGAAAGACCTCCTGAAAGCAACAGGCCAAGTTCCCGTGACCTCAGGCCCAGGGACTAGTGCCAAGGGCTCTCTTGGGTCACAGCTATCTCTCAACACAATGCGCAAGGACATTAACTGCCTGGACAGGCAGCACGAGAGCGCATCCTCTCCCTTCCTGAGGGGCCAACAGGAAAAAATATACCGTGGCCGCCGGGCCGTCTGAGGGGAATTTCTTCTCTCTGACACGGTGGGCTCACGGTGGGGCACCTGGCTCTTCTTCCATCCCTGGCTTTACATCTCACATGCTTCAGCCTGAGCTCTGGCCTGACGAACTCTGAGCTGCTTGCAGGGCGGAAGCGAATCACGTTTGTTTTCTCTACATGAGTTATGGCCACTTGAGGCTTTCCACATAGGAGGTCCGACCTGTGTCCCCAGCCTGACCCTGGCCTTGCCACAGGAAGGCTGCTGGGCTCTCAGGAACAGGCTCCTGGGACCAGGAAAGTGGTCCATTTTCTAGAGACCAGGACACATAAACTCACATGGGAAAACAGCACGGTGGCACTTCCCCCCTTTCAGCACGCTTATCTCTCCAGCCTACAAACAAAATAAAATTTGGCAACAGCTCACAGATACTGGGTGGACTGTTTTTGTTGTTTTTTTGTTTTTCGAGACAGCATTTCTTTGTGAAATAGTCCTGGCTGTCCTGGAACTCACTCTGTTGTAGACCATGCTAACCTCAAACTCACAGAGATCCTCCTGCGTATGCCTCTCGAGTGCTGGGATTAAAGGCGTGCACCACCACTGCCCGGCTTGGGTGGACATTTTTAAGGACTGTTAGGGCAGATGCTAAGCAACAGCACGAGAAGACAATAAGAAGAGAAGCCCAGCCAGGCGGCCATCTCCTCTGAGCCTCAGTTTCCTCACTGGTAAAGGCATAGGACTACTACATAACCCTCAACAAGCTCCCAGGGTAGCACCCCTTAGTCACATTGCCCAATACTATACACTTGGTTAATTTTGATTAAACACAAATAATAGACAAAGTCTGTGTCATTAAACTTTGAGACTCACTCCCCTCCCCAAACATGAAGTCTATGTTGTATGTTTGCTCAGGTCTCAAACTGGAAACTCAAGTAATCCTCCTGCCTCAGCTTTCCAAGTAGCCGGAACTACAGACACACGCCACACTCAGTTATGAGATTCCCTTTCTTCTTTTCACTTTAGCCCTGCTGCTCCTTTAAGCGCCAGTCCAAATCTTTCATACTTTATCTCAACAAGTACTTGTGACAAATATTTATTACTAAGAGCTGATAGCCAGGAGTGGTGGTGCACACACCTTATTTAAACCTAGCACTCGGGAGGCAGAGGCAGGCAGATCTCTGTGAGTTCAAGGCCAGCCTGGTCTACAAAGTTCCAGAGCAGCCAGGCCTACACAGGGAAACCCTGTCTCAAAACAAGCAAAAACACATTCCTGCAATCTGGCCCAGACCAAGCTCCACTGGTTGGAGTGTGTGGAGGTGGGAGGTTGGCATCTCACCAGTTGGCCAAGGAGCTCCAGAAATCTGCCTATCTCTGCCCCACAATACTGAGGTCCAGTGTGCATCACTGAACCCAGCTCTGACTGGGGCTGGGGATCTGAACTGGGGCTCTCACGCTTGCACAAGGAGGGCTTTGTCCACTGAGCCATCTTCACAGCCCTGGAGTTTGGTCCAAAGAGACCTGCTTTTCTTCTGTAGCATGTTCACAAGTTAGACCTTTGTCCTTCCAAACCCAAAGACCACAGCCACCTACTTCTGAGCATCGTCACCCACAAAAATCACACCTCCCCAGATGTATTTCCAGATAATCTGACAAAGGAGCTGATGCTTCCTTAACAAGGTAAAACTGTCCCCTCTGATGGCAGACGGCCACGCCACTCAGCCGTCTCCAACCCACATCACCTCCTCCGCCCCACACTCAGGTTCTCCAGCAGGATCGGATGAACCGTCTCTTCTCAGCTTTCTCCTCCGTTCCCACGTGCTTATTTATATCTGGAACATCTTTCTTTCTTAATCCACTGGACTACCCGCCCCCTCATCTGAAAAGGTCACTTTCAATTTATTCTTCCCAGAAGGCTTTCTTGAAGTCCCTGGCTTCAAGCTGGGGTTCTCCCCCACCCCCGGTCCTCATGTTAAGAGGCAAGGATGGGCGAGGCTCCTCAGCCGCTAACTAGACGGATGGAGCAAATACTCCGGCCAAGCTCCACAAATGAGATGCAAGCTCTTTCCAGCAGAAGACACTTCATTTTCCTCACAACCGTGGATTTTTATCATAAAACCGATTCTATTTGGCACATATGGAAATCAGAGACCTACCGCTCACAGATGCCATTGTCGTAACAACGATCAATCTGACATATTTATTTCAATCTTCCTTTTTATGTATCTGCTTAATACTGTGCTGGAATCGGGCTGTATATGTAACTTGGGATCCTGCCTTTCTGCACACAGCAGAAGTATTGCCAGCGCTACGGCTCACCAAAGGTTGTGTCTTCAATGGCGGTTCCACACCTTCTGAGGTACACCTTCTGAGTGACTTATGGAGCTACTCCGTGGCTGGGGATCATTGGTGAGGTTTCCAGTGTCTTACTGCTGTTCACAGAGGAGCTCTGCTGTCCTGGGATTACAGCAGGCTGAGGTGAGCGCCGTCCAACTCTTTCCATTCTTAAGCCAACAGGCGTGGCCACCAAACGGCCACCAAGCCCAGCAGTCACAGGGGTGCTGGGACACGGATTCAGGTTCACATGTTTGCTGTGCACATACCATTTTACAATTCACTGGATCTTTGCAAAATTCACCTTTCCTAACTGCTATTCTCCATCCATTTAACAAACATTTCCAGAGCAACCCTTTTGTTCTTTCATAAGCAACCTAACTACATGACCCATAAGAAAACTAACCTTAGTTTTTCTCAGCTACTCCATGCAGAAGAGAACAAGGAAGGTCCTGGGGAAGGGGGAAGATGCTCAATCTTCCGTGAGAAGACTTTGATGTAACCCTTGCACATTTTCCTCAAAGCAACAGATGCATTCCTCAGACGGCAGGGGAGAGGGGCTCTAAGTGAAAGAAATTACACTATGAACACCAGACCCTAAAACCAAGAGCCTTCAATAATGAAAAGAATTGCCCCTGCGTTTTCCTGTTTCAGATCTTCAGATTTGAGGGGTGTTGGGTTTTCTGAAACGATAGTACACTTCAGCACATAAAAATCTGGATTAAATACAAGCTACAGCTACCTGATACCAGTTACCACAAAAGACCAGGCATAATACAAATGCCCAGCATGGGGAAATCTTTTGTTCCTGGATAAATCAGAACGCTTCTAGAGGGGAAGACGGCTGACAGCTTAGAAAACGAACTTCTGAATTTATCCAAACGGGGCAGTGGGGATTTTCCTGCTTTGTGTCAGTCCGGGGGGGGGGGGCTCCATGGAGGAGTGAAAAACTGTCTACCGAGCGTTCCAGTCACTGCACAGTGGAGCACGCCACGCCAGATCTTTTACTTCTAAGCACAGTGTGATCCTGGGGTTCTGTGCTTAAGTCCGTAGTCCTGTCTGTGCCAAGGCAGACAGCATACAAAGTTACACAGGACTCAATCTTTTGTCTCCAAAAAATTTTTTTTTCTTTTCTTTTGTTTTTGTTTTGTTTTTTTGAGGCAGGGTTTCTCTGTGAAACAGTCCTGGCTGTCCTGGAACTCACTCTGTAGACCAGGCTGGCCTTGAACTCACAGAGATCCACCTGCCTCTGCCTTCCAGGGCTGGGACTAAAGGAATGCCCCACCACCAAAAAGAATTTTGTCACCTGTTAGTAAAGTCAAGAATTATAATAGCTGGATATGCTAATGAACACCTTTAATGCCAGCATCCTGGAGAAAGAGGCGGGCAGATCTCTGTGGGTTCAAGGCTAGCCTGGTACTACACAGTGAGTTCTAGGCCAGTATTATAGGAAGCATAGTGAGAGCCTGTATAAATAATAGTAAATGGGAACTACTTAAAAGTAGGTATAGGATAGCTATATGCACATATACATGTCTGTAGGTGTCCAAAAGGCCACTGAAGAGACATTCTCTGATGGTGGGAGTGGTCATGGGAGAGGCTGACTACGGTCAGCAATGACAGCTGAGATTTTTTTTCTCTGTATGTCCTTCCTTGTATTTGAACTGTGATTAACGCCATTGTTGTTGTATTTAAAACAGAGTCCATGTGCCATCATCATCATCATCATTTGTGTGGTGCTGAGGATTGACTGAACTCAGGGCTCGGGGCATACCAGCCAAAGTAGTCTACACTGAGTCACATCCCAAGACCAGAATTTTTTAATGTGCTACCCTTAAAGAAAATATATTGATTTCAGATGCTAAATCCATTGTGCAATAAGTACTTAAGCACACATTTCTATCTGCATCACACACACACACACACACACACACACACAATCTTTTCTGGAAGAGTGCAAAACACTATCATCATGGGTTATTTGGGGGACGAGGATTATGATTAAAAGCTGAAACGCTTTCCCTTGCAAATGGAAAGGAGTTCATATGCTAAATCAAGGGATATCATGGCTTTTAATGTTCGCGGTCAGCAGAAAGCTGCTATTTGTGCTGGATACAGACGGTCACCATGTCTTCCAGGGATCTATACTGGCCTGGAACCACTGAGTCTGGCTCTGTGGCTGAGCGCTGCAAAGCCAGTGTTCTGCCAGTCTCTGCAAATGCATACTTCCCCTAAATCCTAGAGAAAAGCAGGGCGTCCAAGTGGTATTAAGTAGTACTTTACTCTTAAGAACATTTGTACAAGCTTAGAACAACGTGTCTCAGGATGAGATCTGGGGGCCTTGTGCAAACCGAGGGAAGCTCATTTCCCCTGAAAGTGCTCTGGGCTACTTAACTCCAGCTCACCCCCAGCCTAACGTGTGTGCGAACAGTTAGGATTCTTCTGCGCCAAACTGAACCGAATCTAAGGAATTCGTGTGTAATCCTTTTGCTTTTGTTTTAGCATAAAGGTTTTGTTAAGTAGCTCACAGTGGTTTCAAACTCTTGTTCCTTCCGTCTCCTTTTCCCAAATACTGTGATTATGTGGGCAATCATAAAAGGGGCAGATATAGTTTGGCAGAAAACAAATCCTTTTCAGAATTAGATAAAATTCTTAAAATGCATGGACTGATTTATCCTACAAAGTCAAATATTAAGAAAATACAAATCTGTCTACAACAAGGCCCTAGGTCTCTCTGTAAGTTGTAGCATCTTACGGTTAATTCTGAAAGGAAATGCCACACTTCATTAGCTAGTAGAACTCACCCTGGGGAGGAAGCAGTGAGGAAAAGACTCCCTCAAGCTCTCTCAGGGCTGTAATGAGCAGGTGAAGGGGGCCCTGGGGTCGGAACAAGGCACTCAGTATTGTCACGTGACCCTCAGAAGGTACAGGCTCTGGGCCTCCTGGACAACGGAGCGCCCTCAGAGTATCCATGGATGGGATACAAGGTCCTCCGCAGAAAACGAATGTGCCAGTATACCCTGCGTGCCCCTCCACACAGCGATTCTGCCCTTTTAAGGTGGGAATTTTGGCCAAGAGGAAGAAAAAGCGCGATAAGATCGCCAGCTATTGTTGTGACCTGCAACCAACAGACAGAGACACTGCACACCAAAGACTGGAGATTGTCGGGTGCTCCTCAGCAGATCTGACAGCTTATAAGCGATCACTTAGGAGCAAATGTGGTTTACCAAGTGCAAGCCCTCTCACACCATCTTTCCTGAAGAGAGAGCAAAGAGCTTCTAAGTTCTCTCTACTACACAGGCTAACCAAGGGAGAAGAGGACCCGAGGACCCGCTGAACAAGTAAAGGGCTGTACTTATCCTGGAGGGGGTGGTCTCTGTGCCCTGGGAGTCTATCACCCAGGCTTAGCCAACATGTTATTAACCCCCTGGATAAAGGTCAGGGGATCACACATAATTCAAACATGTAGTGGACACGTCAGCATGTAAAACAAACTCAACAGACTGTGAACACGGATCACATCTCCCCTGACTTGGAAATGAGAGGTCTGAGAGTTTGGATTCGGTCCTGATTTGTCCAGTCATCTGACTGGGAGAGAAGCCTCTGGAAGTCTAGTCGCCTGGAAAGGTTATTGTGTCGATCTCCAGCCAGATGTGACTGTCAGGAGAGCAAACACAAGAGTTGGGGTGATCATTCATGAGGTATGAGTGCTAATGCACAAGCATATTGACTTGAGTTCAAGTCCTGGGTACCCATGCAAAAAGCTGCTAGGGAACCGCACATCTGTAACGTTAGTGCTGTACGGGGCAGAGACAAGAAGCTTGCTGGGGCTTGCTGGGGCTTGCTGGGGCTTGCTGGCAGCCAGCCTCGCTTCAGATTCTCTGAGAGATCCTGTCTCAAAAGAATATGGCAGATAGTGATAGAGTGGGAGCCCCAACATCTTCCTCAGGTCTCTATGACACATGCACCCACACACATATATGTATATGTTCCACAGACACATACACCACACACATAAACACACACATCCACACAAAAAAAGAAGAGATAGAAGGATGTCAGGTTGGTGTATTTCATGCTCTGGGTAAGTCTAGAAAGATCTGGACAAAGGGTGATGTGATTGGCTTGCCTCTGTATTTGCCTGTGTTCTTTTTCATTTTGTTTTGTTTCTTGAGATAGGGTTTCTCTGTGTATCCCTGGCTGTTCTAGAATTCTATAGACCAGGTTGGCCTTGAACCAGAGATCTGCCTGCCTTTGCCTCCTGAGTGCTGGGATTAAAGATGTGCTTGTGGTTCTGCAGGCCAGGAGGTCATCTGAGAGAGGACAGGCTTCTTGAGGAGATGGTATGTGGTCACCAGAAATGTCCCGGCATAGCCAAGCTGCTGGTGGCCGTGATGTCACTATGAGGAACGGCCCACCCAAGCCCAAAGTTCAAACAGACAACAAAGAGGAAGGGTGGGAAGCCATTAGGCGGCAAAGCAATGTACACCTGCACTTCTCAGCTCTAGGGGCTAAGAAGTATCCTTTCCAACCAGGGTTACTAACCACCCTGAGAAAAAGAAGGAAGTATTGAAAAGCCCAGGAGCGCAGCAAGGAGGCAGAGCCAGAGGAAGAGGAAGAGAAGAACGAACAAACTGCATGAAGATGGGGGAGAGCAACTACGGGTTAAGGGACGAAGGAAACTGATGAGATGTCAGCCGTAGACCTTCCCTGGAGTCAAACAAGCAGAGTGGGGAGGGTACGACTTATGAGAAATGATATTGTGGCTACACCATTCAAGAGTCAGCGAGGGCATTCCCCGAGAGGGCTCCAAAAGACGCAGCACTGAGAAAACACTGCTCGTAATGGCTACGTCACGGAACCAACCCAGATGTCCGCCAGCGAGGACTGGACGGAGAAAATGTGGTTTGTATATACAGTGGACGTCTCTTTTTTTCGGTCATCAGGAAGAATGGAGTCTGTAGGGAAGTGGATGCAACTGGAGATAACCACATTACATGAATTAAGCCCGTCTCGGAAAAACAAGCATGGAATGCTTTCTCCCATTTGTGCGTCCTAGATTTTACAGAGATACACAAAATCACTTGTGTACACAGGACATGGACATGGGAGTAAAACAGTCCAGGGGAAGAAAGGGGACTAAGCGGCAGGAGGGGGAAGGGAAGAGAAGGGAAGGCAGGTGGGGGACACAATGAATGTATGGGAGCCTCCTTAGGTCGCACAATAAACACCACATACAGTGAATATACACAATGAAAACGTCCACAACTTTTTTTGACATGGCAATTCACTGTTCTGTTTTGTGTGTGTATTCTTGTGTATCAATATGGATGTATGCATCCAGGTAGGGGCCAGAGGTCAACACTGGGTACCTTCCTTAATGACCCAACACTTTATTTTTTGAGACAGAGTCTCTCCCTGAATTTGGAGGTTGCAAACTCTTATAATTGATTGGCCCACAACCCCCAGGATCCTCTTGTCCCTACCTTCCCAGCATGGAGACCATAGGCAAGGACCACTGCCCGGGCCTCATCTGGCTACTAAGGATCTCCAGTCCTCACGCTTACGAGGCCAGCACTCTGCCATCTCTCCAGCCCCACTTTTCCTTGCCTGTGTGATGTGTAAGGATTGCTTTGACAGAAAGTTTACAAATAAAGAACAAGAGAAATGTGTCCAGAGTCTCTTCTGCTCATGCCCAGTGTGGAAGAGGAAACAAGACCCAATCAATAGAATGAAGTATATAACTGCATTATCATAGACTTGGTCTAGAAATATAGTCACATTCAAGATTAGGGATATGGACTACCAGATAGATGGCTCAGCAGCTAAGAACACTTGTGGCCCCTCCAGAGGACTGGAGTTTAGCTCCCTGAACATTGGGCAGCTCAAAACTGCCTGCACTCTGGCTCCAAGGGGAGCCAATGTCCTCTCTGGCCTTGGAGGGCAACTGTACTCACGAGGCATAGACTCAGACACACATACATAAGTAAAGATTAAGTAAATCTCCTTTTAAAATAAGGATATAGGGTAAGTACACATACAGTCTATGCTTGACATGCATGAGGCCCTGAGTCCAGTCCCCAGCACACACAAACATATCAGTATGTCACCAGAACAACAACAGACAAGCCAGTCACCAAACTAGAGAGAAACCAGGTACCATGACAGAGCGCTGGATACTTTGGAAGGAGGAAGTGTGTCTAAGGAAAGACGAATTTCTCCTGTCTAGAATGAGAATAAACATAAAGTATTGAAAGAACTATCAAACGCCTGGGATAACACGCTAAGTGGGAATACTCCATGCCAGCCACTGTTCACACCTTCCATACATAAATTCATTTAACCCTCAGAAACAACCCAATGTACCCAATGGCTACAACTCACTGCATTTACTGACCAGGAAACATGAGACACAGAAACCATGTAACCTGCCCCAAAGTCACTAAGCTAAAGTGGAAGCCAGGACACAAACTTAGGAACCTGAATTCCGAGTCTATATTCTTTCTATTATACTTTAAAAGCTCACTTATAGTGACGGGGCATTTCTGAAAGCCCATGGGTATAAATGACCTTGGAAGTAACGGGCAAGTCACACCTGGAACTGAAAATCCCTCGCTCATACCCACATCCCGCCCCCTCCAGAGCTCCCAGGGCCATGCCGTGATTGTTTTCCTGTTGTGAGTTATTCGGCCCAATCTTTAGATTTTACATCAAACCCTAGAAATGATGAAGAGATGAGGCAGCTACGCTCAGAGCCACCACGATCAAATGAAAGTTCTCTTGACCTGATCACGGCTAAAGGGGAAAAAAGGCAACACATCCAGGATTTTAAGCAGGACTAGATCCATTCAGATTTTTATCCCAGGGATACTGACCCAAAAAGACAAACAAAAGCTATAGAGTAGGATGGACTTGAAGAAAATTCTCCAAGTAAAGTTAAAAAAAAAAAAAAAAAAAAAGACCCCTGCCACATAGTCCAGCGAACCTCGCCACACCCTGCTTCGTGACTCTTCATGACCGATCTCAGACGAAGGCATCCTTAATGTGAAAAATAGTGCTTGGATTTATCTGAAATTGGCATCTTTACAGACATAGTCGTGTGGGAAGGAAGGGGTGCGGGTGACAGATCAACAGAAGGGAAAGCTCAATGTTAAGTTTAAACTGTTTCTGAAAAGGGATTTTTCTGATGTGTAGCTCATACAAAGAAAAAAAAATTCACCATCTCTCTGGCCTGAGAGTTATGGCCAGCGAGCAACAGAATATTTACATTTTACTTTTAATCACAGATGCCTCGGAACAAATATCTCCATCGCAGGGTTTCCCTCCAGAAGAACCATGTAGGACAACACGCAATTACTATACTTCTTGTCATAAAGCGGAGAGCGCATGTTTGAGGTTCCGCTGGAAGTTGGAGCAGCCGTTGCTGAAAGCCTCATAAAGGGGAGGACTGATTTAGTCCTAGATCTCCACAGGACACCTCAAGTTCAATTTTGTCACTGCACAAAAGCACTAAAGCCACCCCGCAGGCTTTGCATAGGATGAAGGGGAGTTGGGGGTACTTCACTGGCTGAACTAAAAAAAGCCAAATCATTAAAAAGAGAGGGGGAAGAAGGAGGGGGGCTTAGAAATCACCGCCACAGAAAGGGCAGCAGCGGAAGAGACATCTGGGCTCTCCTGCCTTGCCAACTGCTAGCAAATGTGTTAAGTAGTTAACTGCGCCCGGCTCATCCAGGAGTGCTCCGTGCACACTCAGAGTGAACGCTCATCAGTCCAGCCCGCCTCCTCCTGGGCCATCTGAGGCAAGTGTTTCACAAGATAGATTTTCACGAACAGAAAGAAAAGACTCAAATTGAAGAGAGAGCAGGCAAACACCGTGAGCCCAGTTCTCATCACTGGTTCTCTTTACTTTAATTCTCCGATCCTTAACTCACTTGGAAATGTTTAAAGCTAAGTATCCACCACCCTGATTACTAGTAGCTGGCAGAGGACTAGACATGCATTTTGAGCTCCTGGGAAGGACGGCACTAGAGAAATGCATTTATGAAATATAAAAGCATCAAATGACAGGTCTGCATATGAGACTATTTTAATGCATTAAGTCAACGTTTCAAAAAGGGAGAGTCATGTTTTTTCCTATTTTTGAACGCAGAATTACAGGGCAAAGCAATTGCACAAGAAGCTACTGATTCTCCCAGCTGGGTCATCTATTTGCCCATCAAAGACTTTTTGAAATCTCGGTGATAGTGTTTGCTTAGAGTGAGCAAGGCCCTCGATCTGATCTCTAGTAACAGACATAGACACACAGACACACACACACACACACACTTTAAAGTTCATGAAGACTCAAACAAACAAAAGGGCTGGAAAGATGGCTCAACAGTGAAGGGAGTGCTTACTTGTAGAGAAGACCTGGTCCAATTCCCATCAACCACGGGGCAGCTCACAACTGTTTGTAACTTCAGTTCCAGGGAATCCAACACCCTTTTCTGACCTCTAGGGGCTCTTGTATCCACACAGCACACAAATATACACTAAGACACACACATAAAAACATTAAAATTAGAAAAAGAGACTACATGCAGTGGCAAATGCCTTTAATCCCAGACACAGGAGGCAGGAAGCAGAGGCAAGCTGATCTTTATGAGTGCAAGGCCAGCCTGGTCTAAATATTAGGTTCTAGGCCAGCTGAGGCTAGACAACGCGACCTTGTTTCAAAAAAACAAAACAAGGGCTGGAGAGATGGCTCAAAGGTTAAGAGCACTTGCTGTACTTCCAGAGGTCCTGAGTTCAATTCCCAGCAACTGCATGGTGGCTCACAGCCATCTAAAATAAGATCTAACACGCTCTTCTGGCCTGAAGGCACACATGCAGACCGAACACTGTACACATAATAAATAAATAAATCTTTTTAACAAGAGGGATGCTGGAGACTTAAATAAATAAGTAAGTAAATAAATAAATAAAATGAGAATTCCCACATCTAGGAGGCAGAAGCAGGAGGATCCAGAGTTTATAGCCAGTTTTCCTTAAAAAAGAGAAAGAAACAAAAGCCCAAAAAACTAAAAACAAACAAAGCAACAAACAAGAACCACTACAAACTGTAGAGCATACACAGTTTACTTCGTTCAGGTAAGGCCCACTTGTCAACATCAAATACTAAGAATGAAGTTACATAGTAGCAGAAATAAGTGCACATTTGTTTTTGTTGTTTTTGTGTTAGCTGTCCTGGAACTGGCTCTTGTAGACCAGGCAGGCCTCAAACTCACAGAGATCCGCCTGCCTCTGTGTCCCAAGTGCTGGGATTAAAGGTGTGTGCCACCACACCTGGCAAACTAGCATATTTCAATTCACACGATCTGGAAACCACCATGAGCTATCAATCTGAAAAGTCATAGACCTGCTTTCTGTGACATCAGCCTGTTTCCCAGCACCTAGCACAGATGACCCCCCCCTTCCTTCATTTGGATCCTGTCTTCGTGGAGCTTATAGTCTGATGGAAAACACTAGGAAATCTTCCAAAAACCCATGCATAAGGTCTATGGGCGCAATGAAGTGGCGGCACATGCCTTTAATCACAGCACTCAGGGGGCAGGCGAATCTCTGAGTTCGAAGCCAGCCTGGTCTACATAATGAGTTCCAGGAGAGCAGTCTTCCTAGAGGGAAAAGTGACAGGGAACATCACACCACACCCATGGATGTGTGTTGTTACTATGTGTCTCTGGAGACATGTGACAGTAATGAGGCACTGTCAGAGAATCCATGACTCGCGGTCCATCTTGTGATGGTTGGGGTCCATTCAAGATGACCGCCTTTCATGTAGGACCCTGAATAGATGTCTGAGTGAAGTGAAGGGGGAGCCTGTAAAAATCACTGAGTAAAAATGGAAACCCTAAATATATCGATCTGAGAAACACTTATAAGACACAATAAAGGCTGGCAGGATATCCCAGAGGGTCACGGTGATGACCACCAAGCCTAATGACCTAAGCTCCATCCCCGAGGCCCACATAGTGGAAGGCCAGAGCCAACTGGCACAAGTTGTCTTCCACATGCTACAAAGCATACCACAAGATACTAATTCATTAAAACAAATTGATACGGATAGGTAAGCTTCTAAAAGATGGACCTCAGAAAGCTCCAAACCCAAGCTGGTTGGAGAAAACCGTGGCATAGCCCAGAAATGCAAATGAAGAAGTCCTGGGGCACCACGGAGTGAGAGATGAGCAGCCGGACTTTGGACTTGAGGCGTTGTGAAGCTGTTTCTTTTTTCATGGACTGTAGGGGTCCGTGGGGAGTTGAGCCCAGAGCCTCCCGAATGTTAGATAAGCCATACAGGTCCAGTCAGGAACTGCAGTTCTGAACTTGTCATTCTGTTCTAGAACAGCCTAGAGAGGTCCTGCTCAAGATAGAGGCAGAGGCCTGGCACTTGCTTGTTCCACTACATTTGCACAGTGGTGGTCCACAAGAAGGTCAAGTACAGAAGTGGTGAACAGACGATTAGAAATGCGTACGGCATGTCATCAAAACATCGGTGTACAAGTTGGTGATCCGTGGTCTCATCCACTGAAACAGGACAGCAGCCGGTATGCATTGTGTGAAGTAGGACCAGTGTATGAACGACTGAAAATGTATTTATGTAAAAAGGATGCTTGCATAGACCAAGTAAAATGTTCTGATCTGGAAAATGATTTGAGGGGTGAAGAGTAGAAGCAGGGTTCCCTAGAGAAGGCAGCTGGTAGGTAATGGGAACTCAGAACCTGCTGACTGCAGGAATGGGTATGGGAGTCGGGGTCAGAGCTGTCAGTGACTAAAGAGCTCAGATTAGCTAGAGCCCATGCCTTCAGGGTATGCACTGTAGAAGATAATGAAAGGTAGCTCCGGGTATTCAAAATTTCTCCATAACTTTGAGAATCATGGCAAGATATACAGCAAGAATACGTAAAAACTCGAGGGTTCGTGGGATTCCAAATTCAGAACTATTTCCCCTGAGTGCCTTGGAATAAGCATAATGGCAAATTAATGAAGTGCACAAACCTAAGCACCCTGGTGGATAACACAGGGTACCACTGGGAATTCAGACTGAGAAGAAAGAAAAACACAGCCAAGGCCAAGTCTACACTCTCCCCCAAATGAAGCCGTGTGGCCAGGAACCACACCTAGTTCAGAACAGGGGCAGCTGGAACTTCAGAACCCTCAAGCCCTATTTAGAAAAAAAGGCTGCCACGGGACCTTCTCAAGCCCTGCCCCAGCAACAAACAACACAGAGCATCCTTCCAATTTGTGCAAATAGTAAAATGAGCCTCCTACGGAAAGGAAGCATGACACAGAGGGCTGGAGAGAAACCAGGGCGAATGAAATCAGTGGTCCTAACTTCAACCTCCGCTGCCTTGCTCTGTGCTCTGGTTCCTGCTCCAACCCAAATGGGAAGACAAATCCATTAAAAAGAGCTGTGCACAGTCATTACCTGGAAGATGGGACTGATCCAGCCATGGAGAGGAGTCTGGGCACACCTAGCCTACAGAATTCCAGAGCAGGGAAGGGAGGTGACTCCCGGGGAGGTGAGTTCCTACAGCTCAGAGGCCCACTGTCCATTTCCGAAGTGAAAGAGCATCCCCACACTGCCTAGACTAGGTGGCTAAAGCCAGCCAAAAGAGGTGCCTAGCAGCTCTGGTAAATCATAAAACAAAACCAACATTTGTTCTTTCTTCCAGAGTGGTAACCTGGTCATCTTTGAGTTGACAGCCTTCACCATGTTGAGGCTGCAGGGATCAACCGCAGGCGCTGGCAACTATAGGAAGTGAGATCAGCGACCCTCGGTACCTTCCAGAAGTGTAATCTGGCATTCACTTGTTTTTGTAGTTTTCATTCTTTCGAATCTTTCTCCTCAGTTGTTAGCACTTACAGGGCAATTCTTTCAATCCCTTCACTACATCCCCCTTCTATGGTTATAAGGCATAGATTTGGCCTGGAGGAGGTGGCGCACACCTTTAATCCCAGCACTCGGGAGGCAGAGGCAGGTGGATCTCTGAGTTAGAGGTCAGCCTGCTCTACAGTGTGAGTTCCAGGACAGCAAGAGCTACAGAGAAACCTGGTCTCAAACTACTCTCCCCAAAGTGAGAGGCTTAAAGAGCTTAAAAAGTGCATCATAGGAGATGTTAGAGCAGTTATTACGCGGAGCGCTCGCCTCGAATGCACTAAGCTTCCACCTCCATCCCTGGCATCACATAAACCTGGTGGGTAGCACAAGCCTGTGATCCCAACTAGGGAGGCCAAGGCAGGAGGGTGCAAAGTTCAGAGTCATAGTCAACTACACAGTGAGTTCAAGAACTGCCTGGGCTGGAGTGGAACCCTAAAGAAGGAAGAAAAGCTGGGCCATGGCAGTCCATGCCTTTAATCTTAGCACTCAGGAGGCAGGTGGATCTCTGAGTTTAAGACCACCCTGGTCGGGGGCTGGAGAGATGGCTCAGAGGTTAAGAGCATTGCCTGCCCTTCCAAATGTCCTGCAATTCCCAGCAACCACATGGTGGCTCACAACCATCTGTAATGGGGTCTGGTGCCCTCTTCTGGCCTGCAGGCATACACACAGACAGAATATTGTATGCATAATAAATAAATGAATATTTTAAAAAAACCAAAAAGGCCACCCTGGTCTACAGAGCAAGTGCCAGGACAGCCTGGGCTACACAGAGAAACCTTGTCTCAAAAAAAAAAAAAAAGGAAAAAAGGGAGAAAAAAGAAAGACCTCACAACAGGTTTGCAATTCTGTGAAGTGACACAGGCCAGAGTCAAGCTGTATAATGGATTATTCAATGTTGTAATAATTTATTAATAATTGATAGCATCATTTATTGAGTATGTACCATTATGTCAGGCATGGGCATATTGTCACACAGACTCTATAACAATCCTATAGGGCAGGTGCTATTATCCCCATTTTACCAATAAGGAACCGATGGCACAGAGATGCGGGGTCCTGCACAGGGACACACAGCTAATAAATACCAGATTCGGCCCTGGACCCAGGAAGAAAGGCAAAAGAACTTCGATTCTTAGCCACTAGACTATTTCATTACACGGAGAAGATTAAAACACACATGATAAATAATAAAAGAGGGGGAAAGCCTCTCCAAGAATATGCCTCTGATTGCTTTAATTGGACTGTTGTCTGTTATTAGAACGATTCAGATGGAAACACAGTCCCCAATGAGAGCCTGTCCCGGCTGGTTGAGGCTTTTTAGGAACAAGGCAAAAGCCTCTAACATGCAGAGCTGTATCTTTGGGGACATTTTTCGCTGTCCTGACAGGGGCTGAGAGGCAAAGCCGGAAGTGTGTGTCAGCATTCTCTCACCTGGGCATAGCAGAAAGACCAGAGGACATGGCGCTTAGAGACTGGGTTGGCACGAGATCTTGTCACGTCCAAAGTACCCACAGAGTTCAGCAGAAGTCCAGGCCATGGCTCTGATTTATACAACACCAAAAGAACCATCCAGAACAGCCAGAGCAAGCGGCCCACCCTGGACGGCTGCAGAGCGACTCGACTGACTCTGTTTAAAGCAAGTAAAGTCGGAGGCTGGGTCAGAGTCACCCACAACTCTACCGCTTTACCATCCTGACTTCCTTTTCCCCATTCCAACTTCCTCTACACGATTCTGTCATTCAGAAAATTTTCAGATCAAATCAAAGTCCAATACATCTGCCCAGCCCAAACATCAGTGGTTTTGCTCCCCTGATGTCAGAACACCCATGACCAAATGCTTTGCACTAGACACCCAGTCCAGGCAAAGCCAGAGCCTGTGGCTTTAAAACCAAAACTTGGTGTTCACTATTGGCATGACTAAGTTGATCCTGGAGCCAGATCTCCAGTTTCAACAATTAACTTAAAAGTCTAAATCATCACCAATTTCCAACTGTTCATCACGTTCTGGTTCTTCAGAAATCTGAAAGACGTCCACTAGCCTACTTAGTAAAACAAGCCCAACCGCCTTAATGTGAGGATTACAGGCTTCCTGACACAGCCGCTCCCATAAGCGCATTCAAAGTTTGGTTATCATCTAATTACAATTTCCATACAGCTATATAATAATGTGTGTGTTCTGGGAGGAAAAAGAAAAGCTTCTATTGCTTTAGTCCTACCACTAAAACAAACAGAAACAGGAAAGACAACTTTCCGTAAAGAAAAAGGAGGGAGGAAGAAAAGATGCCGGTCTCCTTGACATGGTGTGTTCTCACCCCTCCACTGGAGGTGAGGGAGCGAGGCGAAATGCAGGCTGAACATACATGGCCAGCCCCAGACTTTCTTACTACATTAAGGAGAAATTAATAAAAGAAGAAAAAGAAATACCATGCAGCATTTTCATTCCCCACCATAATTTTTCAATTTTCTGTAGAGAAATGCCAGCCAATAACTAATTAGAACCATATCCTTTCTTATCCCAACGGGAAGAAACACACAAATGGTTTTAAGGACCAAATGTTAATGAGAACTTTAAAACAAAATGTAATCTGGAACTTGGGTTTCCCTTCAGTATAAAACAAAGCACTCTTCTTTAAAGTTATTCTTAGAGTTGGGGAAACGGCCTGACCGGGTCCTTCAACAAAAGTTAAGTGTCCACCCACAAGTGTCCAGAGCTGGGGCACCCTCATTTTCCACTTTCCTTAGGGTGAAATTGGAATTGCAAACTCACTGATTTCTGTGCACTTCGATTTCAAGCCGCAAAAGGCAAAGACTCGGCCACAGAAGAGCAATTGAGTTTTATTTAAACCTCTCTGCTTTCAAGGTGGGAAACAGTCCCTTCCACAGTGAGGACACAGCCTTTCCAATCTCCAAGGTGGGACATGGTCCCGTCCACTGTGAGGTCACAGCCCTTCCAATCTCCAAGGATGTTTTCTACAAGAAACCCACGGGGGACCTTTGCTACCTACTATATCACCACAACACAGACATTTCTGGGGCCAGACACTGAGTCGCCTACTCTCCACCATGGGAGGGCTTTAGGACTGGTCCCTAAAGAAACAAACTGTAGGGTGTGAGTTGGGAAAACAGCACAAAAATGAATTTGGGAAGCAGGGTCCGTGAAGCCCAGGGGTAGAAGGAATGCTTACTTAGCATGTGCAAGGATTACACGCCTAGCACCACAGAAAAATAAATACATGAATAAATACATAAATAAATAAAATCAAACTAAATGTTGAAGATGCTGGCTTATGATTTAGGCACATCCAGCATTCTGAACTGTATTTTCAAATAAGAGCCTGCAGGCCTGTATCATCCAGATGTTCATCTGAGTGGGACCAGGCAGACCAGGCGAGGGCTACGGAACACTATTTTCCATGCAAAGAGGCAAGCCAGCATAGAGTAAGCCTCTGTCATATCAAATATATCCCTACTTGGGGGGAGGGGGAGCGTTAGGCATTTCCAAAACATCTCAGTTTGCGCCATAGTATTTTTGCCCAGCAGTTTTATTTCCCCTTCTGGAAAACTACAATAGGCCGTAAGTCTGGAACATTCTGCCATTCACTGTATATTTTCAAAAGCTAGAAATCATTTGTATTGCCCAATAAAGACATTGTTTTAAACAGATTTTAGTCTACAACAGAAACACGCCATGATGATGAAATTTTTTTCAATAAGTGTTATTTCTTCCCTAAAGGATCATCAAAACAACCACCCAAAAGAAAACAAAGGATTTCCATATTTTTAAGCAAAAAGTACTATTCATGCATATTCATAGCCTAGCAGGCATATAAATCAAATAGGGGTGTAATAACTTGAAAAGAATAGTTAAGATGCAAAGTCTTGCTTCTGTGTGGTTAGTGGGCTGATGTTTTCTCAATGTTAAATTTATCAACTGTATTTCTTAAACTATATTTCAAACTTTAAATCTCACATCTGTGCCTTACACTGTTTTGAGATGAATGATTTACTCAGGACATTTTGAGGTCAAATTATAAGCCGTTTGCTCTCACTAAATCTAAATCATTCATCACAACATGATTCTGTACACATAAGAGGAACACGTGGCATGTGTTACCACCCTCCCTGGAGGAACCTAAATGCCCCCAGAATAGCCTTTCTCCTGTGCGCCCCATAAACTGAGACACCCCTCGGAAAACGAAAGGGCCGGATTCATACATTGCATTAGCCATGCGAATTAAGCAAAGGCACGCCAAAACTTTTCCAGTTACCACTCATTACAAAACGTCTTGAATTTATTTTATTAAACAGACGCCTTCACCCAACAAATACACCCTGAAACCCAAACTAATTTCATCAGCAAACCGGTGGGCCATTTGCTGTCTTGTCATTCATCTGTACGGATGGGATCAGTTCTGCATCTAATTCGAAGTCTACCAAGACAGCAAACGGCCCACCACGAAACTACGGCATCTACAAGGACGGGGCTGTTCTGGGCCTGGGAAGATCGCTGGACAGCCAGACAATGAAAAGCTCCCCGGTGGCCACTAACTCAGCCCAGGGGGCGGGGCAGGGGCGGAAAGGGAAGAAAGGGGGAAAGGATTGAGCTCCCTTCTCTCCCTGAGTACACCGTCAGCAGACGCCTCCGGGTGCCTGGCCATAGGGGAGGGGGCCCTAGGAAGGCAAGATCTCTCTGGGAAAGAAAGGAAACTTCCTGGTGTGGGCATTATGGGAAGGGGGCTAGTGCCCTCCCCCCCACACACTACAGGTATCTGCGGGGAGTCAAGTAGCTGGAGGAGGGTGGTGGTGGTCGGGGAGTGGGGAGGGCAGAGCACCGCGACCCCTACGCGATTCCCAACGCGTGGACCTGAGGGGTGTCAAACTTCCTAGCGTGGGCGCAGTGAGGCACTGGCACCTAGGAGTTGCCACGAGCGCCCTAACCCGGCGGGGTCCTGGATGGGGCAAGAGGGGGGAGGCAGCCAAGAGAGAGAAGGCAGGCCTGAGGACAGCGGGTGGGGACGGCGAGCAGCTGGCTCCTGGAGCGTGGTACGCGCCTGCAGGCCGGGGGCGCCGCCGGGCCCTCGCTACTCACCTTCCGGTGCTTCTCCTTGTAGGGCAGCGCCAGCCATGGCATGTCCCGCACGAAGTCCTGCCACTGCCGCTGGTCCTGGTCCGAGGACACGAAGACGATCTCCAGGCGGTGCGGGGGCTCTGGCTCAGCGGCCGCGCCCGCCCCCGCCCCGGCCCCCGGCCCAGCGGCCGTGTCCCCTCGCAGGCGGCCGTAGAAGGCGGCCAGGCTGGCGCTGAGCTGCGCGCAGGGGGCGCTCAGGCTGCACCCGAAGTAGAGCCCCAGCAGCGCGATGCCGCGGGCTCCCAGCGAGTGCACGTCCACCTCCTCGCCGCCGCCCGTCACCAGCTTGTCGCCCAGCAGCTCCTCCAGGAAGCCCGACATCCTGGCCCACCGCAGCCCCGGCACGCGGGCGCGCGGGAGGGCAGGCTCACGGCTGCTACCCCGCTCGCTGGTCCGCGCGGCGGGCGGAGGCAGAGAGACGACCGCGGAGGCTGGGAGGGGAGCCCCGCCCACCGGGCCGCCCAACCACTCCCCTCCATAGCCACGCCCCCTCCGTGGTTGGCCCGCGCTAAGCGGGCAGGTCCGCAGCAGCTGGCGCCTTGGCGGGGGCCTCCGGTACGTGGCCAAAGTAAGAAACCTGACCCGGGTTCTATACCAGGACCAGAATGCCCGGACCTAAGGCAGGAGAAGGGTCCCCCGAACTGACACTTTCCGAGGTTGCCGCATCCGGGCCCCTAATTTCTCTTGCCTTCCACTTCTAAACCCTCTCCACACTGGAGTTCTGCACAGGTTCTAGTTCTCTTCCCGCCTCTCCTGCTCCCATCCCTAAACTAACCCTCAAGCCATATCAAACCCCAGTGACCTCGTATAAAATTTGTAGTATTTAACGTCTTCACCGTCCAATATCACTGTATCAGGCTAGGTCTTATTCAGCAAGTCATATGTGTGCTTTGTGCTTGCTACTACTATAAGTAGACTGGTGGGCGCCACCTCTGTTTCTTGTGCCAGGCACAAGAGAGAGAATTCATAAATACTTGTGGGCTGATTACAAGTCCCAGTGTGGGATTTCAGTCCACAGGTCGCTGGAACCATTCCCTGATGGGAAATGGCTCTCTTCCATTTCCGTAAATGTACGCAACAGATGGCGCAGCGTCTCCAAATCAGTGTTGGCTGCTCTCCTGACTCGGCTCCATAGCTTATCTCAGGTCTGCTGGTAGTTGAGGGAATTCTAAGTATTTTTCCCCCCCATGTTGAAAGATGCTTTCCAATGCTTGGGAAGAACCTTGATTCAACAAATGGCCTTATGGCAAGTCTCCTGACCTCCCATTACCTCTAGGCACCGCACACAGGGCAAAATGTATACCACCACACACACACACACACACACACACACACACACACACAAGAGGACCACTGGTGTGTATCAGCTCAGCTACCAAGAGCATTTTAAAAAGAAAACCCAACCACCGGCCACCCTCCAAGGCTTTGGAAGTTATTTCTTTCGCATCTGCTGCCATCTAATGGAGGAGTGAAAGAGAAAACTCCTCGCAGCACAGCACACAGAAGGGGCCAGAGATTAACCAGCTGAACACCACAGAAGAATACTTTAATTACACAGGTTTCCTCCACTACACCCCCCCCCAAAGGGCGTGACGGGAGGACGTTTAAACGTCAGAACACAACCCTGAGTTCTGGTACAAATGCTCCCAAGGTTCTCAGTGTGTGAAGGTGGAAGGAAGACTTGTGAAAGTGGTCAGGTCCACAAAATGTCTTCACACAAACCAGTGACAGTCAATAAGTCAAAGGCAGAGTGACCTGGCATGCTCTGCATACTGGTGCCAGGAATGGTGACCCATGCCTTTAATCCAAGCACCCAGGAGGCAGATCTTTCTGAGTTTGAAGTCAACCTGGTCTACAATAACTAGGGCTATGCAGGGGCACCTGCCTCAAAACACTAAATAAATAACTATTGCCTTATTCATGTGTGTGTGCATGTGTCTGGTAGTATAGGACACTGTGAGCCACCCCATGTAAATGTAGGGATCCAAACAGGAATTCTCTTAGCCACCAAGCCATATCTCTAGCACCTGTAGAACCCTGTTTTTAAAGCCTTAAATGGATGGATGTGATGGTGCATTCCTTTAATTCCAGCCTTTGGAGGTCGAAAGCAGGAGGATCCTAAATTCCAGGCTAGCCTGTGTGACAGAGGGAGCTTTTGTTTTGAAATAAGTCCTGTGGATCAAAATGTTTTCTCTTCCAACCTGAGTTATATTTGAAATGTTCCTGAGTGGGTATATGGTTTCACATTTTTGAAAACATGTCAGACAGACAGATAAATTCATGATGATGCTCAGACATCATCAGACAATTTCTAAAAACATGTGAGGAGGCCAAGCATGGTGACGCACATTTTTAATCCCAGCACTCGGGAAGCAGAGGCAGGCTGATCTCTGTGAGTTCAAGGCCAGCCTGGTCTATGTAACAAGGTCTAGGCTTACTATGGAGACGTAGTGAATCCCTGACTCAAAAAATGAAATGTGAAAAGACTATGCACTTGCCTCTCATGAAAGCCAAGGAACAGAGCATCAGGATCAGACACAGGTGTAGAGGGGCTCTGGGGGACTGGGAGGTGGGGGAAATAGTGAAGTCATTATTGAGTGCTTAGCATGGGTAAACTAGGTGCAAGGGTGATGCGAAGAGGTGATTTGTTGAGGGTTCTCCTTTCATTACTTTATGGGAAAGCAGTTTCCACTGGAATGCGTCCAAATCAGCATCTGGCACCTGGGAAAGCAAGAGTTCGAACATACTGCACGTGAAATACGAATCTGATTTGGAGAATTGTTGGTGCAGCATGCATTGGTGAGAAGCCAAAGTGTGCAGCTGCCTTTCAAAGAGTGCAGAAGGAGGGGATTTGCAATGGAGATTACTCCAAACTCACAACTCCAGCGGTGTTTGTTACTAGAAGGCCAACAAGACTCACTTGGCTTCCTGTAAAGAATTAGCCGATGTTCTCTGGCCTGAGGGAAGTGCCACTGTCTTCTGTGTGGAGACTAAGAGACACACTTAAAGAAGCTGTTGCAGCCAGGATTTGACTAAGTATATTCCGCAAGCTTTAAATTTTGTGTTAAAGAACCACAACATGCCCGATTTTGTTAGGGATGTATACTAGTTTCTTTTGAAAAATTACAGTCGGAGGCGTATGATATCATTCAGAATACATACAGAACAAATATATGTTTGCCACCTTTCGGATCCGTACATCTTCAAGGCTAAGGGGTGGCTCAGGGGTAGAATGGCTGTGCAGCCTGCCAGAGAACGTAGGCTCATTGCCTAGTACTGCAAAGATAAGATTCATAACTCAGGGCTGATTCATGACTCGGCAGGTAAAGGAGCTTGCCTTGTGTCTTGGTTAGGATTTCCATCTCTCAACTGAGAGTCCCTCTTCCCAAATGACTTCAGCATGTATCAAGCTGACATAAAACCAGCCAGCACACCACACAAACCTAGACACCTGAGTCTGGTCCCTGGAACCTATGTAAAACTGGAAGGAGAGAATTGGTGCCACAAAGTTGTCTCCTGACTTGCATGTGCATGTCTATACACACACACACACATCATACATACATACACACACACATATCATGCATATATACATTATACATACATACATAAACACACAAATTTTTAAAACATTAAAATTTGGGGGTTGGAGAGATGACTCAGCCAGCAGATAGAAGTGCTTGCTGCTCTTCTAGAGGACCCAGGGTCAATTCCTAGCACTCATATTATGGCTCGTAACTGTCTATAACTCCTTTCCAAGGAATCTGATGCCCTCTTCTGGTCTCCTCGGGCACCAGGCACACAGGTGGTACACAGAAATACATATGGGCAAAGCACCCATACACAGAAAATAATTTTTGAAAATTAAAGATCCTGCTGGGGCAGTGGTGGCACACATCTTTAGACTCAGCACTCAGGAGGCAGAGATAGATGAATCTCTGTGAGTCTGAGGCTAGCCTGGTTTAAAGAGCAAGTTCCAGGACAGCCAGGGCTACACAGAAAAACCCTATCTCAAAAAAAAATAGACAATTAAAGATCCCTAGATCAGCATGGTGGCGCATACCTATAATCCCAGCACTTAGGAAAGCAAGGCAGGAGGATCCTGAGTTCAAGGTCAGTAAATATTTATTTCAAAAATAATATTTTTTCTCAAGACAGTCCTTGGTCCACCAATTCAAATATTAATCTCATCCAGGAATACTCAGAATCAAGTTGAACCAATGATCGGGGATTCCATGGCCTCCTCAAATGACTCATAAAATTAACCATTCTGAGTCTGTCTGTCTGTCTGTCTGTCTGTCTATCTATCTATCATTTATCTGCTTATTTATTTATTTGGAATCAAGGTCTTGTTGTGCATCCTTGGCTAGCGTGGAACTTGCTAGGTAGACTAGGTTGATCTTTAACTCAGCCCTTCCTGACCTCCCTCCCGAGTGCTGGGATTAAAGGATGTCCCACTGCATCCAGTGCCCTCTTCTAGCTTTCTCAGGCACCTACATTCGCATAGCGTGTACACATTCACACACAAGAAATGAAGAAAAAAACCTCTCAAGTCATTTTTGTATTCTTGTAGTGAGGGGCTGCGGGCAGGCCTGCTTTTCGCCTCACCCGGCTCCCACACGGCTAGCTTAGTCCCAGAAATAACAACACACAAATTGTATTCATTTAAGCACTGCCTGGCCCATTATCTCTAGAGAGTTAGTTACTGACTAACTCTCATATCTTGATATTAACCCATTTCTAATAATCTGCGTAATCGTGGTGGCTTACCGGAAAAGATTCAGCATGTCTGACCTGGTGGCTGGTTCCATGGCGTCTGGCTCATAGCCCTCTTCCCAGCATTTTGTTCTGTTTACTCCGCCTACCTAATTTTCTGTCCTATCAAGGGGCCAAGGCAGTCTCTTTATTGACCAATGAAAATAACACAATAGACAGATAACCCTCCTCCATCATTTCCCCTTTTTCTATTTAAACAAAAAAGAAAGGCTTTCATTTTAACATAGTAAAATTACATATAACAAAACAGTTATCAAGCAAGAATTACAGTCACAATATTTATAACTATATCTTTATCATAATAATGGAAAACTATAACTATGACTATCCATTCTTCAACTCCATCAAAGACTCCAGAAGGATATAATATTACCTAAGTAAACAAGAAGTAAGCAACTTCCAAAACTCTAGAAATGACAGAGACATCTCACTGCCTGGACAGTCACCCAAAGTTCCTCTGTATCGTTGGGGCATCCATCTTCACCCTACAGGCCCATAGTATCCAGAGACATTTCCATGAAGCAGGAAATTTCAAGGCAATTCAGTCACTATCTGCTGTGTCCTGCAGAATGTCTCGCAGACTCTTTCATGAATCAGGAACCCCAAAAGATCATCTCACCTTTAGGCAAGTTCAGCAGTCCTCTCTCTGCGAGTTCTCTGTGTCCAGTTTATATAACAGTCCAGGCAAGAGCAGTTTCTTGCCCAAATGACTAACCAACTCCATAAGGAGTCTCTTCGATGCCCATCTTCCTCTTGAAGTAGATTGGTGCTGCCAGGAGCAGACTTGTCTCATTGTCCTAAGTTATTAAAACATTAAATGCTATGTTCTGTAGTCTTTGAAAGATATGAAGAATGTCTCTCTGAAATATATCTATGCACATCTAGAAAATCAAACTAACATTACTACAAGCTTGACTATTATCGATGATTACCCATTAACAACCTATATTTTTAATCATACATTGCATTTTTAAATGAACTATACAATCACAATACATCAATCAAGATCAGAAATATATATACATATAACAAAATTGACCTTAAAATCCATACCAATGAAATTATTCATATCTATATCATATCCCCCTTTAAATGTAAAAGAACGTTTATAAACAATATTTGGGAATATGGACGTAGTTATTTCTCTCCAAACTTCTTCCTGCTGTATAGAGGCACAGTTAATCAGGTCTTTCATGGTATAACCTGTCTGCCAGGTTCATCTCAGTCGGCAGTTGAGTGAAGTAATTTTTTGAGGGTGTTCACAGCAACCTTTCAGGAGCACGTGGTCTATCATACCACATTGGGATAGAAGCAATCCACAGGGTCTCATCCTCTGTGAAAACAAAAGAAGGACCTCCTTTCCAAAGCATCATATTCTTAGACCCAAATTCTGAAGTCAAGGTATTTTCAAAATATCTATCTTGGATTAGTTCAGCAGCATTTATAAACAAATATCTTTTAGCAACTGTTGCTCCTTCCTCAGCATTCAAACAATTCAAAGAGAGCATAATAGCATACAGTATCAAGATTCTCTGTGTATTTTCCATCTTTATGCAACTTTATTTTTAACCTCTATTTCTTTTATTTTTACTTTTACTTTTTGACACAGGTTCTCTGTATATCTTTGTCCTGGAATAACTCTAGACCAGGCTGTCCTTGAACTCAGAGATCTGCCTGTCTCTACCTCCCCAGTGCTGGGATTAAAGGTGTTTGCTACCACACCTTGAACTCACAGAGATCTGTCTGTCTCTGCCTCCCAGGCTTTGGGATTAAAGGCGTGTTCTACCACACCTTAAAGTCACAGAGGTCAATTTACCTCTGACTCCCAAGTGTTGGGATTAAAGGTGTGTACCACCACACCCAACTACTTTCTTTCTTCCTTTTTTTTAACTTTAAGAACTTTAACTTTTATACTGCATATATTTTTAACACACTGTAAAACATTTAGAGGTTTTCTTCATCTTTGAATCTTTCTTTACTGTATATCTCGCTTTTTCTGACCACATGAGTCTTTAAGGAGAGGATTAAAGCCATGACTTTGACAGCTAGATCCAGCCCATTTCTTAACTTTCCAGCCTCACGGCTGAGATACCAGCCAGAGCTGTGTTCACTGCCACAACTCTATGGCGTTTCAAGGTGCTTGCCAGCAAGCAAACTGCAACATTCTGCTCACAGACCACACTCAGTCGGACTGCCTGCCTGAAAGAGTCAGAGATTGCCCTGGCAGGACAGTCCAGAAAGCCGGCATTTTAAAACAGCACAGCTTTTTTTTCCTGCTACAACTGAAAAACGAAAAGCATGCATTCAGTTTTTCACCAACACCATTTAAGTGTTTCGTGGCAGGACCTCTTAATGAGCTACAAAGTTTTGCAGCTAAAGCTGAGTCAGGAAGCCTTCCTTAGATGAGAGTGCTTGCTTGCCTCTAGCAAACAGAGCAGACCTGAGAAATTGCTGCTACCAACAAAACATGCTTTACTCTATTCGTTCCCAAGCTTTCTCAAGCTTTCTGTGGATTCAGTTATCCACGTTGGCGCCATCTGTAGTGAGGGGCTGCGGGCAGGCCTGCTTTTCGCCTCACCCGGCTCCCACACGGCTAGCTTAGTCCCAGAAATAACAACACACAAATTGTATTCATTTAAGCACTGCCTGGCCCATTATCTCTAGAGAGTTAGTTACTGACTAACTCTCATATCTTGATATATTCTGATCCAGGAATATTAGACTACCCACCAGAAACAAGCTAGAATCTAAGGGTCTGTCACTGAGCAGCCCAGGAAACTTTTGTTCCCAGTGAGGAAACCATGGATCCACTGCTAAAGCCAGTGCCAAAAGGAGAATGTCGCAGGAGCATCATTTTCTAATACCTGACCATTGACTGAGTACAAGAATGGAGCCTACAAAGAAATGAGCATCCGGAAGTTCAGACTTACTTCTCTCACACCAAAGACCACGGAACATTAATGAGTCTGAGTTCCAGGCATAGTGGCACATGCCTTTGATCCCAGCCCTGTGAGCTGAGGGCCAGAGTGGTCTACATAGAGAGTTCCAAATCAGCTAGAGTCACACAGTGAGACTCTGTCTCAAAAGCAAGCAAACAAAACCCCAAGAATGATTCTGAGGGGGCTGGGGTTCAGTGTTTAAGAGCACATGTGCAACACATACACACACGCACGCACACACACATGCACACACTATGTAACCAGACTGACCTTGAACTCAGAGACCTGCCTGCTTTTGCCTCTCTAGTGTCGGGACACCCAGCAAAAGACAAGAATGATTCTGACAGATCAGTTCTAATTAAGAATATGAAGTCTAATTAAGAATATGGAGTCTAATTAAGAATATGGAGCCAGGTGGCAGCGGCACATGCCTTCAATCTCAGCACTTGGGAGGCAGAGGCAGGTGGATATCTGTGAGTTCGAGGCCAGCCTGGCCTACAGAGCAAGTTCCAGGACAGCCAGGACAGCTACACAGAGAAACCCTGTCTGGAGTGGGTGGGGCCAAGGTGGGGAGAATATGGAAAGCATGCTGTGAGCATGGGAATGCTCCAGTAAGAGCTGGGCTTGGACTGAAGCGCGTGTGTCTTTGTGGACACAAATCATAAAAGGAATGCGGGGACTTAAGATCTGTGTCACAGCACAGCAGAGGTTCTGTAGCTGAATTTTTCTTTGGACCATCAGCTCACAAATAATGACATGGAGAGTTGGGCAGTACGCCTTTAATCCCAGCACTCAGGAGGCAGAGGCAGGCGGATTTCTGTGAGTTTGAGGCCAGCCTGGTGAGTTCTAGGACAGTCAAGACTGTTTCACAGAGAAACCCTGCCTCGAAAAACTACTAATAATAGCGGCGTGGAGATTTCTTATTAATTATAAAAGCTTAGCTATTACCTTAGGCTGGTCCCACTAGCTCTTACAACTTTTTTTTAAAGATTTATTTATTTATTTATTTATTTATTTATTTATTTATTATGTACACAGTGTTCAGCCTCCATGTATGCCTGCAGGCCAGAAGAGGGCACCAGATCTCATTACAGATGGTTGTGAGCCACCATGTGGCTGCTGGGAATTGAACTCAGGACCTCCGGAAGAGCAGTCAATGCTCTTAACCTCTGAGCCATCTTTCCAGCCCATAGCTCTTACAACTTAAATTAAACCATTTATATTAATTTGTGCTCTGCCACTTGATATCACCCCCTTTCCATCTTGAACCACTGGTTTCCTCTTTCTGTCTCACCCACGACTCCATTTTTCTTCTTCCCAGAGTCCTCTCTGTCCCTGGAAGTCCCACCTACCTCTCCCTGCCTACCTATTGGCCACTTCAGCTCTTTATTAAACCAATCACAGTGACACATCTTCACACAGTGTAAAGAAATATTCCGCAACAAGAATCTGAAGGCAGCAGATGCAATTTCATTTGGGTGCTAAAAGATGTTTCTGGGAATGGTTTGAAGACTTGGGCAGGAGGCAAGAAAGTAGCAGTCTATTGACCATGAAATGCTGGGGGATAACACACCTTCCATGCCAATGGGTACCAAAGCAAAGGAGTGGACTCAAAAAATCGGTGTGTGTGTGTGTGTGTGTGTGTGTGTGTGTGTGTGTGAGAGAGAGAGAGAGAGAGAGAGAGAGAGAGAGAGAAAGAAGTTCTTAGTTCTCCTGTAGCTCCCATTTTTTTCTCCAGTGTCAGAGGACATTAAATGAAAACTCATCTGTCCAGGGACTGGAGAGATGGCTCAGCAGTTGAGAGTGTTAGCTGCTTTTCCATAGTTCCTGGCTTCACAGCCGTCTATGCCAGTCCCAGGAGATCTGGTGCCATCTTCTGGCCTGCAGGGTACTACACACACTTGGTACACAGATGTACATTCAAGTAAACACATATAGGCATAAACTTAAAATAAATAAAATCTAAAACTAAAGGCACTTGTCCAGTACCAACTGTCTACAACAGCTCAATCAGCTAGGCAGCATCGGCTGGCACATACCTTCTGCCAGTCACGGGGCTTGTGAAACTTTCCCTTGATAGCATAGGCATATGCAGCTCACGCCCAAATGCAATACTCTGAACTCAGCCTGGACTTTTCCTCCGCTCTCTCCCCACTTACCCCCTCTCTTGTTTTTATTTTAAGCATGAATTCAATTTGTAGACCAGGCTAGCCTCAAACTCAGAGATCCACCTGCTTCTACCTCCTGAGTCCTGGGATTAATGGCATGCGCCACCAGAGCTGGTCCAACATGGACTTTCGCAACTTGAGCTATTTCTTTTCTTTCTGAGCCTCAGCAGCAGACAGCACCTGAGAGAATCACAAATCAGCTAGGGGTTTATAAATACCGGGGAAGACATAATTAGGCTTTCTCCTAATTCAGCACATGGTCCCTGAGCTACCATCTTGGGTTTTCTTTTTTGGTTTTCGAAACAGGATTTCTCTGAAGCTTTGGAGCCTGTCCTGGAGCTAGCTCTTGTAGACCAGGCTGGGCTAGAACTCACAGAGATCTGCCTCCTTCTGCCTCCCGAGTGCTGGAACTAAAGGTGTACGCCACCACTGCCCAGCTTGGGACTTTTTTCTTTCTCTATTCCTGAATACTTTTTCTTTCCTTCTTACTCCACGCTGGCTGTGCAGCTGGGTGGTTGGCCCCTGAAGTCCTCAACCTTCCTCTCTCGTTCCCAGATTCTTTTCTCTCCCAGATTTCTCCTCACGTTTATCCTCTCTGGCTGCCAGCCCCACCTATTTCTCTCTCCTGCCTCGCTATTGGTCATTCAGCTCCTTAGTAGCCCATCGGGTATATTAGACAGGCACAGTAACACTGCTTCACAGAGTTAAGCAACTACAACATAAACAAAAGTAACATATCTTAAAATAATATTCCCCAGCACACCAGGTTAGCCTTGAACTCAGAGATCCACCTGTCTCTGCCTCCTGAGTGCTGGGATTAAAGGTGTGCACCACCACTTCCGGCTCCAACTTTGATTTTTAAAATCTTAGTATGAACTGGAGTCCCGGCTCACAGTTGTTTAGAAGTGACTAAACACTAATCAGCAGAGGATGAACCCGGAAGAATAGCAAAGTGTCCGAGTCGTGTACGAAGAAGTCTAAGAGCAACTGGAGAGGCTGCCGCAAAAGTAGGAGAGAAAGCTCAATCAGAATTGAGGAACTCAGGCTGGAGAGATGGCGCAGCAACTAAGAAGAACTACTGTTCTTCCACCAAATTTAGTCCCCAGCACGAATATGTGGCTCATAACCACCTGGATTCCAGCTCCAGGGGTTCTGATACTCTTTTCTGGCCTCTGTGGGCACCTGCACACACACATGCACTCACACGCATACATACGCCACACACACGCACACACACTGTAATGTTTCAAAAATAGCCCTGACAAGACATCAAAGGAGAGAGTGGCCGATGTGAGAGATTTAGGACAATTCGACAGCTAAGAAACCACTGGAAACTTCAGACTTAGCTTGCTTGGTGGCCTGGTGGGGGCAGAAACAAGAACGCAGAGGATTTTAGACACCAAACACACATCTGTAATCATTTCTGTTTTTATGAGTGCTTGTCTTAGCTAAGACAGAGAAAGAAATTGTCAGCCTGAGACTGAAGGTGTAGTGTGGTGGCAGAGCTTTTGCTGCACCTGGATCAGAATTACAGCTACTACAGTCCCTCATTCCCTCATGCTCTCCTTCCCCTTCTCCTCACCCCACCACAACCCCCAACTAATTTAGTTATTTAGTTAGTTCTTTCAGAACAGGGTTTCTCTGTGTGGCTCTGGCTCTGCAGACCAGGCTGGCCTTGAACTCAGAGATTTACCTGCCTCTGCTGAGATTACATGTGCCACCACCACCCAGCTCATTTGTTGGTTCCTTCTTTCTCCTCAAAGGTTTAACTATATAATAAAATATCTATTAAACACCTTTATGCCATGGTTCAACATTTGCTTGCAAAGCACGTACCATTATTTGATCTCAGAATACCAACCCGCCTGACTGAGGTGGCAGGATCTCTGCAGCTTGACATGGCAACAAAGCGGGCACGCACGCCCCCTGCTAGATGTTCAACAAACTGCAGTCTAGCGGGAGCTACCAACTAGAGCTTCTGGAGGAAGCGGCCGGGCGAGCGCACGCACAGCTTTCTGGGAAATGTAGTTAGACGTTTGATGTTAGAACTACAAATCCCGGCACGCACTGCACTGGAGCCACCTAGTTGACGGGGTGTTCGGGAGACCCTGAATCTTGTTGTCAGTCTTTTAACAATGCCATACAGACCCGAGTCAGTATTTACAAGAGGCTTTGAGGAAACATTGTAACTTCCTTGACGCTGGTGCATAGGCCAACTTTTGCTACCGCAGCTTCCTCAATGTGGCGAATCTGCCGCTGCGTTACGATGGCTGGACACCTAGGCAAGCGTGTGGAATCTGCTGGGGGAAGTAGGACGCGAAAGGTTCTAGAGCCCCTACCGTCATGGCGGCGGCTGCCTCCAAGGCCGGGGCTTCAGCTCCCGAGGCGGCGGGTTCCGCCGAAGCTCCGCTGCAGTACAGCCTTCTTCTGCAGTACCTGGTGGGCGACAAGCGTCAGCCGCGACTCCTGGAGCCTGGCAGCCTGGGCGGGATCCCGAGTCCCTCCAAGAGCGAGGAGCAGAAGATGATCGAGAGGGCGATGGAAAGTTGCGCCTTCAAGGCTGTGCTAGCCTGCGTGGGAGGTGAGGCGAGGCTCGTGGGACCCTTGGGAGGCTGCAGACTTGGAGGGCCTTGGGGTTCCTTGCTAAGACCCCGAGCCTGGGAGGCGAAGGACCTGTGGGTCTCGACCATTGATTGCCCCCCGACTGCCTTAATGAACCCGAAGATGCCTCTCTTGATCCTGGGGTTAACATTCACTGTTGGGAATCGGAACGGAGAATCAGAACTAAAGCCAGGGCCTGCAGATTTCTAAGTACCTGCTTTTGTTCATTCATTTGTCCATTCTAACAGTTGCTACTTAAGCAATTGTCATGTGCTGGGCAGTGGGAATATGGATGACAGTGACAGGAGCCCTGGTAGAGAATTTCTGAACCCCGGGCAGAAGTGTGCTACAGACACATAGGGCATTGCAAATGCAAAGGTCCTCAAGCCAGAAGTTTGAGGTTAATCCCAGCACTCGGGAGGCTGAGGCAGTTGGCTTTCTGTGAGTTCGAGGCTAGCCTTGTCTACAAAGAGTGTTCCAGGAAAGCCAGTTCTACATTAGACTCTGTCTCAAAAGCCAAACCAAACCAAAAACCAACAACAAATGAAAAACTAAAGGCCAGTGTAATTAGACAGTCGGCGTGGGGTGGAATGGGACATTAGAAAAACGAACAAAAAAACCACTAATTAACCTTGGAGGATTTGAGAATGTACAGCACTCTTCCAGTGTGCAGGTAAAAGGGTTAACTGTAATTGTAATGAGTTTACATTTCAGTAGGAATGAAAAGCATTTAAGAAATCCGAATAGCAGGAGTTCAGGTCTTAAAAAGTAGGGATAAAGAGGCAATCAGAGCTCAGAGTTCCAGGCCAACCTAGTCTATATAGTGAATTCCAGGACAGCCAGGATTACGTGATGTAGACACTATCTCAAAAATAAAAACAAAACAAAAAAACCGACTAAACAAGCAAAAAGCAAATCTTAAGTGTAGTAGACAGAAGAGAGAGGTTTGAGCAGAGGGATTGGAAAGTGAGGCATTTTGGGAGGGGAGGTGGTGTCTAGTTTCACTGAACTTACAATGATCTTGTAAGACATCCATGCAGAAATGGCTAGGCAGAAAGTGCAGATGGTAAAGGGCTTGCTGTGCATGCATGAAGATCTCAGTTCAATGCCCAGCCTCCTTGTAAAAGCCAGGTATGGCGGGGGAGGTAATCCCAGCACTAGAGAGGCAGGCTGACTGAATTTGAGGCCAGCCTGATCTACATAGCAAGCTTCAGGACAGCTATATAGACTATGTCTCACATTAATAGATAGATAAGTAAGTAAGTAAATAAATAAAGTCAGTTATGCCTGAAAATTACTTGTAATTCCATCACTGGGAAGATAGGCAGGCAGGTCCTTGGGGCTCAGTTATCAGCCAGCTTAGCCTAGTCAGTTCTAGGTCCATTGAGAGACCCTCTTTAAGAAAAAGGTGAGCCAGGTGCTGGCGGTGCACGCCTTTAATCCCAGCACTGAGGAGACGGAGGCAGGCGGGTCTCTGGGCTCGAGTTCAGCTTGGTTAACAGAGAGAGTTCCAGGAAGGCTCCAAAGCTAGGAAAACCTCTGTCTCGAAAAACAAAACAAAAACAAAAACAAAACAAAAAAAAGAAAGAAAAAAGGTGACTGAGGGTATGGCACCCAGCACCCACCTTTAATCTTAACACGCCGAAGACAGAGACAGGTGGATCTGTGTGAGTTTGAGGCTAGCCTGGTCTACAGGACAAGTTCTGGGATTGCCAGGGCTGTTACACTGGAAACCCTGTCTTGAAAAAAAAGAAAAGAAAAAGGTGGATGGTTCCTGAGAAGTGACATCCAGGATTGACCTCTGGCCTACACCCATATAAACATAAAGAGATGTCCAAGACTTAGACAAGTCACTTGTTGACAGCAACCTAGGATTTCCCATATAATAGCCATGCAACTTTGGAGACAGTTACTTAACGTCTCTGAACTTTGGTTTAGAGAGGATAGCTGGATGGTAGTGACACACACTTTTAATCCAAGTACTAGGGACACAGAGGCAGGTGGATCTCTTGAGTTTGAGCTAGCCTGGTCTACAAGAGGGAGTTCCAGGTCAGTCAGGACTATATAGTGAGACCCTGTCTCAAACAAACAAAAATGCTAGAAAGAGAGAACAATAACATCTACTTCCCAACTTACTGTGAAAAAGAGTATTCCAGAATGTGTGGTAATGCCTATAAGTGACAGTTAAGAATGTTGGCATGGTTCAGGGAATGGTATGCAAAGTCGGTAGCTGAGCTTGAGGGTGGCTGCTCTACAGAGAAACAGGGTTAAAGCTGAAAGACTGGAAAATGAAAGGAAGAAGAAATCCTAGAAGAGTTTGGTGGGGGGAAGACTCCACGTGTGACTGTGGAGGAAGCAGGGTTGAGATTGAATAGTGAGAGACCAAAAAGGCCGTCTTCAAATGCCCCAAAATGGTAGTCCTGAGTGTGCAGACTCTTGTCTCTGCTTGTTCCTAGGATTTGTCTTGGGAGGTGCATTTGGGGTCTTTACGGCCGGCATTGATACCAATGTAGGCTTTGACCCTAAGGACCCTTACCGGACACCAACCGCAAAAGAAGTTCTGAAAGACATGGGACAAAGAGGAATGTCATACGCCAAAAATTTTGCCATTGTGGGCGCCATGTTCTCGTGTACTGAGTGTCTGGTAGAATCTGTAAGTGCCTCTTCCTTCCTGAGAATTCCCTCTGCTGCCATCCCATACCTTTTCTGTCTTTCAAGTTACAATCTCTGTGTAGCAGTGGCTGTCCTAGAATGGCTCTGTACACCAGGTTGCCTCGAACTCACAGAGATCCACCTGCCTCTGCTTCCCGAGTGTTGGGATTGAAGGCGCGCGCCACCATTCCCAGCCCATCACACAGGACCAGTGTTCCTAGTGATCTTCCTGGACTGCAGATTAGAAATGTCAAGCCTTAGTTAGATGTGCTCTGTGTTGGTCACTTCACAAAGGAGCTGAAGCAGAGAAGCATGAGATCTGGGCTAGCCTGGGCTACCTAGGAAGACTTTGCCTCAAAACAAGCATTTTAAAATGTCCAAGTTTGGTCTAGATTAGTCTCTAATTGAACTTTTTACATATTTATAATATGGGGTTTGCTTCTTTTTTTTTTAATCTTCTATAGGCAAAAAGTGATCTTTTTCCCCATTTATTTGGTGCTGGGGATTGAACTTGGGGTTTTATGCATAACAGGCAAGTGCTCTACCACTGAGCCACATCTCCACCCCGGTAATTGTGGTTAATGTTTTATACTGGAGAGGGCTCAGAGGGTTAAAGTACCTGCCACCAAACCTGATTCTCTTGAGTTCAATCCTTGGGCTCCTCATGGTAGAAGGAGGTCTTCTGACCTTCACATGTGCTTCCACACACAAGAAGTAAATAAAGAAGTAAGATTAAAAAAATTATACTGGAGAATAAGAACTTTTGATTATCCCCAAATGCTAGCCTTGACTTCAACCCTCTGGTGCCACCTGCAGGAAACATGTATAAGCACATATAACTCTTAGGAGCTGCCCTTTTGAAAACTAAGGGTTTCCTTTGGGTAGGAGTAAACTAGGCAGCAGAAGGCCCTGTGTTTTCTTCCTCAGCCGTCTGGTCTGGCTTGTTTCCCTGGCTCTAAACAGTATCTCTCCACCCACAGTACCGGGGAAAGTCAGACTGGAAGAACAGTGTCATCAGCGGCTGCATCACCGGCGGAGCCATTGGTTTCAGAGGTTAGTAAACAGCTCTCGAGTGGTTTTCTTTTGTGGTCCAGGACAACGTGCTGATGTTGACATTTCTCAGCATGAGTGTTCTAAGGATGCTTGATACTCTTCCCTCTGACAAATAAATCCTGGCTACTTCCATGTTGACTTGGTTCTAGGAGCTTTAATATATATCCAACTACATTAGGCTGTCTAATCCTTGGCACTCCAGAGATTTTGGACCAGATCAATTCTTCTTCCTTTTTAAAAAGTATTTATTTTTATTTGTATGGGTGTTTTGCCTGCATGAATATGTCTGTGTACCACATGTGTGCCTGGTGCCAGAAGAGGGCTGGAACTACATGTGGCTGGTGGGAACTAGACCTGGGTCCTCTACAGGAGGAACAAATGCTCTTTTAACTGCTGAGCATCTCTCCAGCCCCCAGATAAATCTTTGCTGGTGTGTGGAATGAGATCATGTGCACTGTGACCAGATGCTTATAGCTTTTTAGGGTGGGATGACTGAAAGTGTCCCCTGCTGTTCTCAAAAGCATGGGAAAATTACCCATGATTAACCATAGAGCTAGATCTTCCATATTGAGTGTGAGATGATGATGTTCTCATGGTAAGTAGTATGTTGGCATGTAGGATAGTGCAGAAGCCTAGCTAAGTCACTCAGCCCCGAGCACTCCATTTGTCCACACCTGCAGGCTGTGCTGAGAACTGAAATGCCAGGCATTTCAAGTGTCTGAACATTTTTTTAAAATTGAATACTGTTGTCAGGGTTTTGTTTGTTTTACAGTCCTGGGAACCCCCAGGTCCTTGTAAACACTAAGCATAAATTCTAGTACTGAACTACAGTCCCAGCCCCAGTCCCAGTGGTCAGTGTTAATTTTGTATATGAATTTTAATAGCTGTGTCTTTCTGCAGTTGGGGACTCTTAGATTTCTACTGATTGAAAGCTAAGTGCACACTGGGCATGATGATACATGCATGTAAGCCCATCACTCAGAAGGCGTCAAGAGACCTTGTCTCAAAAGACCAAGGGGGGCTGGTTGAAGAAATGCTTTGATCACCTTCCCAGGAATTTATCCCATAAACAGATCAGGGTATAAGGCCCTATGCTTTCATTTGATTCCAAGGGCCACTTCCCTTAACCAGTTTTCTTGACTGTGAGGGGCTAGTTCTATACAACTGGAAACAGTAATTGTTTGGAATGAGAACTAAGGAAATGTATAGTTAAACGAAGCACAGTGATTTGGATGGAATATGCTGCTTCACTGAAATCTTAATGAGACACTGAGTTTGAATGATTGAACATGCTTAAATTGGTTTCTCTGCATCTGTGGTGCAAAATTTTTGGAAGTACAGTCCAGTATAGCACCTGTTACTATGGTAACACTGCTCATGTTTGCTTTGCAGCTGGTGTGAAGGCCGGGGCCATAGGTTGTGGAGGTTTTGCTGCTTTCTCTGCTGCAATCGATTATTACCTACGATGAAAGAAATAGCCTGAAAGGAAGGAGGATGCCAACCAACTTCAGGACTCTTCTTTGGAGCAGTTTCTACATGCTTGGCATTGCTTCAGGGGCGAAGCCAGTTGTTTGCTCTACAGTTGGTGGTGTGAGAGAACCACCTCACTGTTCTCTGCTTCCAGCCGCTGGAGCAGCAGTACTTTTCTACTTCTGAATTCCATCCAGGTTTTTCAGCATAGATGGTATGCCTCCTTGCAGTAAAAAGATCAGGAGGCAGTATGTTGACTGTTAAGAATTGAGCTCGATCCAGGCTCAGTCCTGACCCCACTCAGCTCTCCAGTTGTGAACAGAGAGGTAGCAGTATGTTTGCCCATAGCTAGGAAGCTCTTCTTCCTTTAGACTGTGCAAGCATTCATCTTGAGTGCCAGGGCAGGGCAAAGTAAACATCCAGGCAAGTATAGCATTTCAGTTAGTGTCTTTGCTATCCTTGTTAAAAATAAGTATATGGGGGCTAGTGAGATGGCTCAGTGTTTAATAGCACTAGCTGCTCTTCCAGAGGTCCCAGGTTTGGTTCACATTGTGGCTCACAACAATCTGTAACTCTAATCCCAGGGGTCCAAGGCCCTCTGAGGGCGCCAGGCATCACTGCTCATACATGTAGGCAAAATACCCATTTCTTTGTTTTCTTTTTTAAAGATCATATGTACTGTTACAAAGAGTTTATTTTCTTAGCTTTTGTATCTCCTACAAACGTGGAGAGATTGGAAAACAGGGTTTGTGGAAACTGCACCTTTGTCACCAGTCACTGTCAGCTGGGCCTCTCCCCAGAAGCAGTCTAGCCATGTTCTTAGGTGCACTGCAAAATGCTGGTAACTCTTCTGCCTCTGTAGAGAACCCCATTGGGCTGGCTGGTGGTCATGCATGCAGCTTGCTGAACCAGTGGTTTCAGACCCCAGCCCAGGTTAAAGATGCGTGAGCGTCTTGCTGTGGTTATCCTGCCAGCTCAGTCATTCAGTAACTACCGGCCCAAGTCAAATGTTGAAGGCCTGCGCACCACCGTCCTTGTTCTGTGCCACTGGACTACGTTACTGTAGTGGGTGCAGGAGGATGGAGTTAATGGACTCGGTCCTGACCTCCCGTCAGCTGTGTGTGAGGCTCAGGAAAGACCTGCAATGACTGCCTTCAGCCAGCAGTCAATCTTCCTTCCTGCTGTATACTAATAACCCTTCCACGCTTTCTTTGCTTGCGTCATCTCCACTTACCTGTAAGCAGTCGTCAGAGTCCACTTCAACAGTAGTCATTTGAGTGTGTATCGTGTGTGAGTGACGGCATCAAATCCAGAGTATTGCCTTTGTGCTATTCCCTTGGTGTGAGCTAGTGCACGGGGCCCATGTTCTTCTCTGCTGAGGAAAAAACCCAAGGCTTGGGTAGTGTACGCCTTTAATCCCAGTACTTAGGAGACAGGCAGGCAAAAATCTCTTGATTTTGAGGCCAGCCTGGATCTACAGAGAGAACTCCAGGACAGCCAGAGCTACTGTCTCAAAAAATGAAAAATTTTAACCCAAGGCTTCAAACATGCTAGGCGAGTACTCTATTAGAGACCCTCTCCCTGCCTGTAGCCCCCAGTGAATTCTGTATGATGCCTGCCTTGTTTTCATAAGCATGAGGCTTCATCACTGAGACCGGCTGAAGCATAGGAGTGTTTCCTACACCGTTGGTAAATTTTTCATCTAGGAACACCTTGAAGCAAAGATGGTTTCTAGCTGGCACCTGTCAAAGTGCTCAGGTGCCTGAGGTCTTTGACCAGCTGGTCTTCCACATGAGCCTCAATACAAGAAATGTTGCCATCACAACCGTCTTGGCAAAGAGGAGCCTCAGGGCTGTCAGTAGACATCAGCTGAACAAGCCAGGCCTTGTCCACGTGGACTATTCAATCAAGGGGAGATGAATAGCTTCCTGTTTTAGATGGCTGGGGGGTCAGTATGAGCTCATAAACTAAACAGCAATTTGCAGACACATCTGTTCCTCATCTCCAGAATAAACAGTGTCCAATGGCTTCGGCTGGTGGAAGTCCCACACAAGCTCTACTGGCTCTCCTGAAGGAGAGAGTCGTCTCTTGGTGGGGGATGCAGGTCCCTGACAAGCAAATTCAACCAAAGGCTGCTATAACATGCCGATTTTGAGGAAAATACAGCTAAGTTAGTGGAAAGTCAATGGGCCACCTCTGCCATTTTTCCCAGGCACACTGATGACCAGGTCCATAGTGAGTATCCCATGAAGGGAACTACAGCAGCAAGGACTTGGGAATGTGTAGAGAGCGAGAAGAGGCTTTTCCCCACAACTGCCACAATCCCCAAAAGTCAGAGGTTCAAGGATCGACAGATAAACAGGTTCCTGGAAACATGTGGCTGCAGCTGGAAGGGCTTAAATATTTAGATTGGTGATCTTCCCTAGACTACTAAGAACACAAACATCCACACCACAGGGCTGACTTTTGTGCAAATGTTGGGGCTTTGCAGTTATTTTTTTTATTAACATTTCCCTCTCACGTGGTTTACATCAATTTATAATAATCTACATTAAGTTTAAACGGAACAGAGACAAAAAAAATATATCCATACCAACTTATTAGGGGTCCCATCCTACCTTATCAGCAAAAGCTGGCAGCCCTCACTCACTGCCCAAGCAAGTACAGGCATGCCTGGGATTCCCGGACCCTGCCTCCTGGTGTCCTGCTGGTAGTGATGGGGCTGCGTGGCCCCTGTCTCAGAAGAAACACCAGATACTTCCTTGGTGCACCTCAGTTCAGGTCTGGCACCTGACTTGCCCCACTTGGGGTGGAATTTATAAATAATAGCAACCTTTAATATTTCGCAGCTCCTCCTCCAGCCTTCCAGCTGTTATACTGTCTAAGCAACCTGGGGGCTGCAGTAGCTAATGCCCAGAAGCCAACATTCCTTGTTTCAAAGAGACAGGAGGCACTGTTTTGATGGGCTTTGATAATTTGTTAACTGTCAATTCTTTGGAAGCAAAAATGCCACACACCAGTATCTGAGTGCCAAGACCGTGGCTAGATGATGTGACCTCTACACTCACAGGCATTCTCTTTCACCTGTTTGAGACAGCAAGGCTCCTTGTTAAACTGCTAATAGGCAGTTGGGAAGTTGGCATTCCTTTCTCCTGTATGCACAAACTGTACCGTTCTGTCAAAGGCAACAGGTATGAACAAGACCTGAAAGCCCTGCCTTTCACCTAGCAAACAACAGCTTGGGGGCCAGCAAACCCATCTTTAGACTTAGCCCTGAGCACACACAATGAGAGCTGGTCTCCCCAATCCTGAGGGCCAAGAATCAACTCTGCCACACAGAAGATCCAGGAAGCTGCGTCTAGCTCAAGCCCCTATGACAGGAGCACCTTTCCCTGCTAATTGCCACAGACTGGTAATGGTGCTTTGGGAACAAGTCTCTTTCTAGTACCAAGCAATAGGTTGCCAAGCTGGGAATGACACCTGCTGACCCCATGCTCTGGAGCCCCAACAGAACATATAAGGAAGGCAGCCTGCCCCCCAACTTCCAGAATATTTGGGATTACCCACAGGTTTCTATTTAGAAGCTGGGCCAGTGCCAGGGCAGGGCTGTTCCTGCTGGGTTGTGCCTTCTATTCCTAGGCTCTGGAGCACACATGACAAGGTGGCTGCCCCGTGGCAGTGCTTGGCTGTTGAGGGTGTAAAATCTAAGGCAAAAGTACCACGAGGTATATGAGGTTCCAGGTTCCAGGACAGAGCCTGCTTTCATCTGGACACCTGACTCAGCCACAGATGTTGCCCTTCGGGAGGTCGTGCTCCATCCACTAGGACAGCCTCTGCAGGTTTTTACTGTGAAGACTGGCTTCCCTTGACTTGCCACTGCTGTCCGCTCCATCCGTCTTGGTTCACAGCCTGGGTGCCCACCACATCCTCAGGTGCATTCCTGACCTCTCTTGATAGCAGGACACGTGTGAGTCATTACACTCAAAACAATACCAGGGGAAAGGAAACAGAAAATCCAGCAGTCAAAGAAACAGTTGAAGATGCCTCATGGAAGGCAGGAGATAGAACAGACAAACCCCAGAAAGGGCAATTCTCAAATAGAACATTCCAGAAATCAGCTCTCCAGCTCTGTGCTAAGCTGAGAATTAGTGTGTGTCTGTCTCCTTGTTCAACATTTGCACAGACAGCAAAGAAAGCAGGTGTGCTTCCATAGGTAGAGAGCAATGAGGCCAAGGGCGGCACACAGCACATCAGACAGGCCACCACTGCCCAGGGCCTCTGCAGAACTTTGCAGTGATGGAGCAAATCCCCATGCTGCACATGCATGCAGCAGGCTGGGATGATGGAGAGGGCAGAGACACTGCAGGGAGGCTGCAATCTGGGAGCAGGGCCAGGAGAGGAGAAGCTGGCAGCAGTTACACAGTGCAAAATAAAAGTCCCCAAACTGGACTCAGGCAGAAAGAAACTGTTGGGAGAAATGAAAGAACAAAGCAGGCTGTCTGTGCCCACACCAGCTTGGCCACTACCTTTTCTGCATCACAAATATACATAAAACAATCTTGGACAGCACGGAGCATCAGACACACGCAAAGGTACAGAGGGTAGGTGCTGGGGTGTGGTGAGGCTGGGGGCTGGTCAGCTGGCTTTGTACAAGGTGGCACAAAAGATGCACAGGTTCCAGTTCTCGGAAGGTGGCTTCCCTTGGACTCCGGAGTGCTAGGCTGGGGAGTTTCTGTCGCAGTCTTTCAAGTCTATGTAGGGCCCTGGCTGGAGGGCTGGCTCTGGCCACCCCTACAGCTGCCCAACTCAGGCTACACATCTGTAGAGAAGTACAGTGTGTTCCGCTTCAGTTCTGCGAAGGAGATGGGGGGGTGCTGCAGGTAGTAAAGTAGGACCTGGACCTGTGGGGAAACAAGGAGACTGAGGTTAGAGTCCTCATGTTCTAGACCCCCTTTCACCTGCTATGCCGAGAAGAAATGACTCCCAAGCTGCAGCCAAGTCTGTTGTTGCCCAGGTCACATCCATCCCAGGCTCATTCTGGCTTCTTCCCCCTTTTAGGAAGCCTAGGTTCCTTCACTCTTTTACAGCACTAGAGGGTGCTGCAGGGCCAAGGGTCAGGGGTTAGTGGCAACTTCCATGCCTAAGTCAGAAGGGGGCCTGATATCAGCTTTGGTTGGACAGCCTATCCTGATACTGAAGGGAGCCCAGGAAAGCCTGACTCTGAAAGCAACCCCAGATCTTTCATACATGAGGTCAACCCCCAGTCCCGAATCTTCTATACCTGAGACTGAGGCCCTCTCAGGAAAGCAGCTAGCACCTGGACAAGCATTCTTTAACTCTGACATGGTATTCTGGCCTAAGCAGAGAGGGTGCTCTGTGGCCCTGTGCTTAGGTACTCTATATAGCACCAATTCAGTTGCCTAGGAGGGGAGGTGGGGCCTCTGAACTGCCTGGAGGCCTGCACAGTGCTGGTAGTACCTGGGCCATGACATCATGGGACCAGATGTCTGCAGCTGATGTGAGATGTGCTTTGCTCTCCACTTCTGAGGGTCTCAGTAACGTGGGGCCGAACACAGTGGCCAGGTTGTGAAGTGACATCTTGTTGATGGGTTCCTTCTCAGCAACCCTGGGAAATGGAAGGAGAACAGAGAAGTAAGTCCCTCTTCAGCAGCCCCAGGAGACCTGGGGTGCAGGGACGCTGAAGGCACCTGAAGAAGCTCCCTCAGGCATCAAGTGAGTAGTCACCTAGCTTCCCTTCCTACAGGAGGGAAGGACATTAGACTAGGGATTGAAGTCCCAGATGCATCCCAGTATATTGCTGTAACATACCCCCAGCTCCTAGGCTATGTGCCAAACTGATGGGAAACTGCCAAGTCAGGATGAACAACTATCAATGGCACCACCCCTGGCTTAGATAAAATCATTGCAATAAGATGGAAAATACACTGGGTGTGGCGGTGCATGTCTTTAATCTCAACACAGGGAGGCAGAGGCAGGTCAATCTGTGAATTCGATGCCAGCCTGGTCTATAGAGTGAGTTCCAGAACAGCCAGGGCTGTTGTTACACAGAGAAACCCTGTCTTGAAAAACCAAAACCAATCCCCCCCCCCAAAAAAGATGGCAAATACTACTGTTCTAAGAACTCTTCCTGTAATACTGTATACTGCCAGCCATTTTGAGGCAAGTAACATCCTCTCCGCTGCAGAGGTGAGGAAACCAAGTACAGAGAAGTTAAGTGATTTATTCAGAGTCACACAGCTAATAGGTGCTAGAGCTGGTTTCTGAACTCTGAGCAATCTCCCCAGGAGTACAGTAGTAGTTATGGGGAGTCAACAGTGTATGGGCAGGGCTGGGCTGGGCTGGGCAGGGCAGGACAGGGCAGGGCAGGGCAGGGCAGGAGGACGTGCTGCCCAGAGGCAGCGGCTAGCTGGGCCTGCAGTTATGCAGGCTGTGTGTAGCAGGAACAGCTGTAACAAGTCTAAGGCCTGAATCCCCCATTGCCTCTGAAGGGTATGCTCACAGGCTTGCTCTGGCTCTTTCCAGAGTTTCCCCGCTTCTCTTACCAACAGACCAGGTACTCCATTGATATGTCCCGAGTGACAGTGGGAGCTGCCATCTGTGCCTACTGTCCAGGCAGGCTCAGTATCATCAAACACAAATTCTGGGCCTCCCCTGACTGCATACTAGAAGATGTTTCTGAGGCTTTGACACACACACCCTGGCCAGGGCCTCTCATCCTACTCTCAATGCAACTCCCACCCTCTAGGGGAAGAGTCACAAATGTGCCTGCTGACTGCTTTGGAAACAGGCAAACGCTTCAATGCCAGCAGGGAGCTATGCAGCTGGTTAGCGCGCGCGCACACACACACACACACACACACCCAGGAACCCAGATGTGGGCCCAGTTCCCAGGGTGGAAAACCTAATGAATTTTCCCTTCCTATTCCCCCTTAGTGTGTCCTCCCACAATGTTCACCAAACTATTTGGGAACTGGTTGGGACTCTGCTCCTCGCCAAACCAGAGGGAGGGACATTGTCTCATGATGGGAAAAACAAGGCAGCAGCCTCAGCTGTGTCTAAGTCCCCACTGGCCCTCCAGAGCCTGGCCTGACTGAACTACAGCCAGCACCTGGGTAAGGGGATGAACTCAGAGGAGCAGGTCTAACGTAGCAGGTGGATTTAGAAACACCAGGTCGGTGTCTGTGTTAGTCCTGAGCTGAAAAGTGAGTGATGAGGATACCCACCCTGTTACTGCCCTTTCTGTTTCACTTAAAAAATGCTACACTGGGCTGGTGAGATGGCTCAGTGGTTAAAGGTCCTTCCTGCCAATTCTGATGACCTGAGTTCAGCAAGGAGAACCAACTTCTACAAGTTGTCCTCTGAGCTCCACATGCAAGCCATGGCACATACATATATGTATACACACAAACATAGTAAGTAAATGCAAACAAGCAAAAAACTGCACCGACTATATGGCTGCATCTGGAGCACAGAGATTAAAACCAACCTAAGGCTCTGTGCTTCACCCACCACTCTAAGAGGATGGTTTTCAAGCTATTCTTGATTGTTCAAGCAATCCCCCTGCTTCAGCATCCTGACAACAGGCATGTGTCACTGTGCCATGGCCAATTACTTTAGGCTACAATTAGGAGGTTGAAAACAATCACTCAGGCTTCTGTGGGCGGCCTAGCACAGGTCAGTACCCATGAGGTGAAGTTGAGAAGATGGGTCTGGCAGGACAGGTGACAGTTCTGCCTGAGCCCCACCTCTCCTCCTTACCTTTTCAAGTGTTCCAGCAGGAAAAGGAAGGTGATGAGGTTAGGGTCGGGCAGGGAGCGAAGTAGGTGCATCATGCAGTTCTCCTTGGCAGCAGGGTCTGACAGGGCTGCAGGAGGAGAAAGGGCTTGGGCAGGGCTTGGCTGGAGGGGCTGTCAGCAGCAGGTTCCCCTGGGATGTCCCACCATGGGTAACGTGGCTAGAAAGCAGATTGGGGGAGCGGCCTCTTCCTTCCCTCTTGAACTAGCCATTATCCCAATGCCACACAAGCCATACTCGGTGCTAGTTTAACCCAGGAGTTGCACATTCTTACTAGGGGTGGGGATATTTCCTGTCAAACACTTCTGATGGTGGCACCTAGACTCAACAGCCTCCCCTAGATTTCACATTCCCCATGGGGTCTGAAGCCTTGTCTGCCTCAGGAGAAGACAGATGGGAGCATTGTGCCAGGCCTGGAAGTGGCCCATGTGGGCACAGGAGGTTCACTGGCTAGTACCTGAGCAATCAGGAGAGTCATTCTGTGGAGATCAGGGCAGCTGTCCCCACTATATTACAGTTTAAACCCACTTCTCTGGTCCTGGTAGCTACCAGCTCAGGGCCTTCTTCCCTAAATGCCTGTGCTTCTAGGAAACAGATCAATAAATAAAGAGGAGCCACAAAGGGGATACACAGGCAGATAGCAAGAGCCCACCGCACTCTCGGGTCCTTCAAACACAGTGACAGAGAGTGCACTGGACATGCCACTGGCAGTAGTTCCCAGGGCATCTCCTCCTGCCTGTCATTTCAGCAGCCTAGACTCAGCCCAGTCAACCCTCCCAGGATGCCAGAAACCTCACCGATGCCCTCCATGAAGGCTGGGTAAAGTCGATCTGTGAGGAGGGGCTCAGGCAGTTCCCGAAAGTAGAGCTTGAGGGTACCAGCGATGGCATTGATGTCCATGTCGCTCAGCATCAGTAGGATGTCCTTGTTATCTGAACAGGAGGGGGTAAAGTCTGAGGCTACACTGACCTGAGACATCTTCTCAGTGGCAGCCCTCAGTACTGTTCCCATCCCTCCAGATCTGTCCCTCAAACCTCTACCCACTGCAGTTCAGCCTTTGGCTTCCCCTTAGAAAGGCAGAACATACATGGTGCCCACCAGCTCTATTATATCAGCTCAGTTATTATCTGTAGGAAAGGACAGCAGGGGACAGGCTTTCCCAGAAGAGAGAAGAGACATAACTTGTCACCCAGAGCACCAGAGCTATATCCACACCACATAGCACACACCTCATCACACATTCCAGCGAGTCATATACCAGCATGCTCTCAGTCCCTATCCTCCTTACCTAGCTCGACTCATTGCTGCTGGCCTAATTCAAGCACCCTGAACACTGGGATATGCTACCATCGCCTCAGCCTGACCCAGAGGAAACCAAGAGCCAGACCACAGAAGGGCTGTGCCGAGAAAGACCTGCCCCAGGGTAACAGGGCCCAGAGACAGCAGGGAGGAGCCTGAGCCAGCAGTATATACTCTGGAGTCAAAAAGGTCTCAGTTTAAGTTGAGGTACAAAACCTTACGAGATGGGTAACCCAGAGTAAGGGACCCAACCTCTCTGAATGCCGTCCTTATTTGTAGCAGTGGGTAAGAAACTGAGGAGGGAGACTAAGTGACAAAACGTAGAACATGTAACTTGTCAGAGGACTCAGAAACAGCTTCCGTCATGCCACAACAAACTATAGGCCAAGACTTCCCTGCTCTCCACCCATGCCCACCGGGCCTCCCTACTCACTGGCATCAAAGACGGCCTTCAGTGCCTGGATGTCCGTGGCCACCCCTGATATCCTGTAGATGCCAACCTCCTCGATGCCCCTCTTCTCCACCTCTTCCACACATTGTCGTACGATGTAGGGCACCTTGGAGCGCTCCCGCCTGTAGGACACGGGTGTACAGGGGATGGATGGAGGGAGCTTCTCACACTGGCTGTGCCCCTCTAGCTCCCACAGCGTAGCAGGGCCTTATGCAGCATCAGCCCCTTGGGGTCAGGAGTCAAGGCAAGGAAGGCCTGGAGAAGAGGTTTTCCCATTCCCTGCTTGCTGAGGTACGGCAATGAGCATGGCGGGGGAAGAAGTCTCAAAGATCGGTGAAAGATCACCCCACTGGGTTCAGATGCTCGCGGGCAGGGCACTGCTGTAGCAAGTGTGAGACCCTGGGACTGCACCCTAGCAATGCAATAAAAAAAAAATCCTCCAGGGGAAAGGAAAAACAGCAAACAAAAATGTTCACAGGCAGGCTAAGCAGCTAATTCCTATGACCAGGGTAGGTCAAGACCTGGGAACAAAGCGCCCAGAGGGGCAGAGTGACCTAACGGGCGTGGCCCTTCCCAGCCAGCCACCCTCTGACTCCAGCTCACTGCTGCCAAGCCCACATGTGGGCCCACAATCACTGTCACTTCTTGTTTACCGCAGGAAACACACTCTGGCTTCCCCTGGGACTGTCCACCGTTTCCATGTGGGACTTTTTATTTCTAAAACATCCTGGGAGCCATTTCTGGGCTCTACACTGCTTGCCTGTGGTGACTGACTAGGCTGCTGGCACGGGCAGGGGCTGGGAGGTGGGATGTGGCTGGCACCTGGGTACCCAAGCCACTCAGTCTCCAAGGCAGCACCTACTTGGTCACCACACTGATCTTCACTCCGAAGACACCAGTCTGCTTTTTGGATGGGGTCCTCTTCAGGCTCATGTCACGGCTGGTAAATTTCATGGAGAATTCCACTTTGATCTGGTCAGGGGGTGGAGTAGGTACAAATCCCCCAGGGCATGAGTGTCACCAAATATAGGGTCTCTTTCCCAGGACTGTAAACAGGGCTACCCTTAAGCTGGCAGGGCTCCATGCACACCTGCAGCTGGGATAGGGAAGGGTGTGGCCAAAAAGAGGACACTGGACTGAGGGAGGTACAAGCAGCCTAGCACCCAGGGGAAGGTGGCAGGAGGGTGCCCACCATGGCTCAGATGTCCTTACCCCATTCATTTCAATCACATCCGTATGCCAGTTCTTGGTTTCCACAGTCTGCGGATCCAGCTGCCGGGGGGGGGGGGGGGGGGTAGGGAAGGAGGTCAGAGCACAGCTTCCCCATTGGTCAGCAGTCGTCTCGCAAGACAGGTAAAGGGTGGGAAAGGCAGAAGGCTAGATGCTGATCTTGAAATCAACCTGTTGAAGTAGCCTGAGCCCGCAGTCCCCTCCCCCGAGTCTTCCCTAGGGAAGGACCCCTGATCCGCTGAAGAGGAGGGGCACCTTCTAGGAGACACCAAGCTTGTCACCGTGCTGGCTCCCGACTACAGTCAGATGGGCCTTGGCACCTCCCGGTTTCCTGGCACCTACCAGAAGACTGGAACACTAAAACCACCCTGTGCCCAGGCATTATATCCCAGCCACCCCCAACCCCTGCATGTTTTAAACTCAACAGTACTATGGCAAGTTTAAGTAGCTGTAAAGAATATCATTTCCAGGATAATGTAAATATTGACATCTTAAGATGATGACATCACTCTTTAAGTGTATGCAGTGGAATCTAATTACCATAGTGATTCAACACCCACCATCATCCACTTAAACACAAGAATGAGCTCATCTTTTGAGGTGACAAGGCCCCTCTCCTTCAAGGGATCAGAGCTGAGGCAACTCCCCTGCCCACCTTCTTCCTGGGCAAGTCTCTACACCTTCAGGGGTACATGTGCCTAAACAGGACACTGTACCCACATAAAAAAGAAATGACGGATGAGGGTCAGCCCAGGTCCTTCCTGAGTCAGTGACCTCTGATGGGGTCTGGGGCTATACCTGGCTGGCTCTGGGCCTGCATCTAGGCTGCAGAGGCTTGAGCCCTGTGCCCAACAGTCAGTGTGTGCACAGAGGAGGAATGGGACTGAGACTAGAATGCAGCATGTGGAAATCTTCCTTGGGCAGAGCCCCTACCCACAGTGGGTCAGTCTCCAACAAAGACAGCTGCCAAGGCCCTCTCATTCAGAAGCTTGACGCCAAGGACTCCAGAGAGTCCCAACAGAAAGAAGCCCCAACTTTGGCCTTACTTTCCTGAACTTCTGTTCTTGCCCAACTTTTGCCCCCAAATCCTCGACCTGCAGCACGGCTTGCTTTTTCCCAGTTCCTTTACTGCATCTAGACTGCTGCATCTAGACTGCTGGGTGTTAGAATCAGGGCCTCTGTCTGACCTGATGACCTGATTCTATCTCCCAGAAGTGGCCACACAGGGTAGAGGGATCTCAATTGCCCTTCCCTAGCTGACTGGGACAGATGCATCCCTTGCTTTGAAGATTTCTGAGACAGGGTCTTGCTTTGTCACCCTGGCTGCTCTGGACCTCTCAATCCTCCTGCCTCAGCTTCTTGAGTGCTGAGATTTCAGATGTGCACATTTTTGCCTACTTTTTATTTATTTATTTATTTATTTATTATGTATACAATATTCTGTGTGTATGTCTGCAGACCAGAAGAGGGCACCAGATCTCATTATGGATGGTTGTGAGCCACTATGTGGTTGCCGGGAATTGAACTCAGGAACTTTGGAAGAGCAGGCAATGCTCTTAACCACTGAGCCATCTCTCCAGCCCCTCTTGCCTACTTTCAACCAATCCTTTTGAAAGTAAGTCTAAGCACTGGCAGCAGCCTCAGGCTGTTTGATGGTCCTGACATCTAGCTGAATTCACCGTATATCCCTTTCCTGTCTTAGTAGTCTAAGGTTTGGCACATCCTCTTGACAGAGCCAATGGCTCCCAATCCCTGGAGTGGCATCTGGACTTACCCTGAGTTTAGAAATAACGGATTAGTGGTCATGGCTGACCTGGGGCTCCCATTCTATGTCACGAATTTGGGAGTATCGCCAAGGCTCCACGAGCCTTGACTTCCTCACAGTAGTAGCCATGCCTACTTCATAAGGCTGCCTGACAAGAGTATGAGCATTCTGTGGAAGTCTGACACTTTGACAAATCTTTTGTACACATATCTCATTTAATGATCATAACCCACTAGTGTGGTTCAAGACTTCATAGTTGTTCCCATCCGGAAGATGAAGACACAGAGACTCAAACAGTACAAGGAACCTACCCAGTATCCAAGACCTAGGGAATGTGAGCTGGGTGCAGGCAAGTCTCCCTGACTTACTCTCTTTGCTCAGTCTGTAGGATATCATGCACCATGCCTAGCCTGGCACCTGCACTTTGGAGTGGTGGCTGGTGGCACCATGATTCTCTCAGAAGCAACAACAGGCCTCTTGGTGTGCAGTCTGGTGTCTAGCTGCTTCTAGAACAAACTTCCCGTTTCCTCTCTTCCCCACATGAGTCTGCTTTCCTGGAAGCCTTTTTTGTTTTGTTTTCTGAGACAGGGTTTCTCTGTGTAGCCCTGGTTGTCCTGGAACTTATTCTGTAGACCAGGCTGGCCTTGAACTCACAGAGATCCACCCGCCTCTGCCTCCTGAGTGCTGGGATTAAAGGTGCCACCCCCAACACCTGGGAGCTGAAACAGGCAAGTACCTGCTGATGCTAAGGTCTAGCACTAGCTTGTTGTGGGTTCACGTGCTCCAACCTTTCAGGACAGCTGTGCGTAAGGCACTGGTCTTGTTTTCTTCATGTTCCCACTACTACCATGTCCTTGGTTCCTGCCACAGGTGTGCCCCTAATATCCCCTTAGAAAGACCCGCTTGGCTTCTCGGTACCCTGACAATGATGCTCAGTTTCCCAGGAGGCCTGCAGCCACAAGTAACCAAGTCTATTTCAGGATGTCATTTAAATACAGAGAAGGGAGGGTGGGGAGCCGAGAGGGACATGGCACATTTTCCAGAGAAATGATGCTGCCTGAGCTGCTGTGACTATTTATAACCCCTGGGAACTGTAGACTCTGCTATTTCCTGATTAGATTAGTGCTCAGGGTGCAGGAGCCACCAGGGATGTCAGTCAGAGGGGACACCATTAGTCCCCGAAGACAGGTACCATCCATGGGTCCCAGGCACAGGCGCTGAGTGGAAGATATCAGACCATCTGAAGGAGAAAGGCAGATGGGGCTTATGAGGAGCTAGGTGGGGGAGAGCCACAGGTAACAAACCTGCAGTGAGGCTCCTCCAGGGTGGGGCGAGGCAAAAGAGAAACAGATCCCCAAACCCCTTAGAGGATGTTATTAAGCAGTGGTCACACACACACAGAGCAATCCAGCTGTCTGTGCATTTAGCATCAGTCTCACTGGGGCCACACATCCTGCCCCGTCCCTGAGAGAAGTGGAGGCCTTTAGACCACTGTCCAAGAGTGCACCAGACCATGAGCCACATAATGCAGTGGCTCTGCTAGAATCCCCACTCGCTGTCACTCTTTTTAGACCGAAGTGGCCCTGTATTTAGGGCAGGAAGCACCAACATGGTCTTAGAAGGGTGAGGCTCAGAGGCTCCAAGGACAGAGAACACGCAGTATGAGTTTTGGGAACATCCTCAGATGTGAAAGCCCTTCCTCCCAGGCCTAGTTTTCACCAGTCAGGGCAGGTAACCACATCATTTCTTGGCTACTTCCCGGTGCCTGGCTTAGGAGGCACAAAGCAGTTCTGTGCTTCTCCTACCACTGGCGTCTCTTTTCCTAGTCTCTATCAGTTGACAAAGCCATCTTCAGGCCCGAATCCTCCCGCCGGCTGGACCAGGTTCCACTATGCCACATGTCCTCTATCACACAGCTAGCCCACCAGGGAGTGGTGAGTGTGGTCGCTTAGTCTTCTAACATGCCCTTGCGTGGGCTGCTTAGTCTTCGGTAAGAGGCCTGTCTAGGAGCAGCTAGAGACAAAGAGAAAATCTGGTCTCTGAGGAGAGCAGCAGAGGTATGAGCAGCCCTCAGGAAGCAGAGCCCTGGGATGCACCCAGGGGCTCAGTGGATGACGCACACCCCTGATGACAATGTTCAGCAAAGCTCCAGGCCTCTACTTCCTGGAACCCCCTTTCTAAGAGCCCCCTCCTATCACTGCCACAGACTTGAGACCAGAGGCTGTGAGTAGCTCAGCCTCCTGCACAAGCCCCTGACTTCCTACCCCCTCTCCCCCCACTCCTGGGAACATTGTTCCTGCTATTCCTACTTTACTCTGCCTGTGGCCTCCTGAGACTGAGACCCACCCTTGCCCTTTTCTGGAAGGGAATAGACTCCCCTCTAGGTCTTAAGAGATTTATAAAAATGAAATGCTCTCTAACAAGGGCAGTAGATCCAGTGTGCTAAAGCCGCTCTGCTAAGAGGCATGCGAGCGCCACACCACATCAAGAACCTCAGTAAAATCAGCTGCAACTAGGTACTAAACGAAACGTAGTCTGGTGTCCCTGGGAGACCAGGCCATGGAAGCACCATGTTTGCTGTGGGTATGGCTCTAATACCAAGGGCCACAGTGGTGGCCTCGGGATGACTTTTCCTTGCCTTCAGTACAGTCACAGGCTTAGGGCTGGATCCCTTGGGAAACTAAGCCAGCCTGTCATTGGGACATACCACAGCCGTGAGACGCACAGCAGGGCAGGCAGTGGGGAGAGGAATCTGCCAAGAGACAGCCTCGCCTTCCTGCAGCAGGGCACTTAAGATTCTGTCAACGTGGCTGCTGAGCTCAGGGAAGGGCAGAGGAACATGCCTCTATCCTGCCTTCCAGCTCAGCAATTGGGTCAGAAAAGAGCAGGGTCAGGCTCAGGAAATTGTCGCTTCATCTTCCCAGTGGCCTGGCAGCCTCACTGTGAAGCCCAGCCAGTTCTGCCTTTCTAGCCCTCTCCCTCTGGAACAGGCACAACAGGGCTGGCCAGGCTGCTCCAAAGGTGCTCTGTGGCCAGTCTGTTCATCTGTTTCAATCAGCCACAGGTGAGCTAAGCTGACTCCCATCCTAAGATACCCGGATGAGGCCCCTTTGCTTCTACTTGCTTCCCCTCCTCCTCTCAAGAACTTTGAAGTTCCCAGGGCCCACATATGGAAGGGGTTTAGCAGCTCTGAAGGAGGCTTTTATTGAAGCCAGGTTAGCCTCTTAGTCTCATAGCAACCTGCCTTTCCCAGCATTCTACTCAGTGCGCTCAGGATCCTGTGCAGACCACACTCTTAGTTTCTGGTTGGGCATGGCTGAACTTTGAGGAGAAGCAAACAAAACTCAAAACCGGACCACTTCTGGACCTTCACCTCTCCCTTAGTCCTGGGGCTCTGCCAAGGTCTTCCCTACTCAGGGCCAAGCTTCAAGTGAAAAGAAAGTATTTTACCCCGCCTTTGCCAGGGCCATGCTGGGGTCAGCAGGGCAGAAAGAGCAGGGGCAGCAGCCCTGTCTGGAGGTTTAGGGCCAAAGCAGCAGAGGCGGCTCTCAGCTGTCTGAGGCAGCAGGCTTTCCAAAGTCCATGCTGGCTGCTGTTGGAATGCCAAGGGTCTGGAAGACCACCATGGGCTCAAAGGCCTTGACTTGCAGTGGTTTCATAAGAATTATAAAGTCCTTTTCTAAAACTGACTTTACTTCCCCACCCTGGTTAGGAACGCTTTTTTTCTAGGTACAGAGCCTACTTCTAGTGAAAATGGGGACACTGGCAATTCCACTGTGCAGCTCTGAACAGACTCCTCCCTAGACCTCACATCTGCTCCGAGTCTCATGTTCACATACATCATCAACAGCATCCCTGTGACCACCGAGATACAGCATGTTGGGCCAAGTGGCACATCCTACCCACAAGGCAGCTAGATGGGCAGGAACCTTGCACCTCCACAAGTTCCCATCTAGGTTATCAACTGGCTGCATGGCCACCCTGATAACTGGATATCTGAGAAGCAGCCCCAGGGCCTGAGGAAGTTCTGGGCTTCCTCCTTGGAGGCCACATAAGGCTGGTGGTATAGGTGAGAGCCTATATATAGAGCCCAGCTGCTTGGATTTAAGAGCCAGCTCCTCTGTTAAGCACCAAGTGACATCATCTAGGTCATTCTCTAAGCCTCCGTTCCCTCATATATAAAACGGCATGGATAATGCTAGCACTTACCTCAGAAAAGATCAAGAGCAAAGACTGATGCCGGTACCCCGGTCATGCTCAGAACACATCAACATTACTAAGTTGTGCTGAAAGGTTCTACTGGCTTCCTTCTTGGCTGCTGACAAGTCCCTATGACTTCAACTGTGTTCCCTCCACTCTGCATAAGCTTTGCCTGATTCTGAATACACCTGCTCCAGGGCTTTAGTCCTGTAGATTACTTAGTCTGGACTGCGCTGTCCCGAGATCTTTCATAGCTAAACCCATCAAAGTTCATCAGTTAAATTCTCCAGGCTAAACCTCCCAACCCTTCCATTCTAATCCATTACCCTATTTTCTTTTCACAAACCATCCAGCCTGAAATAACCCTCCTCATTGACAGACTTCTTTAGATCAGGCCTCCCTGCCTGGCCCTCTATATCCCTGGGCTCTGTACACAGGAGGTACTCCATCAACATCCGTGCCCCAGGATGTAGGCTAGAGACGGCTATAACTTTCTACCAGGGTTCCTTCAAGACAGGAGTCAAACACTCCTATTTGCCTGTCTTCTCCCCTGTTCAGTGAATGGCTGGCCATGGCCCACATGCACCCATGTGACTTCTCCCATCCAGACTCTGCTGCGTGTGAGGGCTTAAACCTTAGGAATGAAGTCCTAGCCAAGACCATCATATGAGCTGGATTCACAGAGATCAACCCATTCAGCTCCTTCTCTGCACCCACACCAGAAGGAAGGTTTATCCAAGGACTCACCGCAAGTTAAGCTATTTTTCCAGGACTGAAAAAAAAAAAATGAAGCCTCTTAGCTCCTACCAACCCAGCGCATGTTTCAAGCTAGGCCAGAGTAGGGGACATTTCCTCAGATACCTTTCCCTTTCTGCAGAAGCCCGGGAATAGGTCCTATGGCTCCCGTGAGACCAAGGACAACACACCTGGTCTACGGCTCCTGGAAACCCAAGACTGATATGGGCTTTCTCCTGGGCATTGAGCGGGTCCCAGGAGCAGGGTGTGTGTGTGTTCCTCTAGGCCACCAGGGAGCTGACAGAACGCCAGTGCTCTTTCCTGTACCCAGCATGCTGTGACAGAGGAAAAGAAGACAAATAGTCCCTTGTCAGCTCAGCAGAAGGCTAAGTCCCCGTATATGAGTGCCCTTCGCCAACATGTGGCAACTCCCCCAGACAGCACGTGCCTAGGTTTTAGAGATCCTTCTTCATTCTCTCCCAGCGCTGTCCTTCTGGGCCTGGGACCTCACCATCTCTGGACTACTGTAGCCCTGGAAGCCAGCAACTCTGGCCTTTGAGGAACCACTCTGGTTGGCAGGCTCAGCAATCTCTGGTCCAAGACCATCTAAAAGCAGGGCACCAAGCCCAGGAGGACCAACTGGTCACCCTGTGTATAGGATCAAACATGCTGGAGAGCACCAGAGAGGCCTGGCACTTACTTCATACAGTACCAAGAGCTAAGACATCCCAGGTGCCAAAAAAATTTGACAAGTTCATCCTAAGCAAGGGCTTCCATCGCAGGGTTCGCGAATCCTGTGCAATACACACAGTGTACAGGGTGGGTCTGCATCTGCGTGGGGCTACAGTGCAGCAGATATGCAGAGTCAGGGACTTTGGAGAGACAGCTCAAATGGAAAGGTGAGGAAACTGGGCTTGAGAGACTATTCATGTGGTTCCAGAGCTGCTCACTCCAGGATGTGTAAGCACAGGGTCCCAGGGTTCCACCTGCTGGTCTGACCACAGTCCTGTGCCCACAGAGGGCTGCAGGGTCTCTAGTCCTGGGGGAAGCACTCTTGTTCTTTTGCCCACAGCTGAAGGAATACTACAGGGACGCGGCAGGGTCTGTGAATGGCAAAGGCACGCTCACAAGTTTCTTCTCTTTGATAAGAAGTTGGGGAGGATGGCAGTAGGGTAGAGCATCAGCAGCCACAGCCAGGGGGTTTCCACTGCAGAAGCTTTTAATATCTCTCCTCCCTCTTTTCTCAGAAAGGGTCTTACTATGCAGCACAAGCTAGACTCAAACATGTGCCGGTCTTCCTCGCTCAGCTTTGAAGACTAGGGCTACAGGCTTGGGCCACCGTACGCAGTGTTAGGTCTCTCTTCACCTTCAGAGCCACAGTGAATGAATGAGCCCAAGACAAGTGTGTGTCTTATATCCAGTACTCTTGAACCCTCAATGTAAGGAACAGCTAGAAATGGTTAATTGAATGTCTTGGGATGTACATATTGGATGCAAATCTATGCCGGAAAGATCTGTCAAGCCAAATGATACACTAGAGGGGACAAAGGAGCTGCCCTGTCCTAACAGTGGAATCCTCTGCTATGGCCCTCCTAAACACTAAGGTTGCCCAGACAAGCGATCTCAAGGTGCCCTGTATCTTGTCTTTTCTCAGGCGTGGTCCACTCTGACCCTCTATGTAAGCAGCGTGGATTAATGGCCATCACAGAACAGGTATACTTAGCAACACCAGCCCCACTCTTGCCAAGAGAAGCTCTTCTGGACTTCTCAGGCCCACATGGCCATTCTTTGAAACAGAGACAAAGGTCCCAGAGGCTTTCCTTAAGTCTCCTCTGCTCTCCCTATCTTCAGTTTAGCCTGAATCTCCACTTCTGGCCAGGATCTGGTCTGAATGAGAAGCATCTTTGTCGTGGGTGAGTGAAATATTAAGAGTCTTCATTTTCTCACCAGACAAATGTCTCTGGCCTGGCTTGCTTTGGGCCTCTTACTTAGCCTCTATGATTCCCACAAGGGACCCTATTAAAACCTTTGGCTGTTCCAGGATTAGGAATGGAATTCCTTTTTCAGTCCCTTTGCCTCTTAGGTTCAACTTAAGAATCTAGACCCAGGCAGGATAGGAAGAAGGGCAAAACTCTTGAGCTTGCTCTACTTGAATATGACTGGAGAGAGAAAGTAAAAGGAAGGAAGGAAAGATGGAAGGAAGGAAAGAAAAGAAGAATGCAAACTGAAATGCAAGTTAAATACTGCACGTCCTGGCAGAACCCACAAAGCCAAATGCCACGTGTGTCCTCTGCTAAATGCTTGCACAACAAACCAACTGCCAAGCCAGGGCCTAGAATGAAGCTTCAGCCCCAGAACTCTCCTTGCAGACAGGACAAGAGGAACCTAGTCCAGCACTGCCCCTAGTCCCTGTACCTCTGCCTCCATCCCTCCAGCAAACAGAGGTTTCACACTCCATTGTAATATCAGGACATTTCTACCCGAACAGACTTTTTAGCCCCAGTGTGGGGTCCCAGAGGAGTCACCCTTCTCTCCCCTCTGGCTTTTAATGGTTTTGGTTAGAGGGGAGCAGAAGCCCACAGGTATCTCAGCATCCATAATATCAGATTCTTAAGGTATGGTTAATGAATTAATAATGTGATCACTTGTGTCAGGCTGGGCAGAACCTTTCCCCTGCCCCACCTGAAGTCCTGCATAATCAATCTCAGCACCTTTAGCCTGGCAGTGAGCCACTCTGAAATAAGTAGGCTAACGGCTCCAGAAGGAAGGGAAGAACAGGTGTCACCCCCCAACCTACTGGCCTATGCACAATGAGGTAGGCTCAGGAGGGCGGATGTCCCTCTGTCACCTGCAGTACCAATGACACCGACACCCTTTGTCACAGAGCATGTGCTAGGGGACTGAATCACCAGCTACACAGCACAGCCCTGCGCCATCGCCATCTTGCAGTCACACTGACACCAACAAGCTCGGCAGCCCAGCACCTAGCTGGCCTGCCACCCTCGGCCAGAGAAACAACTGTCAGATACCACCGAGAGTCAAGCCAGCCAATGAGCCCCTAAAGTGGCTTCTGTTCTGCCAGCCACAAATGAAAGGAGAAGTGAAAGCGTGGCTTTCAAGGTGCAGAATTTTAACCCTACCTGCCAGGTACCCAGGGAGGCAGGTAGACGGTACAAGGATCTGACTGGCTTAGTTTTAGGTCAGGAACCTGCTAAAGCAGTTTCTGGCCAGCCTTGAGGTATGGGAATGGTGTCTGCTGGCCTCAGCAAGACCTAGGAGAGGAGGACAGGGTGGGGATGGCTCCAAGCTGCCGGCAACAGACAGCTGCCTCAGCATAGAGGGGCTCTGGGAGCTGCCAGGGCCAGTAGGGCTCTGCTTGCTTAGTTCTCAGGGAGACTGAAGGTGACACAGGGGCCAAAGCAGGACAGCTCAAGTTGCTGCCCTGCCCAGCACTTTCCAGGACTGATGTCACCTCTATAGGGTCAAATATGCCTCACTGGACGGAGATCAAACCAAACAGGAGCCAATGGGCCCAAGACCATCCTTCTTGTCAGGTGCTGGCTGGCACAGATCTCAGCAGAGGACCTTCCTCTGAGCCACAAGGAGACTTGCAAGTCCCATCACAGACTCTATGTCCCTCAACTAAACTGAAGGATTACCAAAGCTCTGGCCAACCGGAACCGACACCCTGTAACAATTTAGGCGGTTGATCCCGTTTGTGGAGTTATCAAACGCTTACTGTGTGCTGGGCACTGGGTCTGGCTTCTCCTTGGCCGCCTGAGGCCAGGGCCTACAGCCAGCCCCAAGGCAGCCCGCCCAGCTGCAGGATAGCCAACTTCCATCTCAGACTTTAATCCCAACTCAGGTCTGGGGCTGTAGACAAGACTATGCAGGCAGCTTGCCCTGGCATAGCTCGGTCAGGAACCCCCTGGCATGCTGTGAGAGTTGCTGGATAACCAGTTGGCACCAGGCCAATAGTTGGCTGGGTGGTCCCTGAAGAAGCAGTCTAGAGCCCCCAGACTCAGCACATTACTCCCCATCCACCACCAGTCCTTCCTCCCGGGTGGCAATGATCCTTTCAGCTTGCACAAAGAAAGCTCACATGGCAGGCCATGCTGAGGTGCCCATCAGCAAAGGAATAGAGAGCTGATATCCGTAAGAGATGGTTGGGGGTAATCATGCTTGTGCTGGGCTCCTGGGAGAACAATAAGACCCAGTGAGGCTGCCTGCCTATTCCTATTCCTGCCAGCTTATATTCAGGAGGAAGCCAGACAGAGTCTACTTAGGACACAAACCTCCTTCTGCTGAGCAATAGACAGATACAGAGAAGGCAGCCAGGGTTAGAGTGGGGGTCGCCACCAGCATTTATCAAAGTTCAAGCCACTTAAAGAATACTCAGACCCATATTCCAGTCTATCTTGGGACTTCTGGGATCCAGCAGGAGCAGCAGTGCAGAGGTAGACAGAGTCCCCAGCCCTCCCGCAGCCCTGCAGCCAGTCTACCCCTCCACCACCCCGCCAGCCCGGGCTAGCACCTTGTGTCGGAGCAGCTTACTGCGCACTCGGCCCCAGAGCCTGGCACCTGTATTGGGTACACGCTTGTTCCCTGGCTCCTCCAGCGGATCCAGGCAGCAATGCTCCAGGGATTCACACACTGCCTTCAGGCTGCAGTCGGGCTGAGGCAGGATGTCCGTCATGCTGGTGACCAGCCTGCCGGTCCAGCTCCAGGCAGAAATGCGGAGAGGCGCACAGCTCTGGAGAGAGCTGCCGTCTGCACACAAGTGCTTAGCAGGGACTGTTAGTGGGGCAGTCCTGAAGCAGCGGGGCGTGGGGCTCGGGTTTCTCCTCCCCTCCCTTTGCGTCCTCCCCCTTCTTCCCCCTCCCTAGAGACTGCAGCCAGGAAGCAGCAGAGTCTGAGCTGAGCTTACCACCAGGGCTCAGTGCCTCCCCTCAGGCAGCCTGCTGCCCTCTCAGGTGAGCCGCAGCTACCAGGACACGGAGTGCGGGTGCGCACCAGAGCCAGCTGCAGACAGTGCGCATACACTCCCGCCCCACCAAAGAAAGTGACTCCAAGTAGGATTCAGAGCTGCCCCTTCCAAAAACCATGCAGGCCTGGGGTTTAACTCTTGGCAAGCTGGGGCTCCTCCTCACCCACCCTCTATCTCTCCTTCCAGCCTCTACTAAATAAAGTTTGACAAGCAGCTAAGCACAAGCCAGTTCCTAGTCATTAACTCCTTCACCACCAGGCTGCTCCTGGGGCTTGGGTAGGTATCCAGACTTGAGGCCAAGTCGGTAGAGACTTCCAGCGGCTAGAGCTGTGGGTAAAGGCTGCACGTGGCCTCGAAGAGCTGCCTGCCTCCCTTGCAAAGGACTGCTTTGGAGTTCCACTTCTCTACTCACTCAGTTCCTGCCCCAAGGCAAGTTCCTCAATGCCAACTTGATGGCAGAGCCAGACACCTGTTTTCTCCTAAGTCTCCTGTGGCAAATGTGTAGAATAAAGAAGCAGCCTTTTGGGGTCCCAGCAGTTCCAGCAGATATTAGGGTCCCTGTGGCCCTCGGCAGTAACTGTGAGAAAGCAGACGTGGCTCTGGTCATGGGTGTCTGACATGGAGTGCTCCTCCACTGCTGCTTTTAGATGCAGCCCTGTGCACCTCACCAACAAAGACTTCTGCTCCAGGGGGCAGAGGATGCCCAACAGCACAGAAGCAACTGCAGTATCTTGGTAGACAGACTCGTAAGTGCTTGGTTTGATTTTTTTTCCCCTTGTTTGTTTTGTTTTCCTGAGACAGATCTCTTAATGTAGCACTGGCTATGTAGGCGGGGCTAGCCTCATACTCAGAGCTCTTCCAGCCTCTGCCTCCCCAGTGCTGGGCATCACCATGCTGAGGCCGAGCAAGCTCTTGTTCTAATTGAAGAACGAGAGGTGACTCCTATCTTAAGCTAACCATGCAATTTAAAGAGAAAGATCAGAGAGAAGCCAGAACCTAGATGGTTAGGGTAAATGCAACCCAGCTATCCTGGCCATCCCACCACTGCAAAGCTGGGCATGTAGGAAGGAAACCTCGATCCACACAGTGCCAACCATGAGCCAGGTAGCATGCACAGTGGTTTCAGCACTGCACTTACATGACAGTGCCGCTCACGCTTCCGTTTTAGAGTTGTGAGAACTGGGGCTCAGAGAAGCAGCATTCTGGTCTGAGTTACAGATACAGCTGCAGCCAGGAAGGGACAGCAGGGGCCCCCAAAGCCCCCGTGGGTCACAACCACTGCCTGGCTGAAGTATGGCTAAGTTCTCAGGATATGGTGAGAAGTGACTGATGGACTGATGTTTAGGAACCAGTCTGGCCTTCTGAATACCCCGCTGGTTCTCAACAATGACAGTCCTTGGGGGTTTTCTTTTGGGAAAGGGGCAGTTAGTTTATTTGCAGAGCCAGCCAAGAACAGAGAAAGACTGCTCTTCATTGAGTGGACAGTACCACACTGACATGTAAGGGCTAAGAACTTCCCTCCAACCTTATGAAGAACAAGCATTCCTGCTTTACATTTGGGGAAATAGAGCAACTAGAGTAGACTGAAGTCAGAGCATCTCTGCTCTCTTCACTTCGAAGGAATGACACTTTGGGAAGTACACATGACACTCTTGATTTTGACCAGGGTTCCATGAGGAAGGCCTGGCTAAGTGCCTGACCCTGGAGTAAGAGCTAAGAAATCAGATGAACCAAAAGCCAGCCAGGAGAAAGCTGCAACCCAAGGGCAGCAGGGAGGTGGGACTTAACTCTCAGCAGGGGGCAGAAGCACTTTCGTGCACCTACTATGTAGCACATGAGGACTGAGGTGTCCTCTCTCTGCCTTCATTCTGCCCGGGGTTATACGACCAGGACAGTGAAGATAAAGTACCAAAAAAGTTGAGAGAAAGATCACTCTTGGCAGGAGGGAATCAGGGACACTCTGCGGAGAGGAGGAACCATGTGCATGGGGAAAGTCGCTCCATCCCTCCCACAGGTCCCTGCTGTGCTCAGCATCCTCTTCACAAAGGTGCAACGGCTGGTTGCATAACTAGCCGGGTAGGTACCTTCTGAACTGCTCACCTCATTCACCTGCTGCACACGCACAGCTGGTATTTGGTGCTGGCTTGTTAATCTCAGAATGGCTGACACTGACTTCCTAAGGTTCTCTTCCCTCTAGCTGGGTCAAATGTCACAGAGTGCAGTCTCAGGGAATCACTCCCTCCCCACGGGTGTGTGGGAGAAAAGGGGCAGGATAAATCCTGTTCCCAAAGTCCTACACTTGTCTGTCTTAAGAACCCCAGGCTCAACACTTGTCTGGGTAAAGCAAGCTCTGATTGGATAAGCAATGGCCAACTGGTCTCCATGGTGACAAAGGTACCTTAGCAGATGGGTAGCTGAGTTGGGAGCCTCTTCCCTGGAGATACTCAGCTTTTCTTTCCTCCCTAAGGACTGGGCCTTCCTCTGGGGACAGCACAAATTTGCCTTCGCTTCTCCAAGCCTCACTCAGGCCTTCTTGAAAGCAGGGCAGAAGAAGGGGTGTGCAAGATGAACATCCCAGAGTGTTCCTCAAAAGCAGCAGTATGAACAGTGGTCTCTGTAGCCAATCACAGTCAGTCCTCATCTCTGTTACATAGGCAAAGCTCACACCAGCCTGGCCACCCAGGAAGTAATGACGTCCCCCTCTGCTGTATCCTCCCTGTTCAGCCACACCTGGCAGAACCGCCTCTGAGGACATGGAGGGCCCCTGTGTCTGGATAAACAGAGCTTGGGTGGTAAAGTCTCATGAAGGAACAGATGTCGCTGCCTTTGGAATTAAAAACATCCCTCGCGGACTATCATATTTTCCCTCATCCCTTCACTTGGCTCTTGGCCAGAGCAAAGAGTAGTTGTCCCTAGAGCGAGGTGAGTAGGACCCTAGGCTCTATGTAGAGAGAGGGATCCCTCCAACCAGCACAGATGTGACTGAAGCAAAATTGGGGTAAATGATCAGCAGTGACTTTGCTGAGGGAAAAGAGGTCAAAAGGGAAAATGCCCAATCCCTGAACACAGCGTGGGCTGGGTCTGCTATAGAGGAACAGGGTCTCCCGCAGCAGTACTACCTTGCTAACAGCTATGGGTGGGACAGCCCTGGGGCAAGTCCTTTGGTCTATGAACACAGCAGGAAGGTTCTTACTCAGAACCTCAGAATGTAGAGGCTGCCTCTCTAGAGTGACTTGTTTTCTCGGAACAACTTTTACCTCCTCCCAGCCCAGAATGGAACCCCAATTCCTCAAAATGCCAGCTCCCCCTACTGGGGACTCCTAAGTGATAGGAGAAGCGCCCCAAAACAGGCCACTCTGAGAATCCTGGTAGAACACAGGAGCCTGGGGGAGAAGGGTAGGGAGGGGGCGTCTAGGTCTGAGAAGACAGCAATGTGGCGTGGGTCTAAAGGAACGAAGCTGAAAGGAGCTGGAAGGCAGACTAATGGAAGGCAAGGCAGGCTGAGGTTTCTGGGAACAGAGGAGGATTGAAGACAAGCACTAAGTCCAGGGACCAGGTCCTATGGAAAGGCCGTGCCAGCTAGGGGAGAGGCGGCACATCACAGGAGAAAGCAGCAGAGAGTAGGAGAGGGCCCTGGCCCCTCATGATGGCTCTGCAGGTAGGTCCTACATTCCTGTGTGCTCTTGACAAGTACCCGGCTGTGCTGGATAGCTTTATGTCAACTTGACCCAAGCTAAAGTCATCTGAGAGAAGGGAACCTCAATTAAGAAATGCCTCCATAAGATCTGGCTGCATGCCCGGTGATAACGGTGCACCTTTAAATCCCAGCACTCAGGAGGCAGAGGCAGGCAGATCTCTGAGTTCGAGGCCAACCTGGTCTATGGAGTGAGTTCCAGGACAGCCAGGGCTATACAGAGAAACCCTGTCGTAAAAAACCAAAACCAACCAACCAACTAACCATCCAAAAAACAACAACAACAACAAAAATCTGGCTGTGGCAAACCTGTAGGGCATTTTCTAAATTAGTGACTGATGGGGGAGGGTCCTTCACCCACTCATTGTGGGTGGTGACAATGGGTGTCCTGGATGCTATAAGAAATTGAGGTCCTGGATGCTATAACAAAACAGGCTGAGCAAGCCATGGGAAGCAAGCCAGTAAGCAGCACTCCCTCTGCTAGAGAATAATCTTTTATACAGTGTGAAGATGTGTCTTAGCCAAGGTGCCTTCTTATCGGATTAATCAAGAGCTAATGGTCAATAGCTGGGCAAGAAGAGGTTAGGTGGGACTTACGGACAGGGAAAGACAGCATGGAGGGAAGCAAGGTCATCAGCCAGACACCAAGAAAGCAGGAGAAAAAAATGTCGCACTGAAAAAGTTACCATCACATGGTAGAGTGTAGATAAGAAACATGGGTTAATTTAAGATGTAAGAGCCAGTTAGTAATAAGTCTAAGCTATCATCCGAGCATTTATAGTTAATAATAAGTCTCAGTGTTGTTATTTGGTAGCCTACTGGTGGGACAATTGACTGGAGAGACAGAAAACACCCCGCTTACAAAGGGTGCCCAATGAGAGCCTATGTATATCCACATAAAACCTAAAAAAGCTTAAGAAAAGGTTCCAAACACAAAAATGGAGCCAAACACAGTTTCTCAGTCCCACAGTGCCTCACGTGGGCCTCAGTACAGAGAGGTATCTCCCAGCCACTGCCCATGGGCTTGAACCACTGGTGGGAGCCCTGCCAGCACGCCATGAGCTAGGCTGCTTGGTGGGTTTAAGTTTTGCTCATGCAAACAGAAAAGATTATAGATGTGCAGTAAAAGACAGATCTAAAAACTCTGAATGGGTAACAGTGTGTTAAAAATGTCCATAGGCTTCGGAGAGAAAAGAGAAAGGATATAGATAGTCATAGAAAAAATAGTTTAAAAATAATAAAAGTTTTAAAGAGAGTTTTTAAAAAAAGTCACATAGAGATAGAACATACACAAGGAGTCTGGATCCTGTATGGTACTGTGTTGTCTTTAAATTTTCTGACTGCTGATGAATGAGACATAGCTACTAAAGGGCACCGGATTATGAAAACTGCTGGATTAAACCAATTTACATATTTTAAGAATATATTGACCTCAAAATAGAAGTCAAAAGATACACTGCTTTGGGGAAGAGGTTGTGCTTCTGTTCCCAGAGAAAATGAAAGGCTTTAGATTCGTTCAAAGTTGAAGATGATCAGGTTTCATAGGGGAAGACCCTCAAAGAAATAAACATAAAAAAAATATCCTGCTGGGCAGTGGCACGCCTTAATCTCAGCACTCAGAAGACAGAGGCAAGCAATCACTGTAAGTTTGAGGCCTGCCTGGTCTACAGAGTGAGTTCTAGGACAGCCAAGCCTACACAGAGAAACCCTGTCTCAAAACAAAAACAAAAACAAACAAACAAAAAAACACCCACAAAACATGTAACATAATTTACCTGCTCAAACATACAACAAAAATCATTCGTGGTTGACTTGTGTACAACACACAGTCTATACTTGAATGAGTGCAGATATGTACTTTACCTTTAAAAGTTTATGTGTTTTCAGAGTAAGGGAACAAGACACCAATAAAAACAAAGAGCCTAGGTGATCTAACATCTCAGATGCCTCTGTTGCAGTTTTCTCAGAGTTCTGCATCCAGGACAGCTTCAAGGTTGCAAGCTGGGATGGTCCAGGGTCACACACTACTCCAGCAAAGATTTAACCATTATCCTAAATTTTCTCAGGGTTTCCCAAAAATTGGATGCTAGCACCCCAAGACAACAGGAAGCAGTTTAGAGAAAATAACGCCTACATTCCCAAAAGATAGATTATGGATGTTTGTCTTTGTTTAAGGGAGTTGGTTGCAAATTATTATTGGTCATGGCAGCCTGATGTTCCTGTTGTTAAATAACATTATACTCTTCTGGGGTCTTTGATGAAGTTACATATTAAATGATTAGACTTAAAGTTTTCCTTAGTTATGATAAAAGGTATATTAGGTATAAAACTCTAGACTCACAAAGGTAAAGTAGATAATATTTTCTCTAATTTTTTCCAAATACAAATGGACTAGATATTATAGCTGTAATTATTGATTACTGTTTTTGTTATATGTAGTTTTACTTTCTAAAAGTTAAAACCTTTTTTAATTAGACAAAAGGGGAAAATGTTATAATCTTTTTGTACACTGTGAAGATGTGTCTTTGCCAAGGTGCCTTCTGATTGGATTAATGAAGAGCTAATGATCAGTGGCTGGGCAGGAAGAGGTTAAGTGAGACTTACGGACAGAGAAAAAAAGAAGGAGAGGTCACCAGCCAGATGCAGAGGAAGTAGGAGATGAACATGTTGTACTGAAAAATGGTACCAGCACATGGTAGAGCATAGATAAGAAATACGGGTTAATTTAAGATGTAAGAGCCAGTTAGTAACAAGCCTAAGTTATCAGTTGAGCATTTATAATTAATATTAAGTCTCTGTGTGGTTATTTAGGATAGAGCTGACAGACGGGACAGAAAAACTCTGGCTACACTCCTCCCTCACCTCTGTATCAGCTCCTTCCAGGTTTCTGTCCTGCTTGAGTTCCTGTACTGACTTTCTTCAAAGATGAATAGTGAGGGTAGGTGGTGGTGGGACATACTTTTAATCCCAACACTTGGGAGGCAAAGGCAGATGGAGCTCTATGAGTTCTAGGTTAGCATGGTCTACAAAGCGAATTCCAGAACAGCCACGGCTGCTGCACAGAGAAACCCAGTCTTAAAAACAAAAAAACAAAACAAAACAAAACAGAACAAACCATAAAAAAGGGGGCTGGAGAGATGGCTTAGAGGTTAAGAGCAAGGACTGCTCTTCCAGAAGTTCTAAGTTCAATTCCCAGTAACCAAATGGTGGCTCATAACCATCTGTAATGAGATCTGGTGCCCTCTTCTGGTGTGCAAGCAGAACACTGTATACATAATAAATAAATCTTAGAAGAAAAAAAAATAAGCCAGATGATAGTGGTACATGACTTTAATCCCAGAATTTGGGAAGTAGAGGCAGGTAGATCTCAAGTGAGTTCAAGGTCAACCTGGTCTACAGAGTGAGTTCCAGGACAGCTAGGGCTGTTACACAAATAAACCCTATCTCGAAAAACAAAACAAACAAACAAAAAACATAAAAAAATTATGAACAGTGATTTGGAAGTGTAAGCCAAATTAAACCCTTTTCTCCTCAAACTGTTTTCAGTCATGGTGTTTCATCATAGCAATAGTAACCCTAAGACACCACCCTAGCTAAAACACATATACTGATAGTTAGCAGTCTCCCCAGGAAGAGAAATCAAGACCCATTTTCTAAGGTTATAACCCACTCAATAAGTCCTTAGTATCTGCAACGTTCAGACCTTCACTAGGCCCAGCAACGGGAGCCCCTAGCTCAAAGTCAGCAAGCAGTCAATTAGCAGAGCTAAGCCAAGAAGCTACTTATCACTCATTTATTCATCTGCCACTGAATGATACTCACTACATGTTGGGCTGAGGCCCTTCTTACAGCTCAAAGCAGAACTCAGCCTAATGGCACCCTGGCCACTCCCCAGTGAGTACCCCATGCCCCGGCTCAATAGATGTAATCAGGGCTCTTTAGGGAGTCTGCTGCCCTCCCAGGCTCCAGAGCTTCTCAAGTGCCTTTCCCTGATAAACTCCATATATGGGGTTATAGCAATGTAAGCTCTGGAACCCCAAGTCTTTGTTCCTAAGCAGGTATCAGTAGCTATAGATAGATGTCCAGGGTAAGGGCTGGAAGCAGGTTTCAGGATCAGACTAAGTTTAAAATATACACTCTAACTAGGATGCAAAAACTACCAAGTCCACTCAAGGTGATCTGCTCTCCTGCTGTCTCCTCAGAAGCCTGTATTGGTTCATGGATGGTCCAGAGTACTGATTCCTATGGAGCCTCTCTTCACGCTGCCTGACCACCCCAGGTTGCTGTTCCCAGAGTTCACAGTGACTGTAGATGCATAAGAGAGGCTGAAATTGCCTAAGAGTTTATCTCCTGTGGAAAGACTGGATGGACAGCATGTCCCTGGCAATGCCTTGTGTTTCTCACGGCACATTTGACCGTGGAAAGGGTGGAAAATTCACTTGAGTCTTTGGGAACATTTTGATCATTTAGAACTAAACCCACTGAAGGACACGGTGGGAAGAACACCACCCTGCATGCCCATCTACTCCACCCTGACTTCAGGACAGGACCCAGGACGTAGCCAGAGGCATACACAGATGAGACCCCCTGGGGACCCCAGAGGTGTGCTTTGGACACACGGGGCCTCTCAGGTCACACTACAGTAGAGAGTATCCTGAGACTGGAGTTACAGACAGCTGTGAGTTATCACATGGGCGTTGGGAATTGAACCCAGGCACTCAGCAAGGGCAGTAAAAGCTCCTAACTGCTGGACCATCTCTTTCTAGTACCTCATATGAAAATTTATGCCCCAATCTCCCTATCTCAAAATCAGGTTAAAAAAATGCCAAGAGTAGTGAGTCTGGCTGCAACTGGACAAGGACCCCACCTGCTCTGTTCTCTAGCCTTCACCCATCTCGGGGCCATGCACGTTCCCGTTGCAAGTTCCCAAGCTCTACAGGCTGAATCACATGGCCCTAGATTCTCCTTCCCGGTATCTACGGTTCAGAGCTAAAGTTCTCTCCAGCAGAGTCAATAGTTCTCTTCTGGCAGCTGCCACTGGCTCTCGCTCCCCCTCGGGGTAGGGAAAATGGGGAGTTACAGAGATTAAGAACCTTTTGAACCCTTCTTTTTGATGACAGGGTCTCACTCTGTAGCTCTGGATGGCCTGGAACTTACTACGTAAACCAGGTTGGCCTTAAATTCACAAAGAACTACTTGTATCTACCTCCTGAGTGTTGGAATTAAAGGTCGAGGCAACCGCGTCCTGCCCAGGTTAGGAGCTCTTGTTCTCAAGTAGAGTATTTGATTCAGAACTCAGTTCTTAGCTCTACTTTGGGAAAACTGTAGGTGTCTCCTACCTCTGTAAGAATTCCGATGAGCTAACACTTATCCATTCATTCAGATCGGTGTTTTCTAGGCCATCTTGGATTCTCAAGTCACTCTGGGGTCTGCCTGGAAGCTACTGTAGTTCAGCAAATACCTTCAAGGGTGTGAGCAGGCTGCATGTGGACAAATCCAAATACCTAATCTCACAGGGTGAGGACTTACCAAATAGCAAGTACATACACCCTCAGTGCCATGAACACCAGAGCATCCTGGAGAAGGCAGCAGAATCCACTCTACGGGTACCCTGTACGGGCACACATAGGCAGTTTCAGCCATAACTCAGGGAGTTCCTTGGAGTTTTTCTGCTGAGTCCTTTTCTTAAAGCTTTGGAACAAATTAAAGTAGGTACTAGATCAGTTATTTTGATTCTAGGAGGGCAAAGCAGCAGCCCCCACCTGAAGGGAAGTCTCCTGGTGTTCATCCAGGTCTGAAAAGACATGCTCTGAGAGGTATCTATGCCCAGTTGTTGGCATGGAACTCGCCTTCTGCTTCTGAGTCTGGGGGCCCCCAAACCAGAACTGATGGGACAGCACCCTTCCCATGGTTTGCAAGGGTGTTCCGAGGGCCTGAAGGAAGCAGGTAGCGAGATCCTTTCTGGACTCCCTATCCTCAGAGATGGGGCTAGGAGTGGCATCAAGCCTACATGCCAAGATGGAAGTTCCAGATAGAGAGGAACAGGGAGGAGGGGAGCTTCCATCTACTTCCTGTCTTTCCTGTCTTCAGGTCACCTGGGCATCAGCGGAGGCTTGCACTCTCCCAGATCTGCCCATGCCCCCACAACAAATGTACCTCTACCCATTCTCCATGCACACCAGCCAGACCAGCCTTGAACAGCAACAGTAGGGCCACTGGGGCAAGGGAAAGGAATCTACAACAGTTGGAGCAGATGAGTTCCTGGCAGGACAATGGTCATCTAGATCCTTCCAGAGGATGGTGTATGAGGCAAGGAGCTAAACCAAGCCTGTTCCCACGTGCCTCCAGGACGATCGAGGGGTAGTGACCGTGGCAAAGGAAGGCACCCCACCTGGGGCAGCACCGAGAGCAGCTGGCAGCAGGGCCACAAAACGTGAACTTGGGACAGGGAGGAAGAGAGCTTGGAAGCTGTCTGGACACTCATATCTGGCACAGGCAGGAGGCAGGGAGGGAGTCTGTCTTTCAGAAAAGCTATACCTATGTTCTAGGGCAGGGAGCTGTGATGTGTGTACTAGATAGAGTGAAGGGATAAGAGGGAAAGAGGGTCACTGGCCGAGGCTTCCCTTCCCTGGCTCCCTGACTTTCAATTAAAACATGCCCTCTCCCAGGGAACACGGAACTGGCTGTGGTCACCGTGTTTATAAACACAGCCTGGCGGACAAATAGAACAAAGTGTCAAGGAGTTTCATTAACAGCCGCGTCATCTACTCAGGGAAAGACGATAGGTCACCTGGGCAGTGTCCCAGAACCAGGCTACCAGGGCAAGAGATGGCCCACATGGCTATTAGACAGAGTCAGATGGGGACAACAGACCGTTCAGGGGCCAGAGGGTAGGCGTTAGTAGGGGAACCATGACTGCTGCTCCAGCAGGCTCCTGACCCATGCTCCCTTCAAGTTCTCTCTCTTCGCAGAGTAATTGAGACCAGAAGCAGCTCTCCCGTAGCTGACAAAGGCCCCTTGTTCCAGGGCTCCTCAGACTGTTCTCTGAGCCAGCAGAGAGCAGCCCCAAGAGAAGAGCCAAGCTGCTCTACACAGAACAGGGCTACCTCGGATCCTTCACCACAGCTGGTCCAGCCCCATCACCTGAAGAGAACACCCCTGATGCTGCCACCCCTGCTCAAACACAGAGGACCCTCGCAGGTAGCAGCCTCAGGAGGCGAATCCTGGAGTGGGGGCAGCTGAGCTGGTCAGCTTAGGGCAAAGGCCCTCGTCATCACCCAAGCAGTAAATGTTTCAGCTCCTGTCCCAAGGGCATCAGAAACTCAGTCAGTTCTCATCACAGCCTGGTTTACAGGCAAGGAAGCCAAGGCTGGGACACATGGAAGAACTCACCCTGTTCTCCCAAATAATGAACAGAAGGAGCAAGACACAGAGCCTCCGATCTGTCTGGCCTCGAGGCCCCGTCAAAGCTGGCTGAAGGCTGAAAGGAGCAAACCCTCTCATGGCTTCTTTACTATGTCGGGAAGTCCTGTTCTCACAGGATCCTCTGATCTGTGCTTGTCACGTACAGGGTGCCCAGCAGACAAATTTAAGAGGGAAGCAGTGAAAGGCATGGGTGTGCATTCAGAGCTCTGACCTGCTCCTCCAGGTGGGATTCCAGTCCCTGTTATCTTACAAGATGGCAGTGAAGAGTGGGAATAATTCCTACTTAACTGAGGCTCCTCAGTTAAGGAGGAGCCTCAGTTAAGTAGGAAACTGAGGCTCCACAAGGCCAAGGAACTAGGAATTAGTTCTCTGACCCACAGCCCAGGTTGTGGACACCACATTCAATAACAGCCAAGGGGAGAATGGACAGGAGAGCCGAGGAAGGAAAGGGAAGGAGAAAGAAATGCTCCTTAGGGGGCTGAAGGTCAGAAGAGGCTTAACCACACCAAGTTCCTAGTTTCTATTTCCCAGGGGCATAAAATGCTGCTGTCTTTTCACAGGTGAAGCGACAAGCACACACGAGGCTAGGAGACCATGAAATCTGCACCTACAAGGACTATGCTTTGGTTGTTTTTCCACTTGAAACTATGAGAGTCTAACGTGGAGCAAATGCAAATGTCCACGGATGGACAAGTGATGGACCCATTTATAAAATGCAGTACGCCCATAATAGTGAAGTATTACTCAGCCCTCAAAAGGAAGGAAAGGGGAAGGCGAATGGGAGGGCACCAACACGCCTGGACCCTGAAGGCATTACACTAAGTGGTCAAATGAGGAGAGGAGAATGGTGGTGACCAGAGGCTGGGGGAGGGGAGAAGGGCAGTGAGTACTGAATGGGTGTGCAGCTGTCAGAGAAGGATGAAAACTTTCACATGGTGGTGATGGCTACAGGGAAAAGTGTGAGCGGAGTCCCACAGGCTGTCCTCTGACCTATGCAGAGATGCTGTGGCGAGCACACTCCTTCCTACCTACCTACCTCTCTCCCCCCCGCAGAACATTCCTATAACTCTGCACTTGGGAGATAGAGGCAAGAGGATTAGAAATCCAAAGCTAGCCTTGGCTACACAGAGAATTTGAGGCCAATCTGGGCTACATGAACCCCAGTATGAGGGAAAAGAAAATTACGAATGTTTAGATACTGTCAGATTTGCCAATCTGAGCACTGGAGGTAGGGGACCGGCCTTCATGACTTCCTCCATTTATTTATAAGAGCTCTGTTCCCTTTCAAGTGGCCTAGTCGTAAATGTCAAAGAAATCCCCCTAGCTTGCCTTTCCCCTTCAGCCCCACCAGCCATGACATGTTGGACCCTGGGAATATGCTAATTAGCCAGAGGGTAGGTCTCAGTTGGGGAGATCACATCTGGAGTCTGGAGTGGTGTAGCTGGAAATAGACTAGGATAAACATAGAGAATCCCCCGAGAGCAGAGAACCCTGGGACGCTTCAGGGGGAGCTGTTACCCTGGCCTGGCTGGGCTGGGGAGGCCAGCAGGGAGACAGACAGTGGGGAGGCTGTACAGAAAATCCACTAGGAATGACCCCATGGGTCTGGAAAGAAAGGGACGACCCCTAAGCCTGAAGAGAGATGGACCAAGCTGGTAAGGAGTTTCAGTGAATCTCCAGTGGCAAAGGGTAGACGCCGAGTAGCCACACAGTCACCATTCTACCTGCGAGCACTGCTACGCACTCTTCCACCCAGTAGCCAACCACCCTGGCCAACTCTCGATGGGGTCCCTGAGCCCGTCAGACAAGCTGTGTGATGGCAGGCATGTCACTCATCATTTTTGGTCTTGGCTTCCTTCTTAAGACAGGAGGCCTCAAACCCCTCCCTTGTGCCTGGCTCACAGCCCCTCCTGTTCAGGACAAGCTGGATGCCTTCATTTCCTGGGCCACTCCCTGCACATTCCTGCCCCCATGCGCTTGCCGTGAGGGTCCTTCCCCCAAATGCCTGCCGCGCTTCTGCTGACCCTGAACCTGCCCACTTGCTAAAGCAACAAAGCCCTAAGAGGGCAATTACCGTGGCTCTATATAAACCGACTAAAAGTATTTTCAATAATGTGCTTTTAAAAGGTATATCTAAAGACTATATGCAGGCCTAGACAGGGGTTTGTGATACTATGCCATGAAAATATAAAAAAACATAAAAAACACACACTATGATTAAGCCTACTTAAAGGTGGACACATCCAAGGGAGGGAAAAGGCACAGAATTACATAATAAAGGGTCTGCTCCAGGGCAGGCGGGTCAGGTGAGAAGGCTCTTGATGGTTAAGTCTCTGTACCATGACTGCAATTTTTTTTTTTTTAATACAAACATCCTGTTTTTGGAATTAAAAGATTCGGCACTCTCAGATCCCTCTGGTCCCACATCCTCCTTGAAGCCTGCCTACCTCCAGCCCATGATGATTTTCCCCTTGTAAAGTTTCCACACCATTCCTTCCACAGAGCAGTGGGGGCAGCAGAGCACCCTGGCAATGGGCTCTGGTGGCAGAGGTTGACTAAGTCAGGTGCTGGCTCTCCTGCCTTCACCTTGGACAGGTTATTTACCGTCACTGCCTCGATGTCCTCATCCTTACAACCCTTTCTGCCCACCCGAGGCCATAGCTAAGGGCTTTCGCAGTGCTGGATTCTTCCTCGGTGCCCTGTTGGCATCTTGTACTGTTCTCTGCTGACCTGGCATACCAGCCCTTCAATCTGACAGGGTACCCTGAAGTGTGGGTGCTCACTGCAGGGGCACTGTGATCTCCCACCTCCAAATTTATAATGATTGGCTCTTTTCCATGCCAATTTCTAGGTGTACTAGGCAGAAATGTCTGTTCCCAGAAGGGACAGTACTCCAACCAAAGGCAGTCTGAGGCTCGTCTTATGCCAGACAGCAGACCATCAGTCCAGCTCCTTGACCAGGCCAGTAGCCATGCCAAGACCTTTCACCTGGGCTGCAAGACTTCTCGATAAAGGACTAAGATGCAGAGACATAGCACCAAGCAGACAATGTGCCTTCTCTACATACTGTCAGCAGAGGCACCTTGGCCTGAGAATCCTCATCTGTGAAGGAGGGCAGGGAGGTCACCGTCCTTGCAGAGCTGCAGCAGGATCACATCAGACAACACTTGACAGGACAGGAGTGACTCGTGCTGCCACGTGTTTGCACTAAATGCTGCGCCCGACCCAGTCTCTCTGCTCTGCTACCATCATGGCCAGAAGAGAGAGAGCAACTCATTGTAAGAGCAAGTGCTTAGCACTCAGCCCCTGGCTGGGCTGTGTGGAGAGGACCCAGGGAAAACGGGGCACAAGAGCGGGTCTTCTCTCCACCTTCCCATTGAGCATCCTTAGGCCCTAGCTCCACTGTAACACCACCTCTGGTTCTGCCCCCGGCCAGGGTCTACTGAAAGAAAGCAACCTGGGCTCCAAGAGCTAGGTGGGTTACCTTCCTTAGACATGTGGCAGCTATGAGGACAGGTTGTTTTACAGCTCGGTGGGGCCTGGCTATGTGGGACCTGCTCAGTGCAGACTATCCATCCAGTCTGGCTATCCCGAGCGACTCTGAGGTATAAGCCACTGCACGCCCTCCCCAGAGCACGGGAGGCTGGTGAGGTGGCTCCACAGCTCGGAGCCCAGGGCTGTGCTCAGGAGGCTGAGGGCTAGAGAACTTCAAAGGCCTCTAGAGGCTTTGGGCTTTGAGCCGCTGCCCACTCACTGGCCTGGTCAGCTGGCAGCAGGAACGTTTGTGTTTCTTTTAATATCAACTCCCAGGCATTTAACATTCCTCGAAGCTTAAACACAGAAACATTTCCCTTAGCAGAATGTGCTCTCTGCTTTGCCAAACACAACCTGGCAGCATCCCTTCCCCCACTACCTCCATCTGCTCCTCTGTGCAAGAGTCAATGATTTATGGTGTTTCCTCTGGACCTGAGGAGCACAGTGCAGGCAGAGCAGCAGGGATGCCATCCAGGTGGGAGACTCCTGGCTCTGATATCTGAATTGTAGAGAGGCCGTGGGTCATGATGCTCCCTGAGCTGGCTGCTCCTGCCACCCCTTCATTTCACAGCCATCAGTGGCCCAGGCAGCATGGCAGCTTCTCATAGTTCTTGGCTGCCTGTCTCCTAAGGCTGGCCAGGCCAGCCTGGAACCCATTCCCGGCCTAGGAACCTATTCCTTGGGCCTTGCCCAAGGGAGCAGCGATGGGATTCCTGCTACTTAAGAGGACATATGACAGGGATTGAATTTAAAGAGCTTTCTGTCATCATCCCCATTTCTAAAACAATGAAGGGCTGGCACATGGTTGCCTAGCAGCACTGTCTCCCTGGAGACAGCACCAAGGAATAGGGTACAGGCTCCTCAGCGTCAGGAAATCCGTGCTTAGGAACATGAGGCAGATGGCTGGGCCTCTACTGGAGGGCACCACCCCTCTCCCCAGAGACAAAATGCAAGAGCAATACAGGTGGGAGATGGGGACACCCACACAGTTCCCAATGGCACCCAATAAAAATCCAGATATAAAATTTCAGCCTCAACATGTACCAGAGAACAATCATTTCCTAACAAAAGACCTAGAGAGATGACTCAGTGGTTAAAACCACTTAGAGGACCCAGGCTCAGTTCCCAGCACCCACATGGCAGCTCACAACCGTCCTTAACTTCAGGGAACCCAACACCCTCCTCTGGTTCTGTGGGCACCAGGCACATACATGGTGAACATACACACATGCAGGCAAAATATACATAAACATAAAATAAAAACAAACATTTAAAAAAACGTGAAATTCCCTGATCAAGACTGATCCAGTGTACCTGCTGGGGTCAAGGATTAGGAAACCTGGAGCACCCATCATGCCTGTGGCCCAACTTGCCATTACCTCCCTTGATTTCATGGCCACAGAAGCTACAACCAGTGTGTCTTAAGCATGAGGCCACAGTGTGAATGGCTCCATGTTAAATGTTATCCCTAAGTAGATAGCAGCCATCTTCAAGACTGGCACAATGTTCCGGAGATGAAAATACGCACAGAACCTTTTACCTATTTGCATCTTCAGAGCATCAAGAAACACAACTGAACCACGTGCACGCACCTACTAATAT